>NW_005054338.1:4309847-4333930 GCF_000277835.1 Geospiza fortis | reverse complement strand
TTTAGTTTACCCCTGCAGTGGCTGCCCCGTGAGCACAAGTGAGTTATATTTTGCCTTGTTCTTATAAATCTGTTTCACTGCATTTATTCAAGATGTGAGTGGGCACAGAACAGCAGTAACAAGAAGTGTATAAACAAAGCAACGAAACAAAAAACCAAAAAACAACCAAAGGACAACCCCCAGGCCTATTATTTCTAATTGTGGATTGTTAAATGAGTGTAGTGCTTCTCAGGACATCTGTACAATGCTGCTAAAATAAGAGTATTGCCTGGCTTGGTCATGGTCTGGATTCATGGTAGCCATCAGCTATCCTGACACTTGGATGTATCCCTCGGGTTTAATTGTCACTGTCATATTTTCTGAAAAATCCCTTTGTCGGGATTTCTTCTCCTGGGAAGCTGAGAAGCCTCAGAGAAAAATGAAAACAATAATTATCTGATTTTCTTCTCCTGTGTTTTTCTGCTTTGGAATGTGGTTTGGAGATCATGGTGTTATTGGTTTCATGTGAATTGTTTTAAGTTAATGACCAATCACTGTCCAGCTGTGTTGAGGCTCTGCCAAGTCACGAGTTTTTAATTAGTATCTTGTTAAGCCTTCTGTATCTTCTTTCTATTCTTTAGTATAGTTTTAGTATAGCATTCTTTAATATAATATCATAAAATAATAAATTAGCCTTCTAAGAACATGGAGTCAGATTCATCCTCTGCTTCCTCCATGGGGGAGACCCCAAAATACCACATGTAATGAAGTGTTTTTACATTTCATTGCTTTGCTTTGGGATTGAAGCATTGTGTGTTCTGACCTTACAGACACTTGGTTCAGTCTTAGATGTTTAGCTAAAATTAAAATAGTTCATCCTATGGCTCAACTTACAGGCAAAAGCATGCCAAAGGGAGCTTAGAATTGTTTGAAAGGTAGAGAAAGGAAAGAGGAAAAATACTTCCCCTGCTCTTGGAAGCATGGGAGACACAGGTAGTGTCTAGCAGTTTCTAAATCAGGATTATCTCTGGCGATTTGCTGTAAGAGTTTTGCATTGCAGTCTCAATAGTCAGATGTGTTAAGTGGTGACACTTCCTACACCTTCTGCTGTGCTCTGATGGGACATTTGCCATCCCCTTTCCCGCTGGGGCCGTGACAGGTTCAGGCAGGAATGGAGGGAAGAGTGGGTTGCAGTGAGTCACCAGCATTCTGTGCCCTTTACTAGGACAAGTATATTATAAATGGTTTGTTTCCCCCTCTTGCTGGAGTTCATTTGAGGCTGATAGAACTTCTTGCTGCAACACCTTATCCCTTTTTCCACTGCTTTACATCCTTGCTGATATGTTTTACAAATTTTGTATTTCTGTTCATTTTTTTCTTATGATCTGGATCTCAAGTTTTCATCTGTTAGTGACCAGTAATTTGTTATCAAGTATTTTTTTCTACACTCCTGAGTGTTCTGGCTGTACTTTGAGAGCCTTTGCTCTCATTTCGTGACTTTAATCCTCTATCTGCATTTTTGTGCTAGATTCATAAATAGCTTGCTAGATAAGCACTAACAACTAGATATTGTTTTGCATTATTGCTGAAAATACTTCAGGGTGTCATTAACAGTGGGGTTTACACCCCACCACTGTACAAAGCCAAACCAAATGAAATCAAGTGGGAGTTACCTGATAATGACAGGGTTGCTGTCACTGTTTATTGTGCTAAAATAATGCCCTAGGTGAGCATAAAACAAAAGCTTTTTGTCCTTGCCAAGTCACCCAGCGGTGGTGACGACTTTACTGGGTTAGAGACCTGCACAGCAGCTTCATGACTTGAAGCCAATGTTGCCATTCAGTACTGCTATTCACATTGTTTCATCATGAAATCACATAATTTTGTCAGTCTTTCCTCCTCCCTCTTTCCAGTTTTTGGTGTTGCTTTTCTATATTTGGGCTTTCAGATTGTATTAGGCTAGTTCCCATCCCATTCAGAAAACATTAGATAGCAAGTCAACCTAGGAATATGTCTGCTGTGCCTTAATTTTTTGGGTTTTTTTTTGGTTTGTTTTGCTTCAAATTGGTATATTACAAGCTAAATCAAGGCAGTAATACCTTGAAAAGCTAGTCCCTCCATGGAACCTCAAAGAAATAATAATTGGAGGTTGCCTTCTCAGGTTTTTCTCAGTTGCCTCAAGCTGACTGTCGATTGAGCTGCAGCCCTTCTCCTTTCCACCCCAAACAGGCCAAAAACTCCTCCTCCTGTGGAAATTTTCTTAACATGTTTGTCCAAAAAAAAAAACCCAAAAAAACAAACAAAAAAAACCCAAAAAACCAAACCCCAACTTTAATCCTATGCCTCTTGAAGTTAACAGGGAGCACCTGTGAGCAATTCAGCCCCTCATTCCAAGTGGGAGTTGCAGCAGCTTCGCAAATCAGGATGTGATAGGAAACACATGAGAGGATGGGGCTTTGTCTGCTCACTGCAAAAAGGTGTGTGGCCCTATAAGAGATTTATTAGCTCCTTTTCAGAGCTGCTTTGTGTGTGTTGGGCCAGGGGCTGAGGCTGTTGTTGTCTTAAGAGCTTTCTAGCAATTAATCTGCGCGTTCTGGAGGCCTAATGCTTGGTAAGTGAAATTATAGATTTATATGGATTATGTGCTTATGGGCAAGGAAGATGTAGAATGGGAAAAATACTTGGAAAATATCTTTTCTGTGGAGTGGGCTGGAAATGAGAGATGAGTGAGGGAGGAGCTGTAACAGAGAGGAATATTAAAATAGAGTCTTTAAGAAAAAGTACTGATGTTCAAGTTACACTTTATGGTTTTCTTTGGGTGTTGAATGATGATTTCTTGGTTGTTTGGGAAATAGGTAATTGTGAAAAAAACAAACGAGTACTTTTTTCTAAAACTATTACAACTTGTTGCTATAGAGTATTGTGGATGGTCAAAATCTGGCTGTATTGGAAAAAGCTATAAACCCCATAGATAATGGAAAGGAAGCACAAACTCACCAGGGGTTTCTTAACAGAAAAAACTGTTCTTTTTTCTGGGGACTCCTTAGACCTCAGACTGTGTGAAAACTACTAAAAACCGTGCTATTCTTACAGTCCTGCCCTGGTTGTTACTTGTGGGTGTTAAAGACTCACAGCTCCTCATTCATATGGGGAAAGAAGCTGAGATGCAGCTAGCTATTCTGGAAGGGACCTGGGTGTCTGTCCACCAAGGAGAGGGAAATGTAGACCTTAAGAATCCCCACTCTTTATTTTTTAAGCTTTGTTTATCCTCTCTTCCAAGATTTATTCTTTATTCCTTGGCCCCTAGTCCCTCTCCATAGAAGCCATGTTCACCTATAGTCCTGTCTCTCATTTCAGCTTTCTGAGTGCCCTTCCTTTTTTGCCTGCCTGTGTCCAAATCCTAATTCATAACTGGATAAATGAGAGCTATATTGTTGCAAATAACTTAATGAAAATTAGCTATGATTTCTTTGAAAGAAACTGTGTGAACCCCTTATTTTAAGGGGGAAAAGAAATCTGTAAAACATTTGTGCAGTAAAGCCAGCATTTTCCCTCAAACCAAGAAGTCTTTCATCAAGGCTTGCAGAGTATTTTCACAGGGGCTGAAATCTGTACAAGCAGGTTTTCAATCTTTGGCACCTGTTGCAAGATTTATGAAGTAGGTTCCCATTTCATTTTAGAAATGACTGCCAAAGGTAAGGCTTGGGTAGAAACATTTTTTTTTCCCTGAAGTAAGCTGGGACACATCAATGTGTGTGGGTGAAGCAATTTATACTATTAAACTTTTATGTAACAGCATTGAAAGTGGAAGAATTTTGAGCCACACTTTATTTTTTTTATTCTGCCATAGGCCTCCTTTTGGTAATGAGCAGAATCTATCAGCTGCAATCAATGAACTTGTTAAAGAATAATTATCCCCATCTGTGTTAATGTACTTTGAGTTACTTGTGTGTTTGTTATAGGTGCCACAGTATTGATGTCTCTACTATATTAAACAGAGGAAAACTAAAATAATAGACAGTGTTTTAACTGTATTGAATTGGAATTTTGCTGACATCAGGAGAGCAGAAAAATCCTCCAATACAGGGATAAAGTAACAAGGCATCATTACCGTGTATTTGAGTGCTGACAGTTATTGTTTAGACAATTATTATTAGAGGAATGCATTATATATGTAGGAGTTAACTTGTCAATTGCACATACAAGCATATTAGTTGTGCTTATTACTTATACCAAAAATAAAGGCAGAAGGAGCAGTAAATGTCAAGTTAGGATTTTTTCCAACTATAAATTGGTTTCTATTTGGAGATACATGCAGAGATTTTGCATGCTCAGCTTAGGCACAAAGCTAGTCTGCTTAACCCACTTCTACAGGTGATGTATGTGGACTATCAAATGATTGGCTCTAAGTGAAAATACTAATCCATCAAATAAAAGGCCTAGCTTTCTAAACAATAAACTTTTTTTATCTCCCCTTGCTGGCTGTCATTCACAGAATTCACGGATAGGCATGACTGCTTGCTGGGGCTGTGTGGAAAAAATCAGAGGAAGGGCTCTACTGCCTGTATGGGTTTGCAAAGTGATTCTTCAGTGTTTGGACTTCATGCAAAACTCGTAACAATCCAAGATTTATAAATGTTGAAATGTTGAAGCTGTTAAAAAGTTGGTATCTAGCTTGGCAAGTAATTTTGAGTCTTTTGTTTGTGGATTCAGGTGTTAATTGAAAGTGCTGCTTTAAGGTATATGCAAGTAGAGGAAAGCACCTTTTCCAAATAAAGAATAGGAACTAATCTTGTAATATATACTTGATTACCACTCTTACAAGTTTGAACCTGGAGTTGGAGCTGAGTAGAAATTGCTTGTGTTACCCTGTGATATTTCTGACATCATGGGGCTTGTGGAGTCTGTTCTCTCATGCTAAGAGAGGCTGTCAGACCATTAAAAGCAATTTCTTTGTGTAACTTTTATTATTATTATTGATTTCTTTTTTATTTTGGGCTCCCTTTTTGCAAAGATAGAGCTCTAAGAGCTCCTCATGATCTACTGGGCAAAGTCACTGGGGGTGCTAAGTGTGTCTTTGTTGGCCATGATGGTTGAGCAGAATCTTTAATGATGGGGTTAGTGTGTTGTTCTGCCTTTTTCTTGTAGCTCACACTTAGATTTAAGTGATTTTTTTTTAATAAGTCATGTCATTTGACAAAGATAGCGTTGAGTAATGGCCATGATATACTTTATATGGGGGGCACGTATGCTATTTGGAATCCAGGTATCTGCTGCCTGCTGGCTTATGCTATGCCCAGAAATCTTTATGGAGATCCAGTAGGAGGCCTAAGAATGTCAGGTCTTGAGGAGCAGCATTGTTTACCAATAAAACTCAAATTTGACTGAAATAGAGGTTTCCTCCCGACCTAACAAAACAGGAAATTGTTGGGCTTGATGCTTGAGCTGCTGCTTCTATTTGGATATGTTTGGTTTCTCAGAGCTCTCTTGTTGCTTCTCTGTTCAGCAGCTGAGTTTCTGACTAGGTCAGTTTTGCCTCATTTCTGCAGCCTCTGCCTCCAGTTTTTTTCTGCCCTGATTGCCAACTTACTCATCTTGGTCTAATTTCACATGTGAGCGCATCATCTCAACTTCTGTACGTCCCTCCTTTTCTCTTAATTCTCCCATCTACTTACGCCTGCAGCAGTTTTGAACAAAAGATGATAAATTCCATGAAAGGGATGTTTTATGTGTATTAATTTCCGCTATCTTCCAATCATAGTAGACTATCAGAAAAATTCCTTTTTGTGTCCTCATCTGTGCAAATATGGGGTTACTGCTTGTCCTTCCTGTGCTTGCTCCCTTAGTTCTGAATTCCCTGGGTTTATTTATGACCATGTGCTCTGTGCTGCTGTTACAACCCATCCCAGGCCCTGCAAGGGATCAGCCTGTGTTTGTACATCTGTTGGCACGATCAGGATATTGACCTGATCAGAACTGTGTGCACTGGCAGAATCTAATCTGGTAGGCAGGTTTGGTTTTTTTCAGGGCATTTTTCTCAGCAAGATATTGAGTGAATAAGTAAGTAAATTATTTGTGTTTCCCTCAAAGTGTTTTTCAGCTTTTCAAGTCTTTAACTTGAAATATAACTTGGATGAAGGAAAAATGGAGGGGATAAAGCCGTGCTGATATTGAATGTGTCTTGCATTCTGAGATTTTGATAGTACTGTACACAGAAGAGTATTTTAATAAATCCAATCTCAGCTGGATTTCATGGTGGGTGATGAAAAAAAAAAAGAACAAACACCAGAAAACAGAAAAAATCACCACAAACATTTAACCTGCTTGTTATGTTGAAGAATTTCAAGGCATATTAAAACAGAACTTAGCATTTACTTTTATTAGGTAGCAACTAAAACTGTATAGTGCTAAATAATTAAAAATTTTAAGTTTTAAGTAATTTTTAGTTATTTTTTTTTAATAAAAACCCAAGACCTAGTCTCATTGAGATGTTACTAATGGCTTTACCAATTGCTCTTATTGGCTCAATAAATATTTTTTACTCTCTGAGTATCTCAAGTTATTTGCTACACTTCGGTGCCCAGCATCAGAATAGTGCAGCTCCAGACAGGAGCTGAAAATTGGTTTCAATGAGTTTCATCAATTTAAGGACACTGGTGTTTTGTCTGACAACACAGGAACATAAATTGACAGCTATAATTTCAGCTATAGCCCGTTCAGCTGCTGAACAATGAAATCCTGCAGAAAGTTGGTTACTTTATTTTTTTTCCCCAACTGGCTTTGCTTACCACTTTGAGTATTGTGAAAGTGGAATATATTTCTCAAACTCTAATTCAGCAGAAGCACAGCATAAAACAAGTCTCTGTTAGATTGACAAGTTAAGTTACCAGCTAGAATCATTATGTGGAAAGGCAGCAGACCTATGCAGCTCTAGCAAGGCTCATACTTAAATGGTTTGGGTGTTTGTTGGTTTTTTTTGATTGGTTGGTTGAGTTTGTGCTTGGGGTTTTGCTGGGGGTTATTTGGTTAGGGTTTTTTTTTGTTTTGTTTTGTTTGTTTATTTGGTTGGGGTTTTTTTTAATTATATTTTTTTCATTTTCTATAACTTTTTCCACCTGGGATATCAGTACAGAGACAGATCACCTGAATCTTATTTTTCTTGTGTATTGTGTGCTAAGGCTTTGTCTGTAATGAATAGGTAGATCTACCCAGCTTAACAGAATACACTAGCTACTGAACATAAAAATGAGTATTGTGTTGTAGATATGTCCAGAATGCAAATGACACTTAATGCAATGAACATAGATCATGCTGATATAGTACCTCATATTTTATTCACATCTTAGACAAATGGACTTGATGAGTACTACTTTTAAAATTATCAAAGTGTGCACTATTAAAACCAGGAAGTTCTGCTAGAGAGAACTCAATACTAAATTGGCTTTCATCAAAATTGTGCAAAAAAAGAAAATCAATTATAGCAATCATATTACCTTACAAGTATGTCCAATAAAGTCAGTTAATGGATATAATTTATTCTTTATGGAATTACTCTTTAAATGTACTGGAAGGCACTTATACACAGGAAACACTAAGGCAATTAAGATTTCACTTTGTATGAAATTCTCAGTTTATGAATGCATAAACAGCCTAAACTGGATTTAAGAGTTCTACCAAAGTATGGGGTTTTTTTCAAACAAAACAAAAAAAAAAAATCCACACAATCCATAGCTACCACTTCCTTTGCTTGATTAAATATCCTTAATTATTATGTATAGCCTGAGGTAATAGATTTTGACAATTTTTCCCACTTGCACTCTTCTCGGTCTTTCTAACTTTTTCCTGAAATAATGCAGTAGAAGTGTATTTATCAAAGTACGTCAGCCAGTAAATTACTTAAATCTTTTGCAGGTTTTTTTTTTTCCTTTCTCTACCTCACATCTCCTTTCCCAGGTGAATTGGGAGTAAAGTGAAATTAGGCACCCTCTCGTACCAATCATGTTTGTATTGAAAGCTAGGAAGTAGATGAGAACTGTAACTACTCTCTGCTTTTTGTGGTGGGTTGTGTTTTTTTTTCCTTTTTTGGGGATTTTTTTTTGGGGGGGGGAAGGAGTTCAAACTGATTCTTTGCTTACCCCACTTGAAATATTTTCTGGTTAGAAAAACAGTCGTGTTAGGAAGCGTGCAAAATTAAGATGTCACGTGGAGTGACTGCTCTTGCAATGTGAGATTCTGTTGTGTGAACAATAAGGTCAGATAGTTGAAATGGAAAAATATTGCAAACAGACTAGGGGATATTGAGAAATAGAAGGGGAACAAGGTGGGAAATGAGATGAGATCATCAGGCTGTAAGTAGAAGTACAATGATGCCATGTCCACTTTAACTTCCTGGTTTTATGTTCATACTTAAAAACATACACATTCATAAATATAAACAAGTAATAATAAATTTTCTCAAGCAGTGAAGTCCAAACTTAATGAAAAGATTACTTATAATTTTATACTCTGTTGACAATGTATGCCTCACATGGTCCCTTCTGGAAAAGGTAAAATGGCAAACACACATAGCAGAAATGCATTGGTTTAATTTTTTCATTCTTCTGCTGGAATGTATCACTGCTTCTGCTCAATTCCTGGGAGCTCTGCAGTTCACAGAAAGGCCTTGATACCTGTTCATGCACAGAAGTTTGCCTGGAGATTTACAAATCAAGATAGGCACTGACATTTCCAGCCTTAGAAAATTGCTGCTCCATGTCCATGTGAATAAATTTTGACCTACTTTCCAAGAACAAGCTTAGTCCAATGAAGCAAGGGTTTTATTCATGGATACACTTCATCACTGCTCCTGAAGTATGCCTAATATAGGAAACATGCCTATTGAAATATGGGCTATTTGGTTGATATTTCAGCTTTTTTATCCTCATGTAGTTCTGTAATGTGCTGCTGACTGCACAAATCATGTAAACCTCAAGGGACAGGGGAAAAAAAATCTGGTAAATAAGTGCAAGTTGTTTGGTTTTGGTTTTTTTTTACTTATATCAAAGTGGTTTTCTTAAATTTTCTCTATCCATGTTCTGCAATATAGATTACTTGTTAAACACATTTATGCTACCTTTCCGGACTGTAAAGCACCAAGAGTGTATAGCAACAAAAAAATCATAGAAGAGAAGTTGATAATCTGCCCCATACTTTGGTTTTACTTCACAGTAGAGTATTACTAACACATTGTCCTAGCATTAAAGATAATTAAAAGAGTTTAAAAATGAAGGATATATAGTCCCAATAGCTTTTGAGTGGTTTTGTTTTCTGTTGTGGTTTTTTTGTTTGGTTGGGTTTTTTTAACTTTTAGGGGACCATGGTTTGTATGAGCATTTCTGGAGAAAGTAAAGCAAAACATGTAAAATCTATGACTGGATAAAGAAGATTTTTTTTTCTTCTGTTTCAGTAGGCTCAGTATTCTGTAGAAGGTCTTCATTTTTAGTGTTTGCAGTAAAATATACAATTAAACTGAAAGATGTTTACAGTCCCTCATGTAGTGTACAGATGGCATCTTTACCGCAATCTGTATCCTTGTCCTTTCAAGGATATCCCTCTAGGTACGTTGCCTTCATAGAAACCAATTCATTTTTGGAAAGAGGTGGTCTTTAAAATTTAATTTTAATCAAAATAAACTGGATCTCTTGAGTCCAAAATGTTTGCCAGAAATAAATTTTATTCATTTTTCCTTCTTTTTTTTTTAATTTTTTTTTATTTTGTAGCCAGGCATGTTTGTAAAGGCCAAGTAAACAACTGCTAACTGTGCATGATAAATAAGAATTGGATAGAATTACCATTTCTGCCTTGGCTGTAGTGTTTTGGCCCTAATCTTCCCATGAATTCCAAATAGATGGACAGCTATTTCCCCACAGTAGAAAATGAGCCTGGTGGAAAGTGAGGTCGAGTTACTTACAGTTCATTTCTGTGTCATGGTTTGTTTTTAGGGTTTTCTTTTCTTCGTGTGTGGCTTGGCAAAGTTGGGTTTGCTTTCTTTCTCTTTTATTATCCTGTGATGATTTGGTAATAGATTTTAATGGTTTGAGACTGATATGCTAAGGTTGCTCTCAACTGTTTTTAGCAGCATGCAGGTCTGTAAATTTGACTTCAGTTAAGTGGGGAAATAGGATACAACAGGAGAAGCAGGTACCCTCTCTATTCAACAGACAAATATTTAGTAGCTGAAACTCTTTCATCCATAGAAGAAATAAGTTTTGAGCTGTATTCTGGTCTGCCACTGATTGAAGTGACAGAGGAGACCAAAAGTTGATGACTTTGTAAAAGGAATTAAATCTCATCTGTAATATTTTAAGTTCATGTCTGCACAGGGTGCAAAGACACAATGGCAAAAAAGCTGTGAGTATCATAGACTTCTGGGGCTGTGAGAATTTGTTTCAACCAGGGATAAAATGCCGAACAAGAGAAATGTTAGTCAATGAAGGATCAGCAGACCTACAATGCTGAGATTTGGGGGGAAAATCTTATACCTACCAAATGTATCACATGCCTCCTTGCCCCAGTGAAAGACCAAGAACTATTTGTGGAAGGAGATACTAAGGATCAATTTATCCAAGCCATCAACGTAAGGAAGCAAGGTCAAATAAGTGGAGAAGTTATTATTATTTTTTATAAGCATATTTTTTTTTTCATTTTCTGCCGCTACCTCTTCTTAGCAATTCAGTTTTATTCACTGAACTGTGTTTCCATTTCTGAAAATGTCACTGCTGAAGAAAATGAAGTTGCTCTCAGATACTTTTTCTTGATACTGAATACATCTGTAATAATCAGTGTTCTCTTAGAAAAGGGTTTAGCATGTAACTTCTGTTTTCTGGAACAGTATTCTCTGACCTTGTTGGAGGTGCAGTTGCTGCTGATGTAGGAATAGACCCTGTACACTTTATATTCTTTTGCGCTTCTGAATAATTTAATTTTTCATTAAGTAGAGTTTGTTAAATCAACTCAGCTTTTTACGTGAACGACAATAAAGTCCTATTTGAAGAAAATTAGCCTCTTTATGCTGAAAGAAATTAGGGTACCAGGAGATGAAATAATAAATCCGCAAACTCTACATGAATGCTTATGTTTGTGCACAACCATAGCACTGCAAAACTATTGAAACTATTGAAAAATTGCTTTGTGGAGAACAGATTTTTCCCACTATGATTTTATGTATGTTATAGGAATATAGTTATTAAAATGTAAAGGAACAAACCCCTCAGCCCAACTAGACAAACAGTACTAATAAATCTATTCAGCTTTTCTTCTTTTGGGACTGTTCTGCTCTCAGTTCTTAAAGGGAATGGGCTTCAGATTGAAAGGAAACTGGGCATCAAAAGCTGTGGGCTGGTCTGGAACTCTTGGGGTTGATGTCCTTCATGGCTGGGATAAGTGGGAGACTTAATGTGAGCTTGGTCATTTTCTTTCTCTAGAGAATTAATGTACTAAAAATAAATTTTCCATGCCGGGAAATACAGAAAGTCTGGGATGGGCTTTAGTAAAACCCTTGGGTCTGCATTTATTTCTTTGCTCAATGCTGCTCTGAACTATCCCACAACCTTGGCATGGATGTTTGCCTTTGTAACTGTTCTGTGTTTCACATACTGAGATCATATTATAGGGCTGTGGTGCTTTTTTGTTGTTAATGCTTGTTTGGTTTGGTTTTATGTTTGTTGGGGTGTTTTGTTTTTTTTTTTTTTAACTGCATTATCAAATTATAGGATATGGCTTAGGTTTTTTTTCTTCTTAGTCAAAATTTGCACCGGGAAGCCTTTCACAATATAAAGCTTTACACTTTTAGTGTTTGTACCATATATGTAGTGTGTGGGTGGTTTTGCATTTGACATATTATATTGAAAAATTATTTTGGAGGAAAAAAATCACACAGAAAGACATGTCAATAAAGGGCTTGAGTTTCAGGCCCTTGTGGCTGCAGAACATGTCAATACAGTAGGCATTTGTACATTTATAATGTTTAGGTTTTCAGCATTGGTTATTTTAGTTGATTATGTTTTAGCACACGGATGCCAAAATATTATTTTGGCACTCAGGATGTTAGGCAGCAGAAGTGAGTTTTATGCACATGGCAGCAAAGGCCAGTGGTGCCTCTCTTCCCTTGCTATCCCCCTGCAGTGTTCCTGTTCAGCAGTTCTGGGATCAGTACCTGGCACTCCCTAATGCAAAAAGGAATTAGGACCTGCTGCTGCTTCTCTTTCTTGACAGCCTTGGAGTAACAATTAGTTTATACAAAAAAAGTCCCTTCTGAGACCTGTAAACTGCACTGATTTTACACTCAAACTAGCTCTGATTTGATTAGTAAAGGAAGAAGGAGCACTGCTGGATGGAAGGAGGGTGGAGGGAAAGATGAAATGTGATTTATCTGCAACTTTCCTGTTTTAACTGACAAAATGCAGAGCAATGCAGCTGGAAATCAAGTGCCCATTCCCTGGTAGGATCCTATTCACTGGTCTAAAGAATTATTTTTGGTCTCTGATAAAATACAAATACTCCCATCAGAGTCCTGTTTCTTATTATGTTTTCCTGAACTTTCTACCAAAAGAAATTAGCAAATTCAGGATCTACTTCTGCAGGAAAAAAACAGATTTCATGTTGTCTGTGCTATCCATCAGGTGTATCTCTTCCTTATTGGTCCATAGGATATTCTAAGTTGAATCCTCTTTCATCATTCCTGTTCATCTTCTGCTTTTTTCCATCTTCAATTGGCTTACAGTGTTCTCTGCAAACACAGACTGAGTTCTTATCAATTTGGGATCAGCAGAGGAAAAATTCTGATATTTTTCCAAGATTTCAAAAAATTACACGAGTGTAGATGCTTCAATATCTTGGGTATGACGTCTGTGCAGGTGACCTGAGAGAATGCTATGGTGTTCTGGGTGTGTTTTGAGCTGTAACAATTAATGTAGTTTTCCTTATTGCAAAAAAAAAAAAAAATTATTTTTGTCCTTGACAATCAAATATCAGCCATAAAATAAAAGTAACCACTTCTTGGGAAGGCCTTCTATCTGTCACAACTTTATCTACAACACAGAAATTGAAATAATAGGGCCATAGTTTGGGAGAGACTGAAAATATGAAGAGTAATGCTGTATATATATGGAACAAGTTGGGGTTTTGTGGTTCTGTCTTCCCTTGCTTTTGCAGTGCCAGTATGTTTCAGTATCTTACAAAATTTTCCTTTGAGAGTCTGAAAACAGAAGCACCAAGTACCTTCTGGGTGACTTGTTAAAGCCCAGTGATTCTTACAGTGTCTTCCTGTTAGAAATGAGAAATGTGTTCAGAGGAGTTGAGTAAAGATGCAACTTCAACAACCACAGAGCTCTTCAAATTAAAAAACAAACAAACAAAAAAACCCAGAAAAACCCATCAAGAAACAGAAGAAAAAACACTGTAATGGTCTGCTGAAACCAAGTCCTAACTTTTTACTTCTGCAATATAGATGTATTCAAATCCTTCCAGAGTGTGTGGACAGAAGTTACTGGGAAAAAAGAACAAGCAGCTGCTTGCTTACCTTCTGTTATCGCTGAAACTTTAGTTTGACTCTCACAAAATACCTTGGAACACAGCTGGTTGAAGGAGGCATCTTTCTCTTGGCAAGCTGTCACCTATCAGTTGGTTGTCAGTGAAACCCCTGCATTCTGCTGTAGGTAAACATGTTTCAGCAAATAATTCCTGCAGATGGGGGGAGTCTGAGGCAAGGAACACAATTCTGTGAATCTCCATGCCTGTTCCTCTCCCAGGATGAATGTGATGACAGTCTAATGGGAATACGAACCACAAGGCAGTGAAATATTGCTCAGAAAGAGGGTCTTTACTGCAGACTGTACATAAACAAATTTTTGACACCTTGTGGAGTTGTTTCCATTTTGATCAGTCTGTTTTGTCATTATATGAAAAGTTCTTTGGAGTGGAGTTGTCTAGAGATTTTGGTTTGGGTTTTTTTTGTTTGTTTTTCAGTCATGCTTTACTAGGCAATCTGGAGGAGGAGCACTCTTTTTCCCCTGACAGTTGAGAATCAGCAAATATGACCTTACAGCAGGAAAAAGTACTCTTACTGCTAGAACCTCCTGTGAATTTGTTCAATTGTTTGCTACTTTTACTCTCAAATACAGAGGCCAAATGATGTATACAGCATAAGGCTATTAGCTTGATTCATCCTTCTGACTGGTTGTTAGAGGCCTTTGGAGAGAGTAGTATTTAAGCCCTTGGTAAATTGAAGCAGTCAATGGATAATGTTTCTAGATGTGAGGGGTTAGTGGTTTGTATCAGGAAGGCAAATCTAAGGAAAATCAACAATGCAGAGAGAAGTTGTTATCCTGTTGTATATGGAAAAATCATAGAAAATCTAGAGGCTGGGCTGGTTTAAATATTTGTCTCAGAGAGTCTTTCTTTCTTTCCTTTGTAAATGTGAAAATGCAGATAATGAATTCTTTATTTAGCCATCTTTTCCAAAGAGGCCAGATGAGCTCACTCACTAGGAGGCAGTGCTTGTGATTTCTGTCAAGATGTTGCCTGAAACCTGTGGAATTTTAAATGATGCTTGGCTGGCTGAAATGCTTCCTTCTTTTGCTTGACATGACAGCAACAAAGGTCAAATGATGAGCTGGCAGTAACCATCTCTTTGTGTATCCTATGAAAAAGCAAAATGCATGTTTGTTTTTAATGAAGGCATGGTTGTCAACTCTGCCATGTCTCTTCTGTGTTTGTCCATCTAATTGCAAATTTGTTTTTACTTCAGACTGTGGTAAAACACATTTTTTGGTCTGAGGTTTATACATGGTAAGAAAACAGAGAAGATAATGCCCTCTAGAGAACCTGCCCATAGGGAATTTTTTAACTAAGTTTTTTTTGATTCCTCTTCTATCTTATGAAAAACAAATTATAAAAGAATGTCAGTGGGATGATTATAAAAAATACAAATGAAAGTATCCATATGATCAATGAAAAATCAGTTAGCATTGCTCATGCAAATATGCATGAGAATGTAACAAATAGCAGCAGCAGAGCACGGGGGGAAGAATGATTCAGATTTGCTTTCTTATTCTCTTAAATACAACTGGTACATTCAGTCTTATAAAATAGAAGTAGGATTTTTCTTCTTTTTGGTGTTTTTCCTTGACGATTGCTCTCTCTTTCTCTCGTAGAGAGTTGGAAAAATTAATATTTGATCACTGGCACAACTACCTAGGTCAGGTAGCTTGACCTTCCTAGTAACTTAATAGTGGAAAGTATGTTAGCAGTACACCAATTTTGATGTAGTTATTTCGGTGTCATGATGGACATGGTTTGATTCAAGTACAAAAAAATCAGTCATGAACTGCAGACAATTAAAGTTTTTAGGGGTTGTTTGTTTGGGTTTTGTTGTTCTTGTTTTTAAGAAAAATCATTTCAGGAGCTTGTCTCTGGGCAGCAGCTGTAATGGACCTTCCTGGAGGAAAAGGGAGGAATTTTCTTAGGAGGCTGTGAGAATTTAAGATATTTGACAGTTTCCTAAACTTCCATATGTACTTAAATAATTTGTTTGAATTCATGTGTTTTGATTCATATTATTTGGAATTCCTTTTCATAGTTTGTCCTGTGCTGTACTTAGCAATTAAATTGTACTGAATACATCATGAGAACAACACCTGGACAGAAATAAAAAAACCAAAACCTCTTAATATAAGCAAAGGTGACTTAGTTGTATTAACAAGTTCATGTTGGCCAATGTTCTAGTTTAATTTGGGGAAATGGCTCTTCCTTTGGTGATCACCAAGCCTTGGTTTCCATTTATCCAGTGCTATGTACTTGAGGAACTCCAATGGACAGGGCATAAGTGAGAAAGTGGAAATTGGAAAGATTTTCTCTAGCACTGTGTAGGAAAGGCCAAACTGAAAATATGTGTGTGAAAATATGTGCACATTATTGCTGTGAACTCCAAGGCCATCTCTGCCTTATCAAGTGGCATTAGAGAAAGGGGGCTGTTGATTGAAAGGGTTGGTACTGAGGACTTGCTTTGTGCCTTTTTGAAAGCTTTTGTTGTATGGACTGGAGCATGTGTCAGAGCTTGGAGAGCACTACAGGTGTTCATGGAGAATTTCCAGTTCAGTTTCATCCTCAGGAAATGTATTTGTGCCTCTCAGGAATGCTGATAGATGTGAACCAAAGCACTGTAAATGTGAATGATCAGATTTGTCCTGAGAAAGTGCTGCTCATATAATCTAACACAGTTGCATAGGACTCACCCAGAGATAGACATGTATGAGATTTGATTCCAATCCAACTCTGTATTCAAATTACGAGCAACTTCTTGCAAACAGGTGAATGTGAGTTTGAATTTCTGCCTGAAGGAAGCAGGTTTCTAGCCAGAACTTTTTCTCAGCCCATCTAGATAAAGACCACTTCTAGGAGAATTGTACTAATCTATTGAGTGTTTCAGTGAGCAGTTAGCAGAGGAAGCTCAGAACAAAGGATGTAAGCCTGACTTTGCCCAAGTCAGCTGTGAACTATTGTTGACTTGAGAGGTTTGTTCTGAGAGATGAGTTCTGCCCTTTCCCCATCTGCTGTGGTTTCAAATGCCAGGAAACTGTCCTGGTGGCTGACTGGCCCTATTTCAGATGTTCTGGGGGCTTTACTTTCACAGTCCTGATGGAATTAGGGAATCATTCTTCCTGTCTGCTAAAATCTAAGATTTATCCTTCCCCTTGCATTTCTACACTTTAAATAATTTGAATTTACATGCTGTTGTTTCTACAATTTTTCATTTCCAGTCTTGGCTTTCTTTTTCCTCTCCTCTCTTCTTCTCATTCTCTGTTTATTATTAATGAATTTTTTTGCTAAGAGGAATATGCTGTGGTCTTGGGCTTGGTTCTTTTTTTTTTTTCTGATTTATTCTGCGGGATTTTTTTTACCCCTGGAATAAGTATCAAATCTCAAAGGCAGTGTAACTAGATAAAGCCAAAGTGCTGCCCCTGTGTTCTGTGTCAGTTTACATAGTGCAGAAATAGATGATTAGAGGGAAGAAGAGTCTTTTTGGCTTCTTTACCACTTCCCATATTTTGCATCCAATTTTGGCTACATCAAGACTTGTGGAAGCATCGAATCATGATATAATGGAGAAGAATCTACTCCCAGTTTCCCTGTCCCAGGGGCAAAAACTGAGCTCAGTCAGGATTGTTCCAAGCAATGTTTGACCCAGGGATCAGATAATCTAAGGGATATTTCTCAGGGCCTCAGTTTGATAGGAAATTGTTTCCTCTGATTATAGAACTCAGTCACTGATGTGTGACATGACAGTATCATTGGATCAGGCTTCTTTTTGAGAGGAGATAATATTGGAAAGTTTAAAATCAATCTTCTTTAGTGCATTACCCAAAGTATTCAGGAAGAATGGGTCTCCTTCCAATTCCATCTCCAAATACGAGAATTTTGTGTGAGGAGAGTGTAAAAATTGTATCTGAATACAGAATGCAGGCAGTTGTCAGCCTGAGATGCTTCAGGGAGGCCTAATATTCACATTTTGGTTCTACAGATTGGAGGAGCTGCAGAAAGTCAGTCTCACTGGCTGGTAATATTAAACAGTGGAGCCTACAAGCACGCTGATCTCCAGAGACCACTTGAAATCCACAGGGAATACACCCATGTTAGCTGCATGACAGTGCCAGCTGAATCTCTGTCATGAGAAAACTGAAACTTGCCAGGTGTTTGTATCTGAAACACACCCCTGAGACATCAGAGTGATTATTGTGTCAGAGCAAAGGCCTTTGCAGGACATGAAATATGCTTTTACCATAGAGGTGGAGGTATTTCAAGAAAGAGTAACTAATTCAAGAGGGGTAAAGTTGCATTTTCTCATTTTGTGGGGAGGGTGGCAGTGGAAATGGATGGCCTCTAGAATCAGGCTCACCAGCTGAAAGCTGACCTCCCATGTATTGTGAGGTGAGTGCTGCTGATGTGGTTTAGGACACATTGCTGGTAATGTGGAGACTTCAATGGAGATTGGTGCCAACACTTTGGATTGTATGTGCTGACTTTTCCAAGTTAAAGGGTTTCCATGCCTTGCAGGAGGAAAGGTGATCTGGCAGAGAAGTTGAGTGTGTCAGTATAAGGATTTTACCCAGAACATGCTCAGCCTGGTTTCAGGCTTGGATTTCAACCCATGCCCATTTGCTTGTTCTCTTTCAGAGTCCCCTTTGTTCTTTCTGTGTACCCTGGGAATCTTAGACATCCCCAAGTTTAACTGAAGCTGTTCCCTCTGTGTGTCTCCAGGAACACTTTCCAGAGTACCCACTCAGTTCTTCTCCTGGGGAACCTCTTCCCGTCCATCTGTTGTCCCTGTGCTGGCTGCTGTCACTCACCTGTGAGTGCTGTGGTACCATGACAGTCCTTTTTTGGTGTTGATGCCATGACTAAAGACTGGCTTTAGCAATGCTGGCTTTAGCTGGGATGATGAGATGCCCTGGCAGCAGCTGGCTCTTTTTGGGGGTTCCTGTTGCAGGGGATTGAGGTGACTGGTTCAGTTTGGGGATCAGATTCACATCCCCTTGTGGTTCACTTGTGCTCCTCCAGTCTTTCTGTTTGTGAGCAAGAACACTTTCAGGCACACAAATGGAATTACTCAGGATCTGTGTAAAACCTGAGTGCACTGTAGGGAACAGGTAAGCTAATGGAAGATGAGAGTGCCTCTCAGTGAGTTCATTGTGCCTTGAAAAGGAATGCTGTTCAGTTTATTTCTTTTAATGTGTTTTAAACATCTGTGAAGGCATAATGCTACTAGCAGGTATAAAAGTGCTATCAATAGCCAAAATTCAGTTATGTAATCCCCTTTATGGAATTTGCAGTAATTTAGTTTAGAACTGTCGACCGGTTTCCAGCAGTGACTGACTTGTTACAATGTACCCATAAGTGTGCATTTTTTTGTTGCTATATCAGCAAAATAGAAACTCTTTAATAAAGCAGTTTCACATATTAGTCCCTTTTAGAATTATTGGTTATTTATTAGTTGAAAAATAGTAGGAAAATAGACAAACTGAAGTATGGGCAGAAGGTGGTTCTGTTGGTTCTGTCAGTATAGCAACAGCTGCATTGCAAATGCAAGTGATTGAAGCAAAGTTAAGTGTGAAAGTAATAACAATTACAATGGTGTGGTGTGTGTTTATGCTTCTTTTATCTTTGGTTCAAAGGGTCATACACTATCTCTGTAACTGTGTCTTGAAGAGTTTTGAAATATATTTCAAAACCCTTGGTAAGGGAGTCCTCTGAATTGATATGAAAGTTGTTATTTATTGTGACTGATACAGTGTTTTGTTGGTTTTTGGGTTTTTTTTTCACTATCCAGAGTATAACTTCAAGAGATATCTGCTGTAAAACTAATTTTTGAGTGTTCTGTGTTTTGAAATTATTTTGTTTTCTGCTATTTGATTTAAAACAGGATGAAATCATCCATGACACTGCAATTAAATAATGAGACAGAGAAAGAATAAAAGGCAAAATGAGGTAATCAACATGTATAAACAGGAAATCATGCAGGTGTCTGATAGGCACTGACATGGAGGATTTCTGCTTTGGGTGGCTGTGGCTCATAAAGAAGGTTTGCAGTGTTGAATAGGTCTAGAATTGAGAATGTTGGGTTCAGGTGAGTTTTCCTCTGTCGTGTTTTAATCACAGCCAGCAACCAAATACCTCAAAGCCCCTTACTCCTCCCTCCCAGACAGCTGAGCTGCCCTGGTCTTGCTCCCTTCCAGCTCCTTGTGCCATTTCTCACTGGCAGAGCATGGAAACTGGAAAGTCCTTGACTTAGATGAAGCACTACTTACTAACAACTAAAACATCAGCGCATTATCAACATTATTCTTACTTTAAATTCAAAATGCAGCTCAGCTGCAAGGATGAAAATTAACTCTATCCCAGATGAAACCAGGACACCCTACAGATGTTCCATGTGGCTGCCAGAAACTGGGACTTAGAGCACAGCCGTAACACAGATTCAAGAGTAATGCTTGATTTCATAAAAAAGAGTTTTTGAAAATAAATTTGTGAGGTTTGCAAAGTTCTTAAATACATCAGCAGAACATGGTAGGAATGTTCACAAAGAAAATATTTTTTTTTTAATGTAACACATAATAGATACAGGTTTGTGATTTTAAGCACAGGACCGCTCAGTGAGCAGAAGGATGAAAGTAAGTTTGTAGGGAACTCTTTCACTGCAATATGCAGGAGTCCTGGTGACAAAAGGCAATCTTTTACTCTTCAATTAAAAATGATATCATAGTAGACAAGATATTTTTTTTTTTGCTTTTTCAGGCTACCTTGAGTCTGGCATTTCCTCCTTTTGAATATTTTGCTTAGCAACCATTTCTTTATATGATTTTGTGGAGGCAATTTAATATTTATGTAATGATGGTGCCCATGGGCTTGATCAGGATCAAAGACTTGCTGTACTAACATGCATATAGACACAGTTTCTTTGCTCTTAACTGTTTCTCAACTGGAGCTTCTAATTCAGTGTCATCATGTTAAAGCTCCAGGGAAAATATGTCACCTTACAGCTGGTTTTTAAGTTAACAAAACTGCATTATGGCTTTTTAGAGAGTAATATTTACATTCTGTGGAAGAGGCTTGGGATATGCGAACTTCCCTGAAGGTGAAATTAAGGAGTGCTGAAAAAAAAGGTTCCCCATAAGAACAAAATTACTTTTTTTGGCAGGGTTGCATAGGGACAATTATGGATGAATATCTGCTTTAAAAATTTTCTATCCCATAAGATGGTTAACTGGGAGAAAATGGGCTGCAGATTTTCAACAAAATGGCAGTGGTTTTTTTTTTCTCTTTGCCCACTTGGTACAGCATGAGGTCGTATAAAAAACTTACTACTGCAAGTAGAGAGAAAAAAAAGGTGTTTGAGCTTTATGCACATTCAAAAGATAGAATCCTCAGCTTTTTTGGATTCAATATCTAGATCAAATCCCAGGCTGAAGTTTTCAGTACTGATCCTTAGATAATTTCTCTTCAGTGGTCAAAGAGAAGAAATGAAAAAATCATACCAGGCTTCAAAGATTGAATTTATGAAGAAAGATTAAGAGGCTGAATGAAAACGAATATATTTTATGGGTATTTTAGTGAAATTTATGTATTTGAGGAGAGGATGGCTAATGTTAAATGAACTCTTTATTCATGCAGAAAGCAGAAGGGGGGAAATCAAAAGATATTAAGAAAGGGTAAGAAAAAGCTTGAGTGAAACTTTTTTACACATAGAACAATAAATGTATAGGAAAAGAATACTGGAAAGTTTATTGAAGTGGAAGCATTGATGGATTCTAAAGGTGTCTAGTTTCTGAGGATAAGAATATATGGAAGTGAAATATTGAATAGAAGTGAGGAAAGCGTAAACAAGATGCCAAGTTATGTTGTGTTGTTTGGGGGTTTTTCCCTCTTTTCTTGAAATTTAAGTATTTGAGGTAAGGAAAATGTATTTTAAAGGAAATGATTCTGTTTTTCTCTCTTTCAAACCCTCCTCCTTTAAAAATTATAGCAAGATTTGAACCCTTATGTTTACTGTTCTTTGAATCTTACCTCTAAATCTTATTAACTTAACAAAATATTATGACAATATATGACACAAAATATAATGCAATACATTTAAAGAAGATTTTAAATTAGCTAACTGTGCTATGTGAATGGAGTCCAGTCAAAGTTTTCTGTATTGTAATAACATATGTAAGTCTATTACACCAAGAACCTCAAAATACAAAGAAAAAAATAGACTGCAATCAAAACTGTTTTTAAGGAATATTCTGAAGTAGTGGTATTTATATATGAAATATTGGCACTTGACAGTAGTTATGTTGAAGCAAGATGTTTCAGTGCAATATTTAAATCATTGGGGGTTGTCTTGCTTCTCTTTTTGGGTGTAGTAACGCAGATTTTAAAAACTTGATACTTTTTTCTGCTTGGTAGACCAACAGAGCAATGTAGTTCTCAGTTGGTAGTGTGATGTTTTGTTGTTCAGGATGTGCTGTTTGCATGAAGTGACTGGAATGGGGTGTGTCTGGACAGCAGAGTGTTTTTGAGGTCAGACCTTGTGAAGAAATTAATTAAATTTGCTGCCTGATTTGTGTCTCCCAGGGGCTCATGTGATAATGGTCTTTTATTCCGATGGAGAAATCCCAGATTACAATCTCATGGTTTTAGACTTTTGAAATATCCTCAAAACGTTTTTTTCAGCTATTCAGATGTGCTGGAAATCAGCACTCAGACCAGCATCTTCCAGCCATGGTGTTAATTTTGGACCTTTCCTTTACCTTTCCTGCACATCGAGCTAAGTCACACTAAAGCCAGGGAAATTCAATCCATCACTGCTGGATTCTGATACAGGGCTGTAAGGGGGATGCAAGTCATCTTCCCAGTAGTAATCAAACAGCTGTGATACATGCCACTTTAAGCTTGTATCATCCCATAATAGATGGGTTTCTTCTACATGGGAGCCTGCTGCAAAATCTGCTGACAGATGGACTGTCTTGCAGAGGTTTCTTTTTGCAGAATTTAAGGCTGTGAACTAGTTATTGACAAATACTACATCATCAGTTCCAGCTGAAGACACAGACTAATAAGTAGAACATTGGCACTAATCCTTATTTAATCAGCCTTAAAATGGTAATTTCAAATTGATGAGGGCATAGGGAATAGATTTTATACTTTTAAAGTGCTTCTAAAAATACCAGGAATGCGTGTGTACAACCCAAGGATGAAATTAAAGTGCATTCTGCATGTATGGTGAGTGAAGCATGCTACAGAAAGCTGAGGTTGGAGTCATACTGGCACCAAAGAATTTCTTGTTTTAAAAACAATGTGTTCCCACTCCGGGTTTCAGAGTGTCTGAGGGAGCTCTGTTGGTTTATTTTTGTTCTATGGATTTTTGTTATTTACTCAAGCCCTTTCAGAAGCTGTTAAAGCATTTAAAATCATTAACAGACTTTAATATAAAAAGCCCCAAAACTGTGGCAAGCTAAAGCACCAGAACTCATTAATCTGAATTCAGTTATCTGTCTAATATAGCCTCAGTACTGACAATATTGACAATAATTTCCCAGTTGTCTTTACTGTATATTTAGAGAACCTGAGACTGATAGCTAAACCTTTGGTTTAGCACACTGATTTCTAGAATGCTTTTATTTGTTTAATAGTGCTGCTGGCTATTATTATTCAACATGACCAATAAGTATTCATATGAAAGCAGAAATTATTTGTAGCCACTTTGAGAGTTTCAGCACAAAGAAACAGTGCAGCAGGAGATGATTTGCTGTTCAGGTGGAGTAATACAAATATTTAATAAGCCTTACTGAGTGCATTAGTGTGCAAACATCAATCTCAATCTGTTTTGAATCTAAGGAAGGTAAGCCATGGAAGATGCATCAACCATGCAAGTGCTTTGGTTGGTTTTTGGGGATTGTGAACTTGATTTAGATGTGAAATTTATCTACATACAATTAATTAATCGCCTAATGATGGAAAGTAGCTTTGTGGAAACTGAGACCAGGAATGTTAACAGGCACCAAATTAAAGGTGCCCACAAGATGTTTAAAGTATGGGAGTTGTCATTGAATAGGCCTGAGCTATTGGAGTGCAAGTATTCACTTCACTTGAGCAGAAAAAGACTCACTCTGGGCTGCCTTGCTCTGGCAAGTGCTGGGGTCAATTCATCCAGTGCTGAAGTCTGTGCCCCTTGAAGAAGTCTGCTCTTAGCTGACTTAAATTTATTTTTAATTTCTTTTAATTTTTAATTTCTTTAATCTAGGTTAGGATAGCTTGCTACACTGCAGCACAGAGTCATTCTGGGACAAGGATGGAGAATGCAGTGTCTAGAAATTAGCTCAGTGTTTTTATGTAGAGATAGTTATATGGATAACAGATCATATTACTGTGGACAATATTTTGCCAGCTCTGTGAGAAAATCAGACTAAATCAATGGTAACTTTTGCAATCTTTTCATTTAGCAGCAGTTCAAAACACAGAATTAAGCCAAATAATTTGAAAAAGCAGCAAAAAATGGGGTTGTGTTAATGAACTGAACCCTCTCTTTC
>NW_005054338.1:4274883-4309837 GCF_000277835.1 Geospiza fortis | reverse complement strand
CTTTCCCTCTTAGTTCTTGTTCCAAACCAGCAAGCAGAGTTAGAGTGTTTTTATAAAGCTTCTGATAGTTGGTACAGAAAATCTGCTGGAGATCATTCTGCACTCTTAAAATATATTTAAACTGTATCTTTTTTTCTTCAGTGGAATAGCCAGTAGATTGACTTGCATAGATTTTTATCTATTTGATAATCTCTCCTTCCAGTGGTTCTGGAGTTACCTTACAGACACAATTACCAAAAGAAGAAAAGGAAATGCACCTGAACCTTATTTTCAAAAGATTGTACCAGGACTGCTGGGAGATATAGAAAGCCTAAAGCAATTGATGTGACACCTGGACTACTGAAGATAACCAAAGGAGATAGGGAGGAATGGGTTATGCCCTTTGGTAAGCAGCAGAATTTTGCAGGCCTGTTATAAGCTTATGATGTGCTTTTCTCCCTCTCTTTTTTGAAAACATTTCAAACCTCACAAACATCCAGTATGCAGGTAAAAAAAAAAAAATCCACAAACTGAACACTTTTATTTTGAAAAACTCTTGGAATGTACTGGATATGACCACCTTCTTTGGCAGTATCTTGCTGTGAGTAAAAACAGGTGAATGCTGCCCACAAACAAATATAAAACCCCTTTGTTGTTGTGGGTATATATTTTGAAAGTATTCTAGAAGTGCAGCCCTGGTGTAGCCATTTAGACCATCACCATCCCCAGCAATTTCCCTCTTTCTTCTGCCTCTGATGTCACCTCATGAGAGGAAACCTGAAACACTGTGTAATATTATCCTGCTTAGGGTGTTCTCCTTGTTTTGTAGAAAACAGGAGTTTGTGCTTTGTAATTGCTTTCTAATCTTTGAGGTGAGAATTGGTTGTGTGTCCTTCCAACCACTAAATGTAGATCAAATAGCTTATGGAAGCAGAGGGAAAGGGTAAAGAAGGAAAAAATGTGATATACCAACTCTGTGTTTTACAGGATGTTACAACTGTAGCAGTAGTTCTGGTAGAACATGAGAGAACCAGTGGCAAACAATTCTGAAAAGTTGTTTTAATACTTAGTGAATAACAAAAAACTGAATAAACAGAAGATGATTTGTAAGAGCAGATTCAGACTTCAAGTGAGAGCAATTTAGGCAGAGTATGCATGTTGAGTAAGCCTCTAGAACTAACAAATATAAACTATAAAATGTTTTTAGCAATAGTACAATTAAGTAGGAGACACGCAGTATTTCATATTCATGGGTTGGAGTTCAGGAAAACATACTTTTCCATGCTGTAAAAAAATTCAACAAGTGAGTGAAAAATTTCTTCTGGGTCTTTTCTGAACTATGTTGGTTGATGAAAGCTAAGGCTTTAAAATATATTATGCAATATTAGCGATTTTTATTTTTTAGGTACAGTTGTCATTAATATTTTCAATCAGTTGTCATTGTATTTTTTCCTAACATAGGAATTGTAAAATAATAACTAAAATTATTGTATTCTAACCAAAATAGAACAGTTCTAGTGCTTTTTTCTAGTTTAAGCCAGAGAATCAGAATTTTAGTGAATTGGTTAGATACAGGGAAGTGTGATAAGTTGCTTTATTTTGACGTGTTCTATCATGAGTTCATATGAGCACTATAGAGGTTGGTATTCATCCATCTCCTGTCCAAAAAACTTGAAGCCACATGATGTTGAATACTAAACAAAGAGGCCTTTTTCCTCATACCACACTTCAAGGACGTTATGCAGATTGATTTGTTCATAACAGTCTCCAGTTTCAAGTATTTGTGTATTAAAAGCTTGTTTTGAGCTTAGAAAAGGGCAAATTAGCTTTTATCAAAGGAAATGTGCCAGAAGCTATAACAATTTGCTCACAGAAATTAATACCTAGGCTTGGCCCTGATCCTTTTTTATTGGGTTTTTTGATTTGGATAATACCATCCAAGTAAAACCTTTTTCTAAAGGTAGGTTGATGTGGTCCTCAAAGGACACTTTTGAATTCAGTGACAATTTTAAGATCTTGCGGTTTATTTTTTGAGAACATCTTTGAGGTAGTAACTCAAGTAGAGTAGCAAAAAATATTTGGGGTTTTGTGTTTAAAATAAAAGCATACATTTGAGGTTTTTGTCCTTTGCTGCAACGCCTTTTTGTAACCATTCCGGGTTGTGAAGTCAGTTGATGACTTTTTTTTGTGTGTGTTTCCAGGCACTAAAAAGGCTCTGTCTCTCTAATAAAAAAGACAGGAAAGCTTCTTCCAGAGTCTCCTGAGTTACTCTGACATGTCATTTATAAACATTAAGCCTTATTTAGTAGGTCCAAAAGTTCAAGCTTTTGAGAAAGCTTCCAAATTGCTTCCATGCCTAACTCATGAAAGGCTTCTTATAATCTAGAACAAATAAGACAGCTGCAAGGAGGGTAGCACAGTGCCTGCTAGCAAGGGGAAGGCTTTTATTCCAGATAATGTGCTTTGTGGGAACTGCCAGAGATCTGGCTCTCCCTCCATCAGGAAATATCTCAATCGAGATAAGATCATGATAGTCAGTCTCTGAGCCTGCCAGGGGAAGGCTACTGGCTCTCATTGTTCATATTTAGAAGAAATAACTTCCAAGAACTGCAAATATTTCAGAGTAGCTACCATGGAGCAATAGTGTGCTCTTTTTAGTCTGGCTGTTTGCTGCAATTTCCCTGTTACCACTGTGAAAGTCAGCAGTCAAATTAATTTAAAATTTCCATGTCTGCCTAACGTCTTAAGAAGGAGCAAAGAAGCTGGAGAGGTTCTTTACCAACTTTGGTGGGGGTGTGTGTGCCATCTTAAAAGTAAATTCAGAGAAGCTACTCACATCTTTGGTAGGAATACTTTAATATTAATAAAGCTTGTTCTAGCTTCCTCTAATCTCTAATTGTTTGGTTCAGCTGCATTTTGAGAACTCTCCTATGACAAATCTAGAGAAGGAAGTTTGAAAAATACTAATGAGTCCTGCTTATCCATACTGAAGATAGTTCCAATTTAGATGAAAATATCAGCACAAAGTTTGAGCGTCAAATAAATTCTCTTCTCCTGAGCACAGTTGCTTCCATCTCCTGTCTGATGAAGTAAAGTTGGGATAACAGATGAAATGTAAGTGCAGAGATGGCTTGTTAGAAGCAGCATTCATTTCAGGTGTCAGTGTAACTAATACTTAAAGCCTTCACTTTCATATAAGACATGCATGTCTTCAGCTGATAATTCTCTCTAATGGCATAAAGAACTCTCAGTAATTAGAGGGAGAGAAACTTGAGCGTTCTGAAAAATGAATGTGGTTTATGTAGAAACTTTTGTCTCCTGCTGACAGTTATTTTCTGTGCTGATTCATATAAGTGTGTGTTCCCGTTGAAAAAGGTAAAGATAATAATTGTTGATGGGAAAAAGATTGGTTAATTTGTTTCACTGATGCTTGAAAGTTTACATCATCTTTCTCAGGAGCACCAGCATAGTATCTATATAACCAGATGTCTTGCAAGAGCCTGTCAGTGCTGTATTATTGAACAGATAATTTAAATATTAACTGGATTTTTTAAAATATTTTTTTATTCAAGTTGCTCAGTATACTGGAAACTATCTAGGTGGGATCTCAAATAGGCAATATGGTTTTGCAGAATTTCCATTTAGAGGTTCTAATTTTCTTTGCCAAGTCCTGCCCCAAATCTCTTCAAGCCCTCTGACACCTGGGCTGTTTATACCACTGCAACTGTATTGAGATTGTGGAGGAAGTGCCAATGGTTGCACTGTAATTAAACCTGCATATAAAGTAAGAAAAGGTTGGAGAGGGGAGAGAGAAATTTTGGATGAGAACTCAAATGGAAAAAAAAGGTTATTTTTAATATATTTTACTTCAGTTATTTATACCTTCTGTGAAATAAAGGAGGCAGAGGGACCCAACTTCCAGAGTGTGCTGTTTGATGAGCTGGCATTTCAGTGCTGGATTCCCTTTCTGACCCTTTCCCCTGGTCACACAGTAAATCTCTGACTGCTACATGTTCCTTCAGACCTGCATGCCAAATTGGTGATGGCATTTCATCTGAATGATGGAAGTCAGGGTGAAAAAAAATCATAGAGAAAACTGATGATTGTGTCTGTCACACAGCCACTGACTTTTCTTTCTCAGAGTCACTGTGTTGGGTTTTCTTTACCCTTCTGAATTAGAGCAGCTTTATGAGCTGCAAGGCTGAGGACTGGGATGAGCTGCCAGGTATTTGACAGCTCTTGAGGGAGAAAATGAGAACTGCAAAGGAGGAGGAGGAGGAGGAAGATCCAACTTTGCACGATCTATAAGTCCTCTGGAAATATAAGTCTATAAAATTTGGTATTTTTGCTCCATACTGACTAATATCTAGTTTAGATTTCAGAAAATTAATATCCTCATTATAAGATAATTTAGCAACATATGGAGAAACTTCAGGCATTGGAAATCTTGTGAGCAACATCCTATTGGTAGCTCAGTGCTTATTTACTTCTCACTGGCTGTTACTCTTGCTTGTACAGGATGTGGAGAATGTGCATGGTGGAAATTGCATTCCAAGGAGGAATAGCCATTTATAAAGTGCCTGTTTTAAATAGTTTTCCTTTGCTTAAATGCATAAACTTTTCTTCATTTAAACAAAAGAAAGAAATAGTTATATAATGTAGGTATAATAGTCTTTGGCATTCTTTAGTCACTGCTTTGAAGGTCTAAGGAGGTATCACATCCATTTTCTTCATTAGCAATTTTTTGGTCTTTGTCAGTCTTAGCAATGTTTAGCATATATATATAAATAAATATTGTGTGTATATATTAATTGTGTATGCATACAAGTTTTACAAAATCCAGGTTGTAGAGCTTAACTGGAAAAAAAGGTAAACAAGAAAAATCTAGTACCAACAAAATGCAAAAGCGCCAACATTACCTCTGTCTCTGCTGGGAGATGGATCTTAGTTTATTAATTTGTGGGGGTCTGTAAACTCTTTTTTTTTTTTTTACTTCTTTGAGAGCCAAGTTTGAGGGGGGACGCCGTGTTCATCCATGTGGGAGTACAGTCTTTCATGAAATCAGAAGTGTGAAGGATGATCCTCATAGCAGAACAGCAAAAAGACAAGAAAATGCTACGTAGTTAGCCGAAGGGACAGTAGTAGAAGGCTTGTTCTGAATGCTCCAGCTAACAATATATCTTAACCCCAAAGGGTTCCTTTCCCCTTCTCCTCCCCTGGAACTGCTTTTTCTTGTTATCTCTGCCTCAAAGCTCTTATCTCTGCTTCTTAAGCTTCAGCATGGAAATCATAAAAAGGCAGGAAACTGTGGCTGTAGAAGCTTGAAAAGTGTGAGAGAATGACACTAATGCAGTCATAGGGACAGAAAGAAATTATTTCTTGGAGGAGTGAACTCTGCCCCCATGTTTATTCTTAAATTTTAGGGGATGCAATAACTTACTGGTGAATTTGATAACAATTTTTATTACCTAAGACTTAAAACTGACTATTTATGACTTCCAATAATGTTATGTTAGAGATGGTGGTTGTTTTAATGAGGAATGCATTTCCTTTTCCCCAGATAAAAAAGATGTGACATCTGAGTGTGCTCTTTTCATTAAGAACTTGTTGACAGTTACAAGTCAGAAAGCCTAAATCCAGAGGTTTTTTTATTTTTAGGGGGGGGGGGAATTACTTTGCATAGATTTTTATGTACAGATCATCACTGCAGAACTTAGTTATCCTCCTGCAATGCAGCAGAAGCAAACAGGACCCTGTGTAGTTCATGGTGTTAGAACATTCATTTGCATCTGTTGAGAAGAGCACAAAGATTACCAAAAATTGAGTAGGATCAGCTGAATTAGAAAGTAAAAAATGGTTTCCATTTCAGTTTGAGAGTTATGCTTGATGCTGTTTTTAATGCAACTTTAACATGATCATTGCTTTTAGATAATTCAAGTTCTAAATCTGTAAATGTATAACGATTATTAACAGTTATCCTGATGTTTATCTAACAGCAGTAGTTCAAAAGAAATAATCTCTTAAAAGTCCTCTTTAATATAACCAGTTTGTGGTTGTTTGTTGACCCACCTCTTCCATATAATGATAATGGGAAAAGCCTTAATCTTTATCCCATCTACCTAGTTCCAGGAAAGGAGAGATTTTGCTAAATTCAAGTCTTCTTTACTCCAAAAAACACCCATATATTGTATGTTTTACATGCATTTATAATATGTAAAGTTCTGCATACAAACACAGCAACAGCATAAAGAAGATGACATAACAATAATATAAAGAGGGTTTCAATAACTCTCCCTAAAAAAAAATAAAAATTAAAAATTAGAAAGGAAAGAAAAATTTCAAGCAGTTAGAACTGGAAATGAAAATTTACTAGCCTCACTGCATTTGAAAGTTCTTAATAATGAATGGTAAATTGTGCTTTTCCATTAATTGTAAAATAAACATGATTTAAGCAGCTCTTCCAGGAGGGGAATTTGCAATTTGTGATGCATGATTTCATTGCTCAAAAAGAAACTATCACTTAGAATCTTCTTTCTTGGATCAGCTTCACCAGGCAATCCCAGCTTGAAATGACTTGTTTATTTTGTTGGCAGAGTATTTTGAGAGGGCAGTGAAATGAGAAGGAGCAAATATCAACACAGAGATAAAATGTTTGCTTCAATCTGCGGTCTGTAATAGCCACAAACCAAATTTTGTATTGTTGAAATTAAAATTAAGATTTTCTTTTGTTGATAGATCTCTATTAAAGGAAGAACAACAGGATATATTTCAACAACAAAAGTATCTCAAAGAATTTTTAATCAGATCCTATTAAAAGATCCTGGTAGTTCTCCAGTCTTTAAAGAAAACTGAAAAGCATAAAAGTAGCATCAAAACTATCTTTGGTACCAAAAAGCAATCTGGCAAGAGAAATATGGCCCTGTATACAAATTTTGAGCTTGCTCAACAAATGAACTATTATATAATTTTTTCAACAAGATCAAGGAAATTAAGTGTGACATTATTAGAGTAGCACATATTGTGAGTATAAAACAGCTACAATAACCAATATTAATACACTGACTTACATCAAAACAAAATGTGGCAAATTTAAAAGTTTTTAATTTTGACACATCAAAGCCTTTTCATTCCCAGCAAGTGTTGTTTCCTGTTTTGCACTAATCATCACTACAACAGCATTTTACAAGTTATTATTCTTTCTTTTGAAAAAAGCTTAAAATAATAGTAGCCAGCAGATATTCATATAATTGCAAGTGTCAGTCACCTCATCATGTGTATCAAATGCATTTTGAATCCAGAACATTGTTTTGAAGTTGTAGATTTAATTCTCCTGTGTTTTTTATTCTTGCTGCCATTATGCTGAAGCCAGCTACCATACACAGGGTTCAGAATTTGTGTGTTGTTGGATCCTCAATGTGCTTAAAAATCAACAAAACTGTTGCAAGTAAAAACTATTATTAAGCAAGTAATAACTTTTGGCAAATTAATAGTCTATCAAAAATGTAGCAGATATCAATTACTAACCTTGCCTACTGCTCAAGTTCAGCCCCCAAAAATGGAAGAGTATCTTGTAAATAGGGAAAAAATTTAAAATCTGCATTTTCATTTAAAGCTTATAATTACATGGGGGGAAAAAGGAAAGTAAATGGTTGTTCTAGTCCATCTAATCTAGTTTCTTTCATCTTTGTTTAGGAAATTTTTTTATTTCTGCAGATTGCAAGGGATGGCAGTGGTACTGGGACTAGGAAACAAGCCTAGACAAACTTGTGGGCAGAGGCAAATACAGATTAATAAGAATAAATATATCAAAAAAATGTAATTTTAGAATCATCATACATACCTCTAATACTGTGTCAGGAAAATTCAGATTTGTTAAGAATTTATACTTGTTTTGGTGTTTTTTTTTCCAAATATGGTGCTCAGACTTTGTCCTTTTTTTCCCATATTTTGTTGTTCTTTTAGGGGTTTTATTAAATGAAATAATAACAGACAGTGGTTGTTTCTGAAATGGCAATTTTCATCATGTGAAAATTAAATATATTCATTTAACCTGATGATAAAGTGTCTGTACAGCACACTGCCCACAGGGAGACCAGCTGCCACATGAATTATCTGTCTCCCTTTGCCTCTTCTGGAGAAAGCAAAGCAAAGCTGTTCTGTGACTGGTGGAGGAGTCTGAAAATATTTTATCTCCAGTTCAATGAACACTTCTCAGTGTTAAAATGGCAATCTCAGATATAAGGGAACATCTTGAAAAGTTTGGGGGGGTATACGTTAATTTTTTCCTGAAAATTATTTTCTTCAAATTGGGAATCCAGAGAAATGTGCCAGTAATACAGGGAGCAATAGAAATGCAAGACCAACATTAAAAGCAAACAAGATATTTTGTATTTTTCTCAGTAAGTGTCCCTTTTTCCTGAGGGAGATGAGCTCCAAAGAAAAAGGGTTGTATGCACTTCCAAAATGCTGAAGAAATAATCTGTTGTCCAGCCAGTGACTGTTATGTAACAGTGCCACATATAGATGGAAAATGGAAAAATATACCCATATAGGACTTATTTTAGTAAACTTTAATATATATATAAATATAAGGCATGTATGTATGAAACAGCATGGCATGCTAGAGGAAGAACACAGAATTTCCCCCATGGCTCTCTATTTAGATCTACAGTAAGCTGATTCACTTGTGTTTGCTCAGTCCTGTGGTAATCCTAGAGACTTTCACTTCCAACATAATGGAAAAGTTATTTTCTTCAACTTAGTAATGGGATGTGGTTTGAATGGGTGCTTGTTTTCAAAACAATCTGAGAATGCATGAGTCAGAAGATTCATAATTGTTTGACAAAAAGGTTAGAGGTCTTCAAAATGCTGCTCAGAATACCATGAAAGGCACAAAAATTGTAGTATCTGTCTATGGCTGAAGTGAAAAGAATCATGTTTTTGTATTATGAAAAAGAATCGTTATTTGTATCATTATTTGTTGGAAAGCAGCTGCCTCACTGGTCAGTGTAAATATCCCAGGTAGAAAATCAGCTCCTGTCTAATCAGGGCATGTGTTGGACCTCTATTCCAGTGGGTGTTCCATGGATATAGAAATTTCTATGTCAGAGGAAGGAGATTTAGTAAGAAAAAACAATTCTGTAAGAGTACAGTTACTTTTTCTCTCCAAAGAAAACTTGTTTAAATCCTTCGTGAACTGGAATCCTCTGGAAAATTCTATTTGGATGGTTTTTTTAGGAGAAGGTTAGAGTTATAATTTAAATATAATTTAAATTGGAAGGAACTCCCAATGGCCATGAAGTCCAAGTGCCTGTTCCCAGTATCTCATTAGGTCAGGTTGCTCAAGGTCAGCTTGATGGTCCCACACTGATGGTCATTCCAGTATCTTTCTCATACTGGGACACTTATAGATTATTTTTGTGTGGCGTCGCATAGGGAAGTGGGCTCACTAAGCTGCATTTAGAGTTCTCTAGAATTTTAAAAAATGGCCCACTGTAAAATATAGCCCATGCTGTTCTTACACAGGAAATAATAAAAAATGGAAGTCACTTTTTTTTTTTAATTTGGTGAAGGGGAGCTTGGACAGTTTTTCTATTTCTTCTTTTTAATTTTGCACATTTGACTTGTTTTAATTAAATTTCTGATAAATTTCATTCTAGCCATTTGTTGGTGGAACATATTTTGTATTCTAGAATGATCACCTGCAGGCATGTGGGAGATTTTTTTTTTTTTTTAATATTCTTCCACCGCAGTGTGGATGTAAACTATGACAGAGCATTACAGTGTGTTCTGTTTTAGATCACAGGAGCAGTAAATTACTTTTAAGCTCATGCTGGACACTAGTTTGTTTTTTAACCTTACAAAATGCTTACTTTATGCACTTAAGAAAATACTTCCAGCGAAATCATGTTCTGTATCTGATGATATTTTTTTTCTGCTTTTCTCATTATTTTTACCTATTCATTAAAATCACCAGCTGGGTAGCTTCTTTAATTTACTTCTGAATCTCTTCGGAAAGCTCTTCTAACAGTAATACTTCACCTCATGCATATATAAAAGCAGCTGCTGACCGGAGAGCAGCTTATGGCTGACAGAGTGTCAGCCTTATGTGCAACACCTGCCTCAGCTTTTTATGTGCTGTAAACAACAAGGTGAGAAATAAGCACACTACGGAGCAATTGAAACGCAAAAGGAATTCTAATGCAATGCGGATAACTCGGACTGGGGGAAAAAACAACCCACAAAGGTGCAAAATAAGTCAGTAAAAATGAAAGGAATGTTTTGTGCATTCTCCACCTTCATTTTCCACTGTAAGGGTAAAGTTAGTTTACTGCATCTTTTAATCCTGATGTGTAGATAGAAGACTGAATTCATTTTTCTAACAACAAACGTTACTGGTATTTGGTGTAAGTCTGCTGGTCTTATTTTTTTCCAAACCTGAATGTTCTTCCTGAATCAAAAAAGTAAGAGTTGGATGTGGCTTAAGTGTTTACTTATCTTAACCCCCTACATAAACATGGAACCTTTATATTGGTTGTCAAGAACATTCAGTAAGAGAGATTGTGCAGTGGGTTGAGATCATCTCTTTGATTGTTTTAGTTCTTTTATAAATGGATTTTCCTTCTCATGTCTTCCAGACAGTCAAAAGGGAATATTTTACTGCAAACCCGGTCCATCTCTCTGTGCCCTCCAACAGAGAAAGAGCAACGAATTGAACAACTGTTCTCACAACTATTTGTGTATCGGGAACCTTTGAGTCCAAAAAGCAAACATTTGGAGATGCACACACACACACACACACACACACACACACACACACAAAAAGTTTCCTTTACCTTTTCTTGAAAATCATAAATTTTGATGTAAGTGTAATTTGAAAGCTTTTTCCTATTTAGATTTGCATTTGAGTTTAGGTGTGTTCTTCAAGGAATACCATGTAGAATAAATATCTGCCGTGTTGGTCAGAAGATGACAAATTTAAAGGGTTTTGTATGTATTTTGCTGCACATGTTAGTGGACAGTTAGCAAGCCATGAATAAAGAATATTTAAGGCTGACTCCTACCTTGAGAATCCAGACCAGATTCAATGATTTTGTCGTGACTGGTGCAAGTGCTGGCCTATTGAATTTGAAATTTCTTGGTTGAAGAAATGCTAGTTGCTGTTTCAGTATGCTCAAATCCGAACTTTAACTGTCTGATTAAAAGTGCATTTTGTATGTAGCATGGATATTTATCCACAAATATCTTGCCTGTTTTTTCTTTCACCAATTTCAATTACTGCAGTTATTTTGCTTTTCTTCTGTCTATAAAGCATTTTGTCTGAACATATTTTTTTGGAGGCAGTGCTGGGGGCTCTTCTTTTTCTATATGTAGATGCCACTTCTGTGTAGAACTAATTATAGTAAAGTTCCTAATTCTAGGAGCCTCTTTAAATATAATTTCTTATAAACTTTTTCCTCATATGTATGTGTACCTGATGTGCCACTGAGCCAGATTTCTCTTTTGAATTCATTTCCATGTCAAAATCTTCATTCAGGCTTTCAGTATAATGGGGACAACACCAAAATCAGTGATTTATTGCTAGTCAGAAGGCAGTGTGACCTATCCAGCTGTTGCATATCTAAGCAGTTAAAATTAGCTCCTGTCTGGCCATTTTGGCAGGTGTATGGAAGTAACAAAACAAGTTCAGGCTCTTTCTGGGTCTCTGGTAGGACTTCCTATCTTGTGACAGTATTGCAGACACTGATGCTTACATTTCTGTTTGTATTAATGAAGAGCCAGTAAACAGCACAGATTATTAATTTAAGAAATGTATCTATATGCAATCTAATTAGCCATTATTTCGTACTGAAACCTCAAATGAACATGATTAGAGAGGCATTTAAGAAAGGTTGTAAGATTTCTCAGTGCCTCTGCTCAAGTCTAAAAATTCTGTTCAGTGTGAAAGTCATTTTATTTCTGACAAAAATCAGGTATTTCACGTTTTATTGTTACTATGGTATTTTTCCCTAAAACATTTTGTGTCAGTACCAGGTTAAATGTTTTCAGGACAAAAAAACCCATGAAGAACTTGAGAAGCATAGGGCTTTCAGAGCTTTCATGGACTCTATTTTTTCATGTCATTTGTTTTATCTCCAGATATTTGCTAATGAAAGTCTCAAATAGTTTGTGAGGGCCTGAAAAGAATTTTTTTTGTGTGGTTATCATTATTTCAAGGGTAAGAAATATACAATGGCAAAAAAATTTTTACAAAATATGCTCAATAATGCCTTTTCCTTCCACTGTTAGGGTAATTAGAACATTTTGCATGCAGCTTCATATTTTTCAAAGCATGTCTTTATATTTCTCCTATAAAATGTAAAGTTCTAAATCAGTCTCTACTTTTAGCTCCAAATCTAACAGGTTTTGGTATACATTTCTCTAATGAGTTGCCAAAATCTGGCACCTGTTTTTCTTCTTTTACAGCACATGCTTTTTATAAACTTCAGGTAAACCTCTCCATTGAAGATTTTCTTAGACTTGAAGTAACCAAGAAATTCTTTGATTACTTCAGGATCCCTGTTGATCTTCAGGCTGTGTTTTCCCTTGCCTTGTAGGGATTTGCTGTTTTGTTAGGGTGACACAGTAATGAGACAACATTTTCACTTTTAACTGTATAGTGTGTGTTCTTACAGAATGAACATGCACACATCCTGTGCAAAATGAATTACTGGTGAAGTTTTGCTGTGTTTAGAAGCAGCAATACTTAAAAAAACAAAAAGAAAAAAAAGAGCAGACTAACATTGTCAGCATTGCATCTCTGCTTTTGGTCAATGTAAATGAAAACTTCACGGAGATTTTGTATTTTTGTTTAATTTAATTTATTCATCAGTTTTATTGAAAGTAATATAAAGTGACAATTAATTCCATCATATTTGGTTAATATGTAACTCAGCTGTCATGCACCCAGAGAGATTCTTTAGGGTGTTCAGCTGTCATGTGTAATTTATAATACAGTTTAGTTGCAGGAGAGAGGCAAATTTAAAGCTGAATATTTTTGGTTTTGTTTCTCTGAATGGAGAGGAAGGATCTGATAACAGTCTTTTCAAAACTGGGTTTTCATATATTTGCTTTGATAATACTGACCCCGGACTTCTGTAACGACAAAAAAAGATTCAACAACTCAACAAAAAAGGATTCTTGCAAAAACATTCTCTGAGATGCCAGTTACATGCCTGCTGTTGGGAAGAAGAGGTCAGAAACAGTAGCAGAGATCAGATTATATCAAAGTAGCAACTCACCCAATGAAATAATGATAAACAAAGTCATTCATGTCATTCACTGAGAGTTGTATCTCTTTGCCAGCTCTCTTAGTAGGTTTTCCCACGTGTCCCCTCCTATACTTAGTACTCAAAATATTGATTTAAACAGTATAATTTATGATCAAAGGAAATTAATCTCAGTGGAATAAATCAAATATGTCACCCATGAAGGGTAATCATCTTTCATTTTCTCAGCTCTTGTTCCATCCTGGATTTCTTTCTTCTCATACTTGTGAAGTAACAGATGCTACTTCTATATACAGTAAAATAAACATTTCAGTGTTTGAAACATATTAAAATTATGTTAAATAAGGAGAATTGATAGCAGAACTTTTAAAATTACTTGATTTTTACAATGACCAACCCATATTGTTTATAAAATTTTCTTTTTTGTTTTAGTTTCTAGACAGCTTTTCAGCACAAATAAACCAGACTCTCATAATAATGGATTTCAAGGTTTTTTTGGTAAACACAAATCACATTCCTCTGTTGTGATTTTAACAATTTATCCAGCCTCAAGAACAATGTCTGTAGAAGTAGGATGGGTAGCAAACCCTTTATTTGGATGTGGTGATTTATCAGCTGTCTTGCTGGGTTTTTTTGTCTGAAGTGCTGTGCAAAGGACAATGAGGTCATATTCAAAAAAATGTATTAAAAAAAAGTCTTGCATCTTTTAACTCCAAGTTTTCTAAAATATATGAACACCAGTGTCATATGTGAAACTATATCAGCATAAAGAAACATTTTCTCCTGAGGCATGTATTGTTTTGAAACATTTGGAGGAAGAAAAATAGCTTTGACTTTTGGCTGATATACTCTTTGTTCTTAATGTACTATTGTACCACCAGGGCAGTTTTACATTGCATAATTTGTGCCAACTAGAGAGAGACAAATTAGTGAAAAATATAAATAATTGAATGATGAACTAAGAAATTAGATTTCACCTGTCTTTCAAATCATTCTTGATAAGCAAGGCTAGTTTTACTGAGATCACACAACATGCTGATTCCTGGAATGACAGATTTAGCATCTGAGTGATGGCAGCCCTGACCCTCCATACACTGCTCCAAAATATCTTTGCTACTTAATCAAGAAAACAACCAAAAATTCCAAACCCACCCAAAACAAAACAAAACAAAGACAAAACTGGGAAGAAATAATGGTAATACCCCAGTTTTAGAGAAATAAAATATAGGATATGTTTAGCAATATTTGCATTTATTTTTTTTTAAATTTCCATGACAATTTTTGTATCACATTGGCCAGATTTTTAAATTTTGTATTTGCATTATTAGTCAGGAAGAAAACACTGAAATCATAAATCAATAATTGAATGTGGCAGGGGTGTTTTTTTCTGTTGCTTATTCCAAATGTAAAGGGGAAAAAACCCAGGGTATTTTTGACAGCATTGTAATATTGAGTTGATATTCATGTTGCACTTCATGAAGGCAATTAAATACCTTCCCACTGAAAGTATAGATATCAGTGGGATTTCCAAGATAGATTTTGATGGAATTTTTTTACTGATATTCAATGTTAAAATGAGATTTCAGTTTGCATCTTTTTTTATGTGGTTATTTTTTACTTTTTTGTCCATTTATAACCTATTTGCAATTCATAATCTGTGTTCTCTCAGAAATGTCTCTTGTCTACTGTGTTTTCAAGTATGTTTAGCCTGGGTGAGCTTCACTTAAAGCTTCTACATTCTTGCAGATAAAAATCAGCTAAGCAGAAATTGTTACAGCTTCTGATTTTGTAGCACTAACTACAGAATGAGGAAACCTTTCCATTCTCTTAATTTATGTCTCAAAAATTGATTTCATATTTCATATACAGAGGAATAATTACAGCAGGTTTCAACTCAGAATATCTTCACGCATGTTAATTAGGACAATTATTTTCCTGTAGTATGATTGCTCAGACCTTCATGTTCTGGTAAATGAAAAGCAAAGATGTGATATTTTCGTGAAGTTAAAATATTTGTGGTGATTTCCAATAATATTTTTGATCAGGACTTAATTACACGATCAGATTGTTTTGACATGAGGCATCTTGCTAGATACTTGAGAGATTAACATGGATGTGAGCAAGCAATTTATACAGCTGCTAAGAACTGGGTGACTTACTCTGTTAACAAGTGTGTTAAAAAATTAATTTGGAAAGGAGGAGAAGATCTGTTTGAGGAGGAGATCCTTAGCTTGCTTTCAATATCGCAGCATCATGTTCTGCCACACTGTAGAACAGGTAAACAAGAACAGAACGAGATCTTATTGGAAAATAACTGATTCACTAGAAGTAAAAGCATTTAGAATTTTCTCCCTAATTTCCTGCTACATTGAACCTGTGATTTCTGAGTAGAATTGCCACATGTGGAACAAAAACCCACCACCCAGTAAGAGGTGTCAAGATTGTTAATTTACCTCTGTTCAAATCTTGCTCATAACTTCATCATTACCAATTTGATTGCTATTGGGAAAAGTAATTTTTTGTGTCTTCCTAATATTTTTCAATGTCATGCTCTGGTTTTTCCTCCAAGTTCCTGAAGGGAAATGTTAGAGATTAAGTTTAGAGGCTTTGTATGAATTTTTGCGTGCCTCTGACTGTATATAAACAATATATTTCTTAAACTAGAAAGCTTCCATTTGATTGGTTTAGATTGTTAACAGGAAATTCGTTTTTAACTAACTTAGGATTTGAATAAGATTCATTGGGAAACAAGGATTTCAATTTGAAAAATTGAAAAAGTCACTTTGCCTCAAAGGATATGCAAGTGTTTAATGGAGAGTAATGTGAGAAAGTACCTGAGGCACTGAAGAATCTGATTTTTTTAAAATCCAGGTGAATTCTCAGAACCACCAGAAATATTCATCCCACAAATGTATCAACAAATGTGCAGTAACATTAAAAACAGTTCCACCATGATTTTCATGATCACAGATGCATAAAAACTAATTTTTACCAAACTTCTAGTCACTACAGTTTGGTTGCTAAGTAAATAAATAATAATAATAAGTAATAAGTAAAGTATTCATTTGAAGGTAAGGGAATGATATCAAGCTTCATTACTTCTAAATTTCCTATGAAATCTGATGTATTATTCATGATAAAGGGTCTGAAGTTCATATCTTGCCTTAGCATTATTTCTTTGCTCTTCACAAGTAAGCTTGTCAACTTCCTGATTCCTCACTTCATTTAAGTTATGATTTTTGTATTAAATTATAGACACAAATCATTCCAGTGATTTGTTATGTGAACTGGCAGAGGCAATTATTGGAGCAATGGCTAGAACGAAGACTTGAGAGAACTGTTTTTCTCAACAAATAAATTGAATTGGCTGGGAAAATATGTTTCCCCAAGAAATACAACCTGTGCTTTTCTATTGTATTCTGGCTTTCTACAAGAAAAAAAGCATAAACCCCATCTTTTGCTGCTTTTCTGGTTTGATACCAGGTTTTCTTGTTTAGTCTTTTTTTAAGTTTCTTCGTAGGATACGTCCTTGTTTTTCAGAACACATTCATTTTTTGTAATGAAGGACTAAAGTTGCAAAGACCAAATAGAGGGATTGAGTTAAACCACTGGTGTTTGGCACTTGATCACTTAATATTTAAACTGAATTGTAGAGTTGTTTTCCTCTTTGATGGACAAGAGTGCTTGTGTTCTAATTTCAGACAGATACAATCTTTAGTTTTATTTCCTTGATGTTTGAAAAGTAGCTGGTTTAATAGATATCATCTCAACTCTATGTTTCAAGTGCTTTGAGAACTGTGTCTCCCTCTGGAAAATTTATTTCTTCCTCAAGTTTTACTTCAGTAAGAATTAAGTTTTTAAGTTATACTTTCAGTGTACATCTAATTTATACTATAACTTAAATTTGAAAAGACACATTTTTTCATTAGTTGGCTTAGACCTGGGAGTTAAGGTGAATGCAGAATGTCTCATCAATGGAATCACAGCAAAGGAGTTTATGGGAACAATATTTCTTGAAAAGCACTGCTGGCAAAACTAAGTGGTGCTTTCTCATGTGGATTCCATTGAAATGCCTTAATAATTTTCTGACTGTGCTTTTGAAATAACTGCCAAAATCACAAATAGCCAAGTTTAGACTGCCTGTGATAACAGCAAAATTCAAGATTAGGTATTGGTTCCAAAGTCCTTTAATCTTGTGTTTTTAAGGATGTTTTGGAAAGCTTCTGGTATTTGTGTTCTGAACTTTAGATAGGAAACATGCACTGGATTAAAAATAAGTGTCATATTCAATACTCTGTAATGAACAACACCTCTAATATTCTATCAGAGGGAAAATGTTTAATCCATTTCTCTTGCGCTTGAAACTAGCTTGTGTTTTTGTTGTAGAATATAATATAGGGTATGTCAAATGTCACAAAGACTGCATTTCCATGTTTTGTAAGGTTTCAGAGTTACCTTTTTTAGTTTCTTGTCCCAAATTCAACTTCAGGAAAATTAGGAATACATTTTATGCATAACTATTTTACAGAGGAAAATTAAAGAACAGGCAGGCAGAATGTGCTTGTCATGACTTCATGGCAGCTTATAATGAGAAGAGAGATTTCCTCACCTTTTAGATTTTGATTTTTATTAAGATATAACAAATGCTGTACTGCTGAAGCTGCAATTACTTTTTTTCTGTAATTATTATACTGATGGTGAATTTGTAAAGCTTTTGACAGTAATAATGGTTATGAGTAATCAGTCATTTTTGTAATGAGGGACTCCAGAGCAAGGGTGCTACTCAAAATTGGAAATCTGTGACACCAAAGATTTGGTGGCACTGTTGGTGTCTTTAGTATTTACCTTCCTCTGTCAAAACCCTTCCACTTTTAACATTCCAGCATTCAACTGAAAATCAGAATGGATAGATGAGAGGAAACAAAACCAAAGAATTAATGGCAATTCAATTAAATCAGCAACTTTTAGGAAATTTTATAGAGACAAAGAAAGATTTTTGACAGAAGAGACTTTTTACAGCTATTTTTGTTTGCTAGTTGCAGCTGGCTAGATAATTTATTTCAGGGGGGTTCTGAAAAAAAATCATTCAATTTTGTAACCGAGTCTCACAATTAAAATTTCTTCATCAAATGATTTATAAATGAAGTATTTAAAATTTCTTTGCAAAGAATCATAGTAATTTTTTGGGCTTAGTGACATATTTCAAAAGTCTGTAATACAAAACCAAGATGTTTAAAAATGAGAAGTAATGGCAAAAGAAAAAAGCTAAGTGTTTTGTAGGAAAAGCTCCAAGTAAAATGTTTTTGACAGGCTCTGAGTATGTTTTTTTTTCTTTGAAATGTGTTTTCTCTAAAATCAACCCATTTATTTTCCTAATTTAAGCTGCACTTTATTTAAGACTGCACCTCAGTTGTTTCTGACTCCTTTTTTCTCTCCCAGTATCTTATGGGTGTTTAGACCACAGCAGGGTATTTAGACCACACTTTTTTTAGTAAATCAGATATAAAATCTGTTGGTGTACCCCTTTCCCTGTCCAAGGGAGCTGCAGCAGTGCCACCTCGTACCTCTTTGCCCTTTCCCACTGCTGTGGTTCTGCTCTGCCGTGGTGCAGACCTGCAGGTCTGGAGGGGTAGAGCTGGATAGAAAGAGGCAAGCTGTGCTTCAGGATTTCACTTCACTGGGCACATTCTGTTCCCTTCTCTGCAATGCCTCCCAAATGATTTTAAGCTGCTGTTTACTCCCTGCTGCTGCTCCCCTGCTCGTGCTCTCCCCATGTGTTGTGTTGGAATTGGAGGGACTCTGCATTGCACAAGGAACCGCATATAATGCATGGCTGAGGGAGATGGGGATCTGGAGTGATAATCCTTGAAGACAAAGGATGGCTTGAAAAATGTCAGTCTGGTGGCTACATCAAATGGAAGCCAGAGGAAACATAAACAAGGACACAAGGACTATATTACGGCCTTAAGCTGCAGCAGGGGGAGTTTACATTAGACATCAGGAAAGAATTCTTCACTGTGGAAGAGTGATTGGGTACTGGAATCATCTGCCCAGGGAACCGTCCCTGGATGTGTTTAAAAACAGACTGGATGTGGCACTCAGTGCCATGGTTTAGTTGATGAGGAGATGTTAGGTCATAGGTTGGACTTGATGATCTCAAAGGTCTTTTCCAACCCAGCTGGTTCTATGATTCTTTTGTAGGGAAGGGATTTTGCAGGGATATGCCTAATCTGAGTTTTGTCTATCAAAGCATGCTTGGACTTTACTCTGGTCGGAAACTGTTGGTGTGGTAGCTGTAATGATATATTTTTCAGGAATTAGCTTTCCATCTGTCTCAGTGAAAATCATGTAGGAAGGATCTGCAGAAGTCAGGCAGTGAGGAGCAGCAGAGAGTTAGTGGGTCTAGAAGGCTGCCCTTGAATCAGATGAAGAAAAATACAGGTCAATACTGCATACTAAGAACTTCACAGAAATAAAATAGAGAATAACTTCATTCTCTTTCCTATTTCTCTGTTTCTTCAGGAAAAAAGTCAAACTACATAGTCTGAATTTCTTGATTCCAGTTGAACTTGTTTATCCTACATAATGTAATTTCTATTTTTTTTTCCTCATGGGTGAAGCCCTACTTCTACAAGTTTACCCTGAAAATTCTGGTTGTTAAAATTCTGTGTTGCTTTGTTCATCCTTTTTCTTTTTTTTATTTTTTTAATGAGAAGTTATACTTTTTAATTGCATTGTATTTGTTTAATGTAACATTACATACTCCTTGATCTTTAATGTTAGTAGTACCAGAACTTCTATCAATGTTTCATTCCCTCTCAGGCCACATACAGTTCTATGGAGTTTTTATTCAGAATGCTGCCACAATAATGAAAATTAGGATTGTTGTTAAAAGCATTGAAATATGAAAGAAATAATTATGGGGATGTAATGCACAATATCAGTTTCTTTACACTAAAGTCCCGATTTGCAAATGTGAGTGAAAGATTGACTTTACGTTTCCAGAGATGATTAGCTGCCAGCTCTAATCAAATTGAGAAGTAATTAGCAAATCAAAACTTGATTAGCTCTTTGCTTGATTTACTAAAATTACAGTTTATGCAGTTTAAATGATGGGGGAGGGGAAATGCCTCTCCTCTGCATGCGTCCCACTGCTCTGTACCAGGGGAGCAGGAGAGGGGGATCATTGCTTGTGCTGCTCAGCTCTCAGTTCCCCGGCACCAATACTTGAGTGAAAGTGATGCTGGGGAAGCAAAGACTTCATCCCTTTGCATCTGTGGAGTAAATGTGTTGTGAGCAGCTGTGGAAAGTTGCTTGGGATGCAGGTGACCCAGATAACCTGAATTTGCATTGCCGGTGCTCTTCTTCCTTCATGAAGTGCTTCAGTGTTCTTACACAGTTATTAAAATGTGAAACCTGTGCGTGTGATTCTGCAGTGGAATAAGTTATCTAATTGATGCCTGTGCTGTAACAATATAGGCAAGGTTGAAAGTGACAACAACTCATCTTGACAGTGTGAAAATTCAGTTTTCATCTCTGTCACCTACTGGCTGTGGGATATTTGCCTTTGCTTAATTTCTGTTTTTCCTCTCTCTGGGGCAGGTACCATACATTTTCTTCTTTTACCTTGTTGAACTTTGAGTTTCTGCTGGAAAAATAAATAATCAAAATGTAATCAAAAATGCTCTAATAGGCACCCCTCTAGCTACATAAATCAAATACAAAATATTATATTTTTATCTTTATGGGACCAAAACTATGTCCGTTTTTCCAAGTATGCAGTTATTAGGATCTTCCTTGTCTGTTTTCTCCTTCAGATTACTTGGCTGTAATGCTCTCTGCATTTACATTGGGATCAAGGCACGTCTTAATGCATCTTTTATACTTGAGTCTTATTTGTTACTGAAGTAACTGCAGTGGAGAGCTTCTCAGAATTAATTTAATGGCAGAATTAGCAGGCAAGCTGTAATCCCATTGAAGCACCTAAAATCTGCACTTTTTGGAGGTAGCTTTATTGAAAAGCAAGAGATTTTAAAAAAATTCAGAATAGAGTGTAAGATGCTGTATTTTTTTTCCCCTGGAACTGCTGTGCCAATATCTTAAAAATAAAAAGTACAATTTAATTAAACAGAAAACTAGAGAGATAAGTCTGGTGATATTATAGTACAAGTATTGCAGAACTGCTGATAGAGAGCCCAATTCTGCTCTTAAATGCTAGGTATGAAGCACTGATTGAAGCAAATGGATTCTTTGTTGTGTTTGTATATCCGAGAGCCAAATGGTTTTCTCATATAGTCTACATTTCAGAGTACATTCCAGCAAAGTTGAAGAAAAAAAAATGGATGCTTTTTTCAATGAACTTTTTTTTTCTTTTAGTTTTTAGGGCACCTTATTTTCAGACATGGGTTGTTTATATAGCAATTTAATATATTGAGTATTTTTGCCTCAGGCTGCAAGGTTGTGCCATGGCAGTTGATCTATTTCTCTTTTGGATTAAGTATTTAATCCATAAAATTTTCCTTACTCTAGGGGACTTCAGTAGCTTTAAACATTACTCTTGGGCTTTCCAACTTGTATAGACTATTAAATGAACTGCTGTGTATTTTTTATCAAAAGCTTTTATTTACTTTTTCTCGAGCTCTCAGGAGCTGCACTGCACTTACTTTCCCTGACTCCTTTCCTCCTGTAGACTCACCCTGCTGTTAGGTACATTTTGTCTTTTGCTGCATGTGCTGATAAGGAATCCTTTTTCCCCTTGGGCTGGAGAGTGGCCCCACCATCATCTCGCAGGGATTGTCACAGGGTGTCACCTCCAGTGCAGCCCTGGCACACAGTGAAGCACAATTTCTTTACCTCCAGCTGGAATGTGCTGTTGGAGGAGGCAGGTCTCAAGAGGAGCAGGAGTGGCAGGAATCCTTGACAAGCAAAGCTGATGGTTGATAGCTCTGTGAATGGGATTTATATGATGTGTGCTGAGATAGGGGAGGGATTAAGCTGATCTCTCTGATGTCCCATCCAATGCTCAATTCAGGGCCCTGATAGCTGGAACTTCAAGCTGAGAGAATTTGTACGCTTAGAAGGAGGACATTTCACTTAATAATTTTCAGATTAAGTTCTTAAAGGAATAAGAAGGAAAAAAAAAACCCAAAAACAAAACCAAACCACACTTTTTCTTTTTTTTCTTTTTTTCTTTTTTTTTTTTTTTTTTTTTTTTTTTATGTAAAGGCATTGGATCTGTTGCAACTGTGTTGCTGTCAAGGCTGATTTTAGTTACAGAAAACTGAGTTTTCATTTTAAGGCATGTGGAGTTTGTTTTATTGCTTCGAAGTGTTGTGATGGGAGACAGCAACATTGAATAAAAATATGTATTTGTCAAAGAATAGAAGATACTGTTTTGACAATGAGAATGAGGAATATGTAACTGAAACTAATTTTCAAAACTGTTTGCTATTGTTTTCTCTCAGAGTTTTATTTGCTTACATTTCCAACTGCTTTACAGCTTTTTGCTCTGAATTACATTGTTTGCAGTCATTGTTTTACTGATAGAAATTTCTTTTCTTAATATAAAGAACAGTTTAACTAATTTCACTTTTTAAAATAAAAGGATTGTCAGAAAAGCTTTGGAATTAATCTCAACTTTTCTTTCAGGCTTTGGAGGTCTGAAAGGCATTAGGACATCTAAGGCATATTTTTGTCTCATGGGTGGCTTGGTTCAGGATGTTTGTATCACAGAAAGTTGCAATCTTTCAGGCTGATTTTTGGCATTGTTTTCATATATAGGTGGCTTTTTTGAGTGGAATGACTGTGTTTTCCATTAAATTTGTAACGGGACAAATAGCTTTTTTCAGAGCAGCTCATATGGTGCTGTGATTTGAGTTTGTGGCTAAACCAGTGTTGGTAAAACAGTGATTTTTGGTGTTGTTTAGTGCAAAACCTTGGTTTTATCCAGCCCCACAGGGATTGGAAGGCTGGGGATGGGCAAGAGATTGGGAGGAGACACAGGACAGCAGGGCCTGGCTCACCAAGGGGATATCCCATCCTTTCATCCCGTCCTGTGGTGTGCTCAGACGTAAAAGGTCAGGACAGGAGGAAGAAGGGACATTCAGAGTTAAGGTGTTTGTTTTCCTAACAGCCATTAATGTGCTCTGAGTCCCTGCTTGCCTGGGAGGTGGTAGACATCTGCCTCTGATGGGAAGCAGGGGATTTTGCTGTATTTGCACACAGAGCTTTTGCTTTTCCCTATTAACCTGCCATTGTCTCATTCCACAAGTCTTCTTGCTTTCCCTCTGTTTTCTCCCTACCCCACAAAAGAGTGGAGTGAGCAAGAGGCAGGGTGGGTATTTGGCTGCTGGTCAGGGTCAGGATCCTGCTTAAATGATGGAGGTGAAAGAAGCTGCTCTCCTTGGCTGACTTAAAGGAAGTACTCACAGCCCTCAAGGGAAAATCCCTGGGAAGCTCCAGGTCCTTTCCTCAGTCTCCAACTTTTTTTTTTTTTTACTTTCCCCTAGTATGTTATCAATATGTACTTCAGAGTGTAAACTTGAGTCCTCCATCAGGAAATCACCCATAGTCAGCACCAGCTGTAGCTGCAGCCATGGAATTTTAGTGGCAGAAAAGGTCTGATCTGTCCTGATCTGTTCTTGCTGGCCCTCAGGCAGCCACTGCTGCAGCAGTGCTGTGGCAATTCTCTGGTACCTTCTCCCTGGCTCTTCTGAGGTTTCAGTGGGAATTCTCTGTGAAATAAAACGATTCTTTGGTAAACAATCCAGGGTTAGGGAAGCGCCAAACTCCCATTTATAAGCATTGCATTAAAAGACTGATTGTAATGGCATCCCAAGTTTCAAATATGAGCAGCAGATAAAAGTCTGAGAGGTTTCAGCCTTACAAACATTGTGTCTCAACAGATGTGACGCTGCTTCATGTTGTGTGTTGCCGTAATTAAGAAGCATTCAGAGGCTGTTTCTCTTTCAGAGATTTCAGACATGTTCTTGTGATTCAAATTTTAGTGAGGATCATAACCTGTACTCCAATAGCACAATTAAGGTAATTGACAAAGGTAAAACTAGTTTGCAAAGTTAATTAGATTTTTCCATCTCCTCACTTTCAATTAAGCTTGTTGGTCTGATGCATTTCTTCCTGTTTAATTGCCTTTTTTTTTTTTTTTTTACACAGTATACAGGTTGTAGTAGTCAGGTAAATAGTGGTTGTTGAAATAATCATGAAGCTGAACTATTTTTTCCCAAGTTGTGATTGTCCTCCTCTGTTTGAGCCAGCAGTTTCATAATTAATATTTCTGGATTTATGTAGTATTTCTTTGTGCTTTGAAGTACATTAGTTTTTTTGTTGTGTGAGGATTTAGTTTTTTTTTCCAGAGAACAAGAGCCCTACTGTATTGCAGAAACAGATATAGCACATGAAAACAACTATAATTACAGCAGATGAAATATTAAGAGACTACAAATCCTTTAAACTGTTCATGGTTTAGATTAGAAATTATAGCAGAGCTGAATGTTAAACCTGACAGTGTCAGAAAAATATTTATGGCTTGGGTAACACAGCAGTATTAAAAGTTGGATTGGTGCCCTGCAGATCATACAGTTCTGTCAAACACTTTTCATGGGCAACTATGTTAGGATTCAGCTGAATAATTCACTCCTTTCAGAATATGTAGTGGTTTACAGCACCGTTGATAAATTTATTCTTTTGATTGTCATGTAGGTGAAAGGAGGACAAATACAGCTAAAGATTAGATGCAGATCACAGTTAGTGTTCATAAAGCATGTATAAATACATATTTTAAAACCAAAATGTTTGTTCAGCCTGTGTATACAAGCATCTGTCCAGTCCTTGTAATCATGAGATACCAGAATCCCTTGGTTCAGTTAAGTACCTTGCAGAGAGGGAAAAGTAAAATTTTTTTTATTCTCTTGAATATGATGCCCATTTGTGCATTTTAGTGAAAACCTTTGGTTTGACAAGTTTGAGAAGAGAAACAACAACTCATCTGGCAATATTCTCCGCTGTGCTCTTTCCTCCTGCATCTTACACCTCTCAAGCCTGCACTGAGCTTCCCTGCATGCTCTCATCCCTTCATCTGCTCCACCTGGGAGGGATATTTACCCTCCTGTAGCTGACTCCACATCTACATCTCACTCCCAGGGGTCGCCCAGCAGTGGTGCTGTGGCTGGAGCTGTCCTGGCTGTGCCACAGGCCAGCTCTGAGGCTGCTGCTGTAAAATGCAGTCCTGTCATGTCAGCTTTATTCCAGATGAGTCTGTGGCTTGTGAGCCTTGTCGTCCCGTGGGGCATGAGGTGGCTCTCTGCTGATAGTCTGGAGTGCTCACAAGGGGTGTGAACTGCAGCTGGGCAAATTAATTCTTGTCATACCACTGAGTGGCTTAAGATCCTCATGGAAAGCACAGCTGTATGTTCATGGTTTATCACTATTTTAATTTTTTTTTTTTTATGAACACGGCTTTCTGTTGTTTCATTTGTAAAGCCTCCCTGTCCAGCTCTGAAGAAACTTACAGATTACTGTTGTACACATTGGTCCAGGAGTCAGCACAGGTGGAATTTAAGAATCTTGTGGGTAAAAGTCCCTTGATTTTTGAGTAGTATGCCCATTCCATTGTCTGAATCTGAATAGCTTCTGAGTCTAATCTTACCTAAGACAAAATTATTTGTTTCTTTGAGACTGTTCCTCCACTCAGGGTGATGTAAGAACATGTAAGGGCAGATGATTTTGATCTTTATAGGCATTTGCAGTGATACATACGTCTTTAAAATAGCTGAGAGTTGACTAGGCAGCTAGATTTGTATTTCAGCTGTTGTTCAGTAAAATCTAAGGGTCTGGATTGCTTCTTTAGTCAGTAGAAGGGACTGCATAAGACCATAAGAAGGCCAATGTTTTTTATATCTATGTTTCCCTAGATAAGATGGATGAAAACAGAAAACTTGATCTTTTCCATTTCTCTGATGTATGCAGAGATCTCTCTCAGTCACAGTGTTAACATTCATGGTGATCCATTAGGCAATTGCCTTGCCTAATTATATGTTTCAAATATGTGTTGACGTGTCAAAAATATTTAGTTTTCATCTTATATTTATTCAGCTTTCTGAAGGACAGTGATCTTCCCATCAGGAGGATGTGCTGGTCAAATTAAAAGGGCCAAGGACAGTGGTTTTGAAAAACAATTGGGAAGTGTACAGTCTGCAAGGCTTTTTGGTTTATAGGGTTTTTTGTTTCAAACAAACATGTTTGACTTTCCATGCTAGATACCTAAGAGAGAGTCCTCAGGGAATTAAATGTACAAGAAGGAGGAGCTGGGAAACCTTTGAATTTTTTTCAGACTTTCGAATTCCTCTTGGGCAGTGATGACAGCTCAGAAGTGAATTGATCTGTGGCATGCAGGAGGGAAGGTGTTTCTTAAATTGGACATTTTGTGGAGTAAGAACCTAATCTGTTTTATTTTGGGATGTGTGAAGGTGAGAGGGCACATCTCCATAACACAAGTCAGTGAGCATTCTTTTCTACAAATGTTGTCAGCTGTATCTGTGCCAGCTTTTTTTTCAAGCTGAGTTCATCATGCCATATATCTGTGCTGTTCAGATGGCTGGTTTTGTTTTCTTTATAGCATTGATTAGATGAGAAGTTGAAACTCCATAAAGATCAGCAAGATGAAAACCATATTTCTCAAGCAATCCCTCCAAACATGGAAGTTCAGGGATGATTCTGAATGCTTAAACTGTAATGCAGGTAATGCACTGGTAGAACAGGCTCTTTCTTTTGAGGGCACAATAAATGGACTGTGCTTCTTCTCCTGCAGAAGAGACCATTCAAAAGATTCCAAACAGAATATTTTCTTCCTGTTATCAAGATATCAGTCTGTTTACCTCACTTAAAAAGGTTTATCAGTGTGTGATCCATTGACTGCTTTTCCTCAGAGTTTACCTGGCAGACACTGCTGCTATTTTATGGGTTGAGGGAAGGAACACCAGCTTCTAGACATTCCTCTGGTGCTTTAGTTTATTAGGGAAATGATGCATTTAACACCCCTACAAACAAATAGGCTGTGTCATGGGATATTAACTTTCTCTTGCCTGAATTAATGAAATCTGTTTGAGGATTTTTTTTTTTTTTACCCAACCTCAAGTGCCTTAAACAGAAGGTTATTTTCTGGCAGAAGAAAATGCAGCTCACAGATGCAATAAACTACAAGGTCTAGTGACTGAACCACAAAATATTAAAGCTAAAATGATGTTGAATGTTAATTCAGAATTCTCCTCTACGGAGTAATTCCATGGCAATCTGGCAGCCATGTCAATATTTTGTTTCTCTGTGCAGCAGTTTTAGAAGAACCTGACTTCAAAAAAGAAAGCCTGGAGGGAAGGGGAAATAACGCAGAAGGGAATAAATCTGTCAATTTTTAGGCAGACAAATGCAAATATCCAGAAAACAAAGTGTAAATTTTGGGTTTAACATTACCTTCTGCACTAGCCACTGGCCAGGGAACCAGTGTAGGAGAGAGTTGGTTTCTTGTACTTCTCATTGATATTCCTGAGTGATACTCATGCTTGTAGGTCAAGTAAAAGGTCACTCAGCCAAAGCAGAAGAGAAGATGCCTGCCAGCCTCAGGTTAGTGCTGCCTCTGGAGGTTTATATGTCAGCCACTTGGATTTCACTGTATACCTTTGTTAAATACTAGAGCTGCTATGCAGTCGTTCAGGAATTAATGAAAATTGTGTAAACCCTTGTAAATACTCCAGATATATCATCGTTTTGATGTATGTGACTGAGAAGGTGTCTGAAGTTTGAACTGCAGGAATTCTGTATCTCTTTGTCTCTTTCCCAAGAGCTAAACCAGAGATACTTATTTAAATACCAGTCTGAAACATGTTAATCAAATTTCTCTGGAAAAAAACCCCAAAAAACCAGATTTCCAAACTGAGTATCAAGTATGAGATATCAGCAAAGCCACAACTCTTGAGTTTTTGTTTTGTCGCTGCCATATTGTGTTCTTAACAAAGCTGGGAAATAGATGGAGCAGTCAGCTGCCAGCAGAATTCTCCAAAGGATCACTCATGTCTGCTTCCTCAGCTGCTGCCAGTGTGGTGCTTTCCACTGGCAGTTTGTCTCTATAGGAAAAGGTTCAGAAAAGGTGTGAGAAGAAGAGCTGGTGTTAACAGTGACCTGCTTGGGTTCTATTCTGTTGAAAATCAAGCCTCCAGCATTTATATTTAAAAGCTTCTGCATTAAAACCAGAGAAAACATACAAATACATGGCAAAAAAACACCAGGCTTTTAATAAGTATTTGAGAGATTTAAGAATAGCCCCAACTATTGTAAAAATGCAATGAATTTTTGACTAATCTTTTCATGAGCACCATTATTCATAAGTACTTTTTACAAACTTGGAAATAAATTTGAAAATCTCTGTTAATGTCATGTTTATGAGTAAAGTCAAACTGATTTTTCTTTAGTAAGTTTAGGGGCTCTAAGTACTGAGTGAATGGAGAAAAAAAAAAGCATTAAAGGGAACAACAAAATAATGGAAATAGAAGTAAGCTGAAGGCTGTCTGTGTTCTAATGTACCATTGCAAAGTTTAGGTTTTGGTGCTTCCACTACAGAATGAAAACATTAGTATCAGTGGAGAGATTTCCCTCAAGTATTCCTGTAATGATATTTGCTGTCCTTGGGAGGCACAGACTTATATGGGAAATAGGAAAAAGAATTATAGCTGTGATGATAGAACTGCTTAAGGTGATGAGAAGGACTATCTTTGCCTTTGCTTCTTTTCTAGTGCTTTAAGTCCTTTATGGCATTTCAATCTCTGTGTTAGTTTGTGATCAGGATTTTTTTCCCCTCATTCTGGGTTCAAAACAGAAAAAAAAATATAGAAAATCCAATTTATTTTTTTTTTTTACAATCATTGATGCCATATTAAAAAGAGGAGGAGGAAGCTTCATAAAGTAGTACACAATTTTGGATCACCTACAGAGGCTCCACCTCTCAGCTTTCAAAGATCCACCTTCAATTTCATTTGTGAAAGAAGGTTTTAAGTATCTGCTCCCTTGATTAAAAAATCTTTAAGCCTGCCTTTTCAGATATAGAGAATTCGAGAATCAATTAAATTATTGTCCCTGTTAATGAATTTCAGGATAACATTTCACTATAGCTGTACATTATATGTTCTATAAACATTTCTTGTATTGGCTCAGATTATACTAATTGCAGTTAAAAATAGGTTCAGTTAAAAAATTTATGGTTCAGTAAGAAAGAAGATATAGATTGTACAGAAGATGGATTTCCCTCAGTTTTTCACTTACGTGGATTCATTTCAGTTTTCTTTTATTCTTTTAATAGCAATGCTTATTTTCTGTAGTTTGTTAGTTCAGTTCTAGTTTTGCTACCATATTCATTAAACAACATTTATTTTGAATTTTTGTTCATCCTGACTCTAATTCCCATCAATACCAAGCGCCTAATACTGTATTTTGACCTCTTATTAGTATTCTTACCATACTAAACTGAAGAGTATTTCCTCAATAATTGATAAGATAAAAAAATGTAATGTTCTGCAACTACCTCATTTTTCCTCATTTGGCTCCCTTATAAAGATGCTGTGCAGCCATCTTCTTAGCAGAGAGCACATTCCTTGCCTAAGGCCAAAACAATTATCTGCCATCATAAAGAAGTTAAACCAGTGTGGACGAGGGGGAGAAAAGGCTTGAAGTGCTACTTATAAATTCTAGCAGCAAATCTGCAGAAAGTGAAAGGAATCCATAAGGGTACCTCTTGAAAGCAAAGCCATGTCCCATTTGGCATGAAAAGCTCTGGGCTGCTGAGTTAGGACAAGCTGAAAGGGTAAGCCTGCTGCAAGGTCTTTGCATGTTTGCTGTTTTAAATGACTTGAGAAATAGTTTGGCTGAAGATAGACATGGTTTTAGATCTCTCTGTCTAGTTAGACATGTAAAAGGGTAGCACTGCCAGTGAGAAAGTGTGTCTTCATGTATTATGAGGCAGTATTTTGGCTTATGAATCAATTTGTCCTTTACTGGTTTAAATTGGTGCGTTATTTTTGTTTCTTTTTCAGTTACAGCATTTGAAATAATGCCTTTGTCACTGCTATTAGGCATAGACTTGTATCTTTAATGAGCAGTACTTTGTGAAACAGCAGAGTTACCAAAAATACAGTGTTGCTTTCATCCATATGATTGCAGAAACTGAGGTCTTAAGAGACATTTATGTTCTTGCAAAATTTGTCTGCTTTCCTTTAAGCCATGTATAAGCATGCTAATAAACTTTGTTTCTTCTTTTTTTTTTTTTTTGTGAAGGAGATTTCTCAGAAGTCCATTAATTTTGGTGTCACACAGCTATCTCATGGATAATCTGCTTGTTTATGGATGCTGAATGTCTAAATATTCAAGAGACCAGAATATAAAATACATGATGAAGAACTTTTTCTTTTTCTTCCTTGGGATAGAAAGTTCTTGTATGAGCATAAATATTAACTGTTGACTACACTATCAGCTAGACATGGCTTTTAAGAGAAAATATTTAAGAATCATTTTGCTACAGAAGAACACTGATTTTATAAAATTCTTCCCTTTTCCCCCTTCCTGCCCTCCCTTGCCTCTTTCTGATATAAATGTGCCTAATATTTTTATATAGCTTTTATTTTTAAAAAAGAGGTTGTAAAAGATAAGTCATGCTCTAGCTGTTTCTCAGACTGGCTGTATTTTTATTGAGATTAAGAAAGGTCTTGTCACAGTTTTTTAGTTAATTTACATTACTATTTTCCATTCATTCACTGTGTAAGTGATAAGACTGTGCTGTACTACTTGATCTATAAACGCAAAAAGGTAATTGATGGTCTGTGTCTTGAAAGAATAGAAAAGCTAGCTAAAAAGGAAAAAAAAAAAGATCAAACAGAGAAATAGACTCAGTAAGATGGTGTTACAGTCCTGTTTGGCACAGTGGGCTGTAGGTTGAGTGGTGTAAGAGCCTTTGTTGTGATCCTGGCAGCATGAGGAAGGTGGATTTAAGGGGCTGTTTCAAGAAGACCAATGCTTTAGGTCTGTAGAACTGCCCTTTCTATTAAAGTGGATTTTGAAGCCTTCCAGCTTTGGTTGAGAAGTAGAAATTGAGGTGGAGATGGGAATAGGACAAGAAGGTTGAGGAGGAGAAGGGGACAGGATAACAAAGCTTAGAAAATGAAGAAAGCTTGAATTTAAGCAATAAAGAAAATTATGGAAGTGTCTTTTCCAATGCATTGATGCAGATGTGAGGATCCTTGGGGCTCTACTCTAGTTGTAGTGGGGTTTAGAATGCAGGAATGTGCTGCTTCCCTGAGGTCATCCAGAGGATTCACACTGGAGCAGCCACTGCTAATGGGATACTGCTGTATTCATCTGCACTGATAAATCTTTTCTGTGGTGGTAGCCACATCAGTAACAGATTTCAACCAAGCAAAACTGCACTGGTTTAGGCCAAAACAAGGAATGTAGCCATAGAGAAGATGGGATGAGCTTGCTTTCTTTTCTTTTTTTTTCTCTCTTTTTTTTTTTCCTTTTTCTCTCTCCAAAAAAATTAGAATGACTATATTTCAGAGATGCTATGCAAGAAGCATCTGTGCACCAAAATGACAAAGGATTTATCAGAGGGTATAGTAAGTAATTGAAGTCAAGTTTAGAAGGCTGAGATGTAGGTGGTTATTACTATAGAAAGTAATAATGAAAGAGATTTTAAAAGGGGGGGAGTGGAAGAAAGGGATGGTGCAGAATTAAAAGCTTTAGGTGAGGTGTAATATATCTGAAATACATGCCAGACATCCATAACAAAAGGCCAGAGGAGGAGGCTAATGAGATTTTAATTTGGATGTGGTGGAACAGAGAGGGAATAAGGAGGTAGATTGGTGAGACAGGTAGTTAAAGCTGTTACATTCACTCCTGTTATATGAGTCTCTGGGTGGGATTATGCACAGGAGACCTCTGTTAAGTACAGTGGGCTTGGAGAATCTTGCTGAGAGCTCAGGGGAAATAAGGAGGCTTTGATGAAGGTCACAAAAAAAAAAAATAGAACACAGAAATGAAGCAGTGAATAAACAAGGCATGACAAAAGTTTTTGGGTTTTTTTTTTCTTGAAATTTAGATTATCTAGACTTCAAAAACTTGGAGAAAAGTGGTGCAGCTGGAATTAAAACAAAATGGGAAGAGGTAGTAGTTGAGTAGTTACCTTTTTTCTTTTTTTTTTTTATTTTTTTTTATTTGTAAAGGCCACAGGTAGGAAATACCTTTTTTCAGAGGCAAGAATTGGAGCTCTTCATTGGCCTTCTAAATTCAAGATAAATGTGTAAGGAATGAAGGCCCTGCCAAGGAGGGATTTTCTGTAGGATTGGGAGTGACTTTCATGTTTTTCAAGTAATGAATACTTGGGGTTTGTTTGATTTAGGAAGCAAAATGATTATTCTGAATTTAATATTTATATGCCTATAATAAATTTCCATAATTATTTTTATTAGCATCTTATTTTGTACACAGCCTCTCTAACTGCTGGAGAGAATCTTGCTTATATAATGAAAGGGTTTCTCTACGTAACTTGGCTATGACTAATAAGAAATTTGGTTGTTTTCCTGTTACACTTGTTTAAATAACCTCTTAAAATTCAGTTACACAAGGCTTTGCCAATTTATGTGTGAGCCCATATGACATCTAATAGGTTATAAATATAAAGCAAACATTAAAAAAGCTTTCTCTTGTTTTTTTTTTTCTATTCACTTTTTAATGGGCTTCATAAAACCCATCAATAATAATGGAGTCCAGAATTTGTTTTACAAAGTATTTCTTAAAGTTCAGCTATGAATTCATGACTTAATATTTTGAAAGCTCTTAAAATTTTCTAACTGCAAGTCTTTACATTGGAGCAACAAACATTTATGTATAAAGTTTTTACATTGGAGCAACAAATATTTATATATACATTTATGTATATATATGCATATATGTAGAATGTATAAAAAGTCAGTCACATTCAAAAGACAGACTGCAGAGAAAAACATCAGATTTTCATGCTAATACTTTCCTCCCAAATGTGAATGTCTCAGCATTGTCACCTGCAATACAACAGATATTAAAAAGTGAGAATTTTAGAAGACAAAGATGAAATAGTGAATAAATGTAAGATGTCTGTTGTTCTCATCTGTCAGAAAAAAGTAATTTGAAGCATGACAGTGATTGAATTTTAATATGCACTTAATTCAATAAATTGTGTTAATGTGTCCAAAATGCATGTCAGACAAGGCAGCAAGTATGATTATGTCAAATTTGGTTACAATAAATATTTTCCACCACCCTAATACACCTGGCATTACATAAGCCTGGTTCTTCTGAAACTCCTGCTTTTAGAACTGAAAATGTCTTTTCACATAAGATAACTGCACCTGGGGTTGTTTACATGAGATTTTGACAGCAATTTTACATCAGTGTTACTGGGGCAGATTTGCTGGTTTTAAAGTCATTGTTTGGCTTAATATGTTAATAGTAAATGTTTGTGTGTTTTACCTTATTTCTATAAAGTGGTCAAAATCTTTGTCTAAAGCAACTTCTGCCTTTCTCAAAGCTGGTGTTTTGATTTCCCGCTATTTCAGCAGTTTAGGGTCATCACTACCATATTATCAGGTCACCAAGATTTCTGGTTTTATAGTTGTTTTTTTCTTTTTTTTTTCCCCTAATTTATTCTTCCCTTTGCAAATTAAATTTAATGTGTGGGCATGAAAATTACTACATCATGTAATGCTGTCTTGAGGCAAGTCATCATTTGCTGCTGCTGCCCAGTTGCTCAGTACTGGAGCTGGAAATGTCAGTTTTTCCTTCCATCAGCACAACCCCTTTTTTTTATTAATAAGCATGGTATGATTAAGACACGACATTAAATTAAATGCCTTTTCCAATCTCACTCACCAGTGCTGAATGCCAGTGCTGTTCCTTTGGTAGGGAATGGAGACCTGATTTTTCTCTCTCTCTCTGCACTTGTAGAGGGAGGCTGAGCGTTTGCCCAGTTCCTTTGCCCCTTGTTAAGTTTTCCTCTGTCAGTGGAAAAAATGCTCCAAGAAAATTATTTTCCCCAACTTAGAGGAGGGAAACAAAGAGCTATGATTCATTCCTCCAGGGGTTCGTTAAAATGCATTTTATATGACTGTGGTGGTTAAATATTCCGGTTTCAGTTAGTGAAAGTTCATACTGGCTTTGGAAACTTTCAGGTAATAAAAATTTTTTACTCTGAAAAATCCTTCTTTAGTTCTGAGTACGAAGTTCAAAGTCTTTTATTACAAGCATAGTGCTCCTGGAGGGAATTTGTTAGAGCACAGAACCAGGCCACTGAAGAATGCAAAAAATCCTTTTGTTTGGTGGGCAAAAAACAGGTTGGGGTCATTTGTGACCCCTCAGCCCAAGCCTGGCCAGAACTTCATATCCTGGCTGCCATAGAGCAAGTAGGAAAAAAAAAAAAAAACTCCTACTTGTTATTTTAAGCTTGTTATGAGGAGTTAGTTTGCAGGAGAAAACATAAAATTAATACCCAAACTAGGTTTTATAGCTTCCCTCTAGCTTCTGAAGTGTTTGCATGCAGATGAGAGTGGGATATACGTTTTCAGCAGTTGGCTTCCTGTCACTCATAAATATTTCTTTTCCTCAGGGTATCCTCAATCAGT
>NW_005054338.1:4256204-4274835 GCF_000277835.1 Geospiza fortis | reverse complement strand
AGTCAGAAAAATCTGATGCCTGTTGATTTTGATGTCAGAAGGAAAAAGCAAACTTATCTGTAGGTGCTTTTAACAAGTCCATCTGATAGTTTTGGATTGAGAGTTCCTGAGGTGATGCAGTGTGAAAAGAGAGAGCCATCAAATTGGGTCTTTGGTGGAGATGGATTTTATTTTGTGAAATGTAATTGGGTTTCTTCACGTCAGCCATAGACGATAGTGCCATTGCAAATTAGTGTTTCAGTTTCCTTGACTACAATGGTGAGAATGTCAGTGGTTAACTCTGTTTTGGTTTTTTTCTCACAAATATTTTTTGAAATATTTAACTGAAATATTTCTTTAAAAAAAAGTTAATTGCAAACTGATTTAGGTTATGATGGTAATAGGATTCTCAGGAATATCTTACAGAATGAACAATCAAGTGGCTAGACCACTTATATCTGTAGTCAATTTACTGAGGAAAAGAGATAATTCACAGTATACCATAATATTGCAATCTTTGTTAAATTCTGTGGTTATTCTGTGCAAAAAGTTGTTGCAGATTTTGTATTATTAAAATCTGCTTTGAATCTAAGTGTCTTTTAGGAAAAAAAAGGATCAGTTTTATACTCTATATAAGACTCCTTTGCCAGAAGCCATTTAATATCACCTTTTGACTAACTCTGAGCTTTGTATGTATTTTATACTCAGTGAAATTTTGCTGGCTTTCTACTGGTGGATGTTCCAGAAGTACAAGTGGAGAAAAATCTCTCTTTTTTTTGTCAGATCTGCAAGAACCAGAGTCAGTAACAGCAAAAAAATTTGGTGACCAGGTGCTGGTTGCTGAAAAAGATAAAATGTAGCTTATTACTAGGTCCTGTAAAGATTTGGTTTAATGGAATAATCAAAGATCTGTGTACAAGGTAGTGCCAAGGGGTAGGAGTACAGGTGCAGGCACAAATGGATAGCCCTGAAGAAAAGAAGACTGGAATCTCTTAGGCAGGAGATACTGGGAAGAGTTGAGTAAGGAGCTGAAATCAGAAGCGTAATTCTGTGACGTCTTGAATAACGAAATAGGCAGCCTAACTATGAGATTAAGTTGAGAATTGATTATGATTATAATAGATTTCATACACCTGGAAGGAAGCTTTGACCTCAAGGGAGAGACAAGTTTCTGTATTAAACTGTGGTGCAAGCAGAGTGTAGCTATTGCCATTAGAATAAGGTCATTATTTCTGGCTTCCTCATGTCAGTGACAGGCAAAGCAAAGAGCAGAATCAATATTCTGGGCCCAGCTGTCTTTATGGAGCAGATTGGGTCACATCTCTTTCCACTGATCACATGGTTTTTCACTTTCCACAGTGCATCAGTGTTGAAAAATTAAAAAGTGATTTTGGACTCTTATTGTCAGTCTCTGGCTTCACGTGAGACGTACTCAGACTTGAAATGTGAAGAGAAATATTAGGTAATTATGGCATCACCATTTCATATTAGTTAGGATTTATACAATAGTGACTAACTTGTGAAGTGTTAAACTACTACTACCTTATATTTCTATTATATTCTCATATCCCTCTTCTTTGCATTGTATGAGCAAGAGCAAAGCCAATAAGTAATTTGATTTATTACCTTCAAGTTTTGCATCAGTATCTTTTGCCTCATTTCCACTAATGAATATTTCTGTGTCTTGTCCTAACTGTACCATACTACACATTCCAAAAAAACACACACTGTGGCTTCCCCATTCAGAATTTTTGAGGCGGAACTGTGACAGATTACTTATTATTTGTTCTGCAAAAGAGAAATCCTCCTACCATAGCCTGTTCTCTTGATAAATTTTACCCAATGAAATCTCTTTCCAAGCTATTAATTTGCTTGCTGTCCTTTTATTATTAGGGAAGTTTCACTGGGGCCTAGCAGTTAAGGCTCTGATATTTTACCAGTTTTAGTAATTCTTAGTTCCATTTGTCTTTTTTCTTCACAGAAGATTTATAGTTTGGCTTTAGATAGACCCTTGCACCAGCTCTGCCTGGCGTGGAGTTAATTTTCTTCATAGCAGCCTTTGTGGTGCTGTGCCTTGGATTTGTGGCTGAAACAGTTTGTTGATTCCTACTGAGCAGTGCCTCGTTTGCAGCTTTTCCCTATTTCTCCAATTCATTTGGAGTTTGGTTTGTTCATTTGTTTTTCTTACCTAAAATTTGTTTATTTCAATGCACTTTTTTTTTGTTTGTGTTTGGTTTTTTGGGGTTTTTTTCTTGCTTTTGTCTGTCCTTTTTTTCCCCCCATCCTGCTGGGGAAGAGTGAGCTGGATGGAGGCTTAGATGCCGTTTGGGGTAAACTCATCTCACCATTCTTCAGACACCAGGTATAAAAGATGGTTATGGTGCCAGAATCTGAAAAACCCATCCATTTGTCTTTTCCTTGGAGAACAGTTTATCCTGCAATCATATTTAAGAACAAAGCATATCTTTGGTTATTTGGTGGTGTCCTTCATCTTACTTGTTAAGGTGGCTAATACATTTGCCTTGTATTGTGGTCATTTGTTTGAATAAATGTCATCATTATACTGATTAATGTCCTGCCTTTCATAAAACCCATAAAATTTCCTGTCTAAAATCTCAGTGTCCTATCTTCAGTGATGCAGAGCTACTATTTTTCATATTTAACACGCTGAAAATCAGCTTGGGAAAAAAGACTAAAGGAAAGGAACAAACTTTTTAAAAATTGTTTTATTCTTTCTTATGAGATACTGAAATAATGCCAAAAGGTCATGCAAGGATCTAGGCGGCTGCTAAAATCTGAGCAACAGAGGTTTTCCCCTTATTGTGTGGTGGAATCATGATGGAACACCCACAAACTCCCTGGAGGTGGAAGTGCCCAGTGTAGCTGAGCACAGAGTTCAGCAGACCTGAGCTGGGCTGCAGATTTGGGCACAGAGTGGTTGATGTGAAATTGGCATGCAGTTGTCCATGCCCCATTTTGCTGTCTGTGATATTATTCTCCACAGAGCATATCTGACAAGAAATATAAAGTCTAATGTGTCATTTCAGTCCAGCTCTCTGGCCCTTCTGCGCTAAAGGCAGCTCTGGAGTTCAGTGTCAGTAGGACCAAGAATACCATAATCAAGCAGGAGAAGAGTTTAAAGACTCCAAACCTGTCTTTGAAAGGCTTATAACAGAGGAGATAAACTGTTTACATCTCTTTGTACAAACATGTATTGTCACATCATCTGGATGACATGATAGGTTATGACAGTTTCAGCAAACAAAATTTTCCCTGATCAATTTGTTGTTTTCTGCAGAGGATTAGATTTTAATGTTTTCTGTTTCTTCTCAAGGACTTCTGCTAAGGACTGAGCCCTGAGTCCTTTGTATCTCATGCCCTACTTTCTAGTGTCCAAATATATAAATGAAGAGAGAGAGTTTTAGATGACATCTGAACTGTTTTAACTTTGGTGGATCCTTACTGGTCTAAAGTTCTTTGATGATTCTTTGTTCTTAACCAGTCCTTTGAGCTTTTATTTGGTTTTGTAGCACAGTGGGACAACTGGGTCTCATGGCTTACAGATGGCAGCAGCAAATGCTTTTCCTGCTTCAGGGAATGGCTGCTGACCATTTCTCCTGGGTCAGCTGATAAATCAGATAGCTTGGACACAGGCTTCTCTCAGCAGCTTCTCCTCTTTGGGCTGAGCTCCAGTGGTGCTGAACTCCTCCTGTCACTGCTTTGTCAGCACAGGCTCGAAATTGCTCTGCAGAGGTGTCAGATTTTGCACAGCGGCTCTTGCTGCTCTTCTCTCTCTCTTCTCTCCTGGCTCAGTGCATGGGCACAGGTGCTGTCAGCACTGTTTAAAGCACTGCTGGTTGAGCTTCTCCTTAAAGCTGTGTGAGCTCCTCTGTCTGTCAGGAGGGCAGGGACACCCATTCACACATTTCCATGCTGGTATTTTGAAAGCTGCTGCTCAGCCCCTTCCACCTCTAATGCTAATTAACCCTTTCTCGGTGCATTATTCATGTTCCCACTACTGTTTTAATTCTGATGGTTGTTGCACTACCGTGTGTTTTATTTCTTCCCTCATTGCTTCTCCATAATGTGCCTCTCTTATAATGCCTGCCTACATTTTTCTGATGAAATTGGAACTCTGCTCTTTCAGATGGGGATATATAAAAAAATTATGGAATTGGGTGCTTATTGTGATTATAGCTGCTAAATTAATTATTTTGCTTTTTTTCTTTCATGAAATGCCTTCCAATCCAGAATATTGCTGATGGTAGTTATTCTGAGGATAATAATTTTTCTACCTATTTACTGAAACAGAAAGATATCCTTACTTGCTCCCTTAAGAATGGTGAAGATGTATTTTAGATCATATGGTTTTAAAGAAGTGAGAATAACTTGAAATTTCAGAACTTCAGAGTCTGAAAATTGATAGTGCTGTAATAGATTTCTTTTCCTGAGTAGATAACCTGTTAATGTCTTTTAAAGTGGCCCTTAATTTGTGCCACTTACTTATATCTTTAAATTGTTTTGTAAATGTCTGTCAGTGAGAGTGTGTATGAATGTGCACTGTTTTCCTCAGATTCAACAGTTTTGAATATTCTGGTTTTGTTAGCTAATATCTTTGTTATTGTAGTTTACAATCATTTAAGTGTAGTTGACAAATTCAGGATGCCATTTTTTTGCATATTGCATTGAGCTTTGTCTCATAAAAAGTAGTTGGCTGAGTGTAGATATTAAATAATTCCTCAAAATATCATAAATAATTACTGATGCATATGGGGATCATTTAGGGATGTTCATACATGAAATAGTGATTTTCATAAAAGTATATCATAAATAAATAATTGCACTAATAGCAATTCCACATGAAGAAATATCAATCATGGTCAGTGTTATTACAGCGTGTTGTGTTCATGCAAGTGGCAGAAGTGCATTATAAATGCTGATTAAGCTGGGAAATAAACTAAGAGGAAAGCACAAAGCTAAATGTCACTGCAAGCATATTCATGAGAGCTTTTGATTGAATCTTGCCCAGTAAGTGCTGCAGGTGAAATGAGAGGAGCTTCCACCTGTAGAGTTGTAGTGATATTTAATGAATACTTTGGTGTTTTAGTCACTGGAGGTCCAATGAATTTCAGTGTGTTAATCTTTATAAAGCAGAGCTGCCAGGCGTCTCCATGTTGCAGGCCTTGCCAAGCAGTCATTGAAAAGCTCTTTAAAGAAATGCAGAAAAAATTCAATGATGGTTTTAAATACATTTTTATGTTCATAGGCCTTTTTTTCCATACATAAATATTTTTTTCCTTCTTGTGAATAGTTAAAATATCGGATTTGGCAGATTATATTTTTCTAAGTGCAACAGCTTATTTTAGCCACTTTAGAGTTAGAAAGATCCATCATACAACATATGTTGCTCTATGCTACAAATAATATTTGTAAATAGAAAGCATTCTTCAACCTGCTGCCACTGAAAGTGGTATAGCTGGCTTCAGCCTCCAGTGAATCTGATTTTTGTCAGGCAGGAGTAAAGGAATAGCCCTTTGTCTCCTGTTCTAAACATTTTATTCCCTGTGCATATCTGATGGACATATGCAGACAGGCTGACAACAGATTTCTTATCTACAGGCCAGCAGAAAAATTAAATAATACAAGTAGGAGTCTAAAGAGGAGTGAGTGTACAATAAAAACTGACAAGCCCTTAAAAAAGAGCTGAAAGAAAAGGGAAGCTCTTTGATAATCCTGGCCTTTGTTGGCCTACATTTTCTTTTTTTTTTTTTTTGATAGAACAAATATTTAAATTAAAACTCCATCTAAAATGTTTTGTATTTCTAGAACAAGCATACTTTCTTCTTTTCTCCCTCTTATGTGCTATTTAGAAAAAAAAATAAGTTTTATTAATGCATTTAAGTGTTTTCAACCTCTGGGCTTGCTGTGCAGTAAAGGAAATATGAGCATCAAAATAGGGATGTGTTTATATTCAGTTGTTATTAATCCTGGGACAAGTCACCTTTAATTGGTCTAAGGGTCCATCTGTGTAGGTCTTTGCAAGGAGGTGCTTCCTCTGCCTCCTAACTTGACAGGAGGATAATCTGTCCTTAGAGTGTTTTACTTGTGGTGATTATTGCGCTATTTTATAATATTATTTCTTAGCTAATAGAATACTTTTTTCCAAATAACAGCTGGTTAAAGCAGTCTTAGAGGAAACAAGTTGCTATATAAGATAGAACATCTATAGATGTAAAACATACACTTGTTTCCTGAGTTTTTTCCCAGTTTCTGCTCAACGTTCCTTTGCCAGTCATAGGAAATAAAACAAAAAAGAAAAAGAGATAGTTCATGAAGAGATGCCAAAGGATTTCGATAAAGAAATGGCAGATGAGTATCAAAGATGAACTTGTGTCTATCATTTTGGATAATTTTGTAGTAGCAACCTAATTAAGCAAAGTCATGCTGGCTTATCACATGGGTTGGGTGAAAACTGACTTAGAAAATATGGACTCACCATCACTTACACTTGTATTTATTATTTTTGGACAATTTCTCAGAAGTTTAAAGAATGCCATGACCCCTCTTCAATAAGTTAATTTGTACAACATGTCCAAATCATTGCAATAACGCACAGAAATGGTCATATTTGAACATATGATTGGTGTTTTCATGCTTTGATACTGCCCTGGCTTCTTCTGATAGGAGTTGAAGACATTGTCAGGAAGCTAAGCAAAAATTCTGTAGGAAATTACTTCATGTTGCTCAGACCTCTGTTTTCTACTGTGTTCACCCTTGTTCCTCCCAAGAAGAATAAAGAGAAAACATTGAGAGTGACTCAAGAGGCTTTGACTTCTCAGGAACATAGTTAGGGGATGAGCTTCTGGAGCCTGACATTATTATTCCAGTCATTATTCCAGACATTATTCAATCTAATCCAAGTCCAGGATTTCATTAAGGGTTTTTATTAACTCTCATTTGTTTGGTCACTATTGAATCTGAATGCTATTGAGTCTTTTTTTTTCCTAGTCCATTTACTGGAATATCCTCAGCCATATTTATCCTGCTAATTTTCTTGTGTTCTTGTCTGCTTTGCTTTGTAGCAATCCTCTGCTGTTTTCTGCACCTCTTTTACTCAGAAACACCCTTCTCTTGCCCCAGTCATACATTCTGCTGCTTTTTTGTAAAGAAACATGTGCTAAGGGGCTACAGAACTTTCTTGATGACTTGTCTCTCTTGGGCAGTGTTAAGAGTTCTTAACAGGGATTAACAGTTCTATGGACAGGGATTTTCTGCCCTGATGTTTGTATAGTGCTCAGTATAGTAAGATTTGGAACCACAGTGAGATCCTCACCCTCTGCTGTTTTGCACATGGGAGTGAGCATCCAAATTCCAGTTTACAGTCCAGCCATTTGTTGCTGGAATGTTTTAAAGACAATTAACAAGCTGCAGCCTATTTTAACCAACCACTTCAGACCATGTGACAGGTATTTTTGCAAGTTCTTTCCTCTTTCCTAAAAATTGATATTGAATGGTGGTGTCCTCAGAGTCTAAAAAAAATTTATATAACCATTTAATGCCATAAGCACATTTGAGGAAAATCCATGTCACTTCTCCATGAGAAGGAGGAATTTTGAGAGATGCTTGAATAGACTGAGACAGATTCTTCTGAAGGGCAAGTTGGAGGGGAAGCCTAAACTAAGACTCTGTTTTTCCACTGAGTAAGACACTTCTGGTTTTGGGGATTTTGTTTGTTTTTGTGTTTTGTTAATGTTTTGAAAGTCAGATATCTCAGTGAAGTGGCTGAGTTTGAGTGGCACAAACACACAATGCTCCCCTTTCCACATCTTTCCATCCTGCTCACCCAAAAAGTTCCAAGCCTGGCCCCTCATTCCAGAGCAGCCAGAATTAACCTGGATGAGGGTGAGTAAGAAGCAGTACAAGGATGAAGCACAACCCTAAAGACACATGGGGGTGTGCTCAGTGCTGGAATCTTGCCTTTGCACCCAACAGGGCAATTCCCCAATCTGCAAAGAAAATGAGCAGATTCATCTTGCATCGATTTCTGCAGTCAGGAGACTTTTCTGTCAGGTTCCAATATATTCCAGGTGCTTAATCAATATCAGTGTTAAACTGCCACCCATAACCATTTCCAGGGATATTTTTCTTTGCTTTTCTTTCTCACATAACGCCATATGTGTCTTAGTGGATTAAAAATTGGAAGAATACATGTGTAGATGTTTTTGATGAATAGGATCTTTAGTAGAAATTTAATAACCTCAAATGTAAAATATTGATCTTGTTCTTGCTCTTATAAATTCCTTTAAAACTAAGTTTTTGGGGTTTTTTTGGTTGGGTTTTTTTGGGGGTTTATTTTTTAGTTGCAAATACATAGGAAGACAAACACAGTCTTGCTACCTGTAATCTAGCATGTGGCTTGATGCAATACATATTTTTCAGCCCTGAAGGTCAGGAACTTGAATGTTATTTATTAGGGAGAGAAAATGTGTCAGGAGGTTGTATTTTTAGAGAGAAATGGAACAACAGGGAGAGAATTCATGACATTTTCTATACCACAGACCTTGTTCAGTGGCTATGAAAATTAAGTACATTGATGAATTTTAGTAAAAGCATTGACAGAAACAATAAGAAATACTTGAGTAGTCTATGTCACGTATACTATGGAGGCGTCTGATGATGAGCATAAGCTCCTATAAAATTGCTAATAAAATGCAATGTTAAGCAATGCTGTGTTCTGGACTGCTCCTGGTCCTGATAAGCCATGAGAAAGGGTCTCTGGTTTATCTGAGGTGCTCTGGTGGATCAAGTCAGCCTTTGAAGCAGTGGAGACCATTCTGTTGTGACAGGATAAAAATTACAGCAGGGCAGTAGGTAAACTTTGCTGACTTTGTTTTTTGGGGTTTTTTTGTTATTTACTACACCATGGAATGGAGCTGTTTCAGGTGTCTGTAGCTGTAGAGCTCTCCTGGCTAAGTCTTACCATCTTTCTAGCAGAATTCTCCATTACCAATGCCCAAAATGGCTTGTTAACACCCTTTTATACTCTGAGGAACAGTTTGATGCTATAGGCACTGCAAGACTGTTGAGTCTCTTGGGTCTTCAGACTGCCAAACTTTTGGGTATGAGATGCCTCAGTGTTTGCTTAGTACAGTGAATGGCTCTTAACATAAACTAGTTTGCAGTTTTGTTTAAAATGAATAAACGATTTAAAAGTTCTAATCATGGAGAACATAATTACAATTTAACAAAGTAAATACTGTTCTTATCTCTTTCTAATCTACTGAAACTCTGTATCATCTGTCTAATAACCTGTTTGTAATGCAAGAGAAAAGGCTGCTTCTTATGAAAGTTCTTAATTTGCCACCAGAGGGGAGAAAATTCCTTTTATATGCAACCCCACTTGAGGTTCTGTGCCTATTCAAATCTTAATTCCATCAAGAATAATATCCCTAAATCCTAATATAGTTCAGGAGTGGCTTTTTTTTAATCTCAGTGTTCACAAATCATGACAATTAGTAAATATTAGAACTGTAATTGTATAGGGAGATAAAGTATTCTTTTTCTACTGTGATCAAAAGTCATATTAGTGTTTCAATGTACCTGATATGTAATTTATTAATAAAATACCCAAGGTGAAGAGTTGAAGATGAGTTCATTGCATGTAAAATGGAGTGAGTCCAAGAAATTGAGGTTCTTGAGTCCTTTTTGCATCCTGTTTCAATGTTCAACTACCCTCATGAAGAAAGTTTTCATTTGCTGCTAGAACAGGCCATGATAATGACATTTCCTGAGGTGAGGATTGCCTGGAGTACCCAGGTTCTCTCTCACCCAAGGATCCCATGATGGCACATGTGTAGAATTTATTAAAGAAAAAACAGTCAGCGCTGATGGTTCCAATGGTCTCAGCCAGTGAGCAGCTTCCCTGCCCTGGGTGTCACTGTGCCAGGATGGAAGCTGGCACGTCTGCAGTGACACAGTGCTAAGAGAGAAATAATGCTAAGAGTTTAAAAAGAGTTATAAAACTCAGGTGAAGATTAAAGGATGACGGTGCTTTCTTATGAACCACATCACAACCTGGATATTCTACCACACTCTGCTGACTGCACACTGATTTTATTTTTAACGCCCTCACAGCCTTAGGAACAGCAAGAGTGAAAACTCTGAACCAGCCCCTCTTTACTGATCCACTTTTATTTCCTGGTCCTTTTTTTCATTAATGGTAAATGCATGTTACATTTCTCCATTTCTGCAAACTGATTTTAAAGAAGACTTTTCCTCTACCTACAAATTAGAGGAAGTTCCTATTGCATTGTAACAGAAACTTCATCAGAGTCACACAACAGTTTAAACTGGGATAGACGGCAGGAGTCATCTGGTCTAATTCCTGGTCAAAACATTTTCAGTTATGCAGCTGTTGTCAGAGATATACGAAATTAAACACTAAAAATAACTGTATGTATGTTTTCTTCTATGTTTGACATAAAAATAATTTATAATACATATAATAAAATTTAATAATCAGCTGCTATAACAGAAAATGTTTTGACCAAGCTCTTGAATTTCAGTCTGATGAATAGAGTGAACAAAGCTCTGAATCTATCTGCTGAAAACTGTCTTTTATATAGATCTGTTAATAATTCTGAAGGTCACTCTTAAGCCCAAATAGGTAGGATTACTATTAATCTGTTAGAACTAAACCTATCATTATTGCTTTCAACAATAAGAGGGAGGTGGGATTTTAGGTTTTTTGTTGTCACTGTAGATAACTGCTTTTAACTCTGAAGTAAAAGAATAGAAGGAACTGTTTCAGAAAACCTCTTGGCTTAGTTTTTAATTTTGTCGTCTTTCTATAGTTGAGTTGAAAATTCCTCAGGAAGAAAGTGAATTCCTGTGGTTTCACTTTTGTTTTGGTTTTATTTGGTGGGTGGTTTGTTTTTTGTTTGTTTGTAGGGTTTGTTTTTTTTTACTATATGAACTCTGAATATAGATATAACTTACAGAGTACAGAAACTGCAGACAGAGTAACTCAGGCACATTGTGCTGATGTGGCTACAGATGGCAACTTCTGAAAGCCTTGGGGACATGGGAGAATATTGAATCTAACCTGAAATGCATTTACTCAGGCCCTTGTTATAGGGGTTCTGCAAACTGTTTGTAGTTGCTGGTGCTGCTGTCACTTATTTGTGAGAGCAGACAGTGCCAGAGGTTGAGGAAGCACATGGCCTTGCTCTCGGAGTGAGCAGCTCTCTCCTGGCTGCTCTGTGCAGTAATTGGAAAGAAAGCAGCAATGTGCCCGTTCTGAGCAGCCTCACTGACACAGTCCAGTGGCATCTCAGGAGTCGGGGATTTTCAGCTTTGACTCCCTAATGATGAATGTCTTACTGGTGGTGATGAGGGAAGAATCAATAATGCAGCCACCTGGATTTCAGGTGTGGGTCAGCTGCCAGTGGGTTGCAGTTCTTTGCAGGCTGTCCTTGGAATTATTGCATTGCAAAGTATGAACAATTCTCATCACGAAGTATGGCATGGACTTTACCTACTTTATTGGCTTTGTGCTGCTTCACTCACCATTTCCTTCAGGAGTGGTATTTGCCATTTTTGGGAATGTATACTTCTAGAGTTTAGTGTTTTCAAGCAATATTGTTCAACTGCTTTTGCTATTTTAATTTTAGCGTGTATATTCATGAAAATATGCGTAAAAGTGATCACGATTTGGCATCATATTTTTTTGGATGAAATTCTGAAGTTCTCCAATTGTTTATAACTAAGTACAAGATGCTATTAACTTTCTGGCTTTGTCTTTTTTTTGTCTTTTCCTGTCTTGGCACTTACTGTGAAGTCTTATGAGATGTGTTGTCTGGACTCAGTATTTTTTCTGCTAAACACATGGACAATGAAAGGACAGTCAAATTTTGAACAATTGTATAAAAGTTTTAGTTTATTGAAGTTTTTTTAGCAGAGAGGAAGATGTAGAAATATTACAGCAGGAAATAATGCATGCATGTTACACTGCCAGTGCCCAAATATATTTTTAAAAATGGAAACACAGCCACTTCCATACTGAGTTCACCCATGGATTTCTCTTGACACTGGCTAACAGGTTAAAAACACAGCTGACCTGAGAGTTAACATTTATGAGTTGAAGAAAATGCTATTAGTAATAGTTCATGCTGGACTTGGAGCAAAGGGATTCTGTTTTGTACCCTGAAGCATGAGATTTAATTACACTTACAATCATTGTCTTTGCTTACAAAGCTGCCACTGTTGTTTATCATCAGAAAATTATCCAACCCTCTTAAAAAACAGCTTTAGTATTTGTCTCAATGAACTTTCACAGCAGTAACTCCATAAATTAATTAAACACTGCCTTGGAAATTGGCTCCTTTTTGCAGTGGAAAGTTTAACATGATTTCATAGTAACAGATTTTTCACACTCAGGGAATAAAGTTCAAAAGAAATTGGGTAGTTTAACTATGCCCTTCATTATTTTTTTAATACTTTTTTCACAGTTGATAAATTAATTGACCAATTACTTGCATTAAGTGGGCTTCATCCTCCCATACCTCCCTCCTCTGAGCCTCACACATTCTTTATGGTCCAGTTCAGTCCAAATATGCAAAAAGTCTATAAATTACAGTCATCTTGTGATCTGTCTTAAGTTGCTGTATTACTGATACCATATTTATGATCTGTCAAAAGTATGTTCTTCTAAAGCTAAAACTTGAAAGTTAACCTTCAATCAAATTCAGCAAATTCACTGAGTTAATTAACATCATCTTAAGCATCTCCTGTTTGCGGATGCTGAAAGTTTCAAGTTGTGTGCTATTTTTGTTTGTTTTTTTCATGTTAGCGTCAATTTCTATTTATGAGACAAAGTGTAGATTATATCTGAGAGCTATTCAGTGTCCCTGATATTAACTGTAATGCATTTTATAAAATATTTTCAGATTAAAGATGTGAGGAGAGGTTAGTATGTGCTTTTGTGAGAGTGAAGTGCATCACAGTTATAGTTAAGTACAATGAAAGAATTCAGGTGCTGGTTAAATTCAAAAAGAGAACTGAAGCCACAACAGAAATGCAAAGAAATGGGTTTCAGCTACGTTAGCTTCTTCATTAAATTCTCCATGTAGTTTGAAATGTACTGGCATAAAGAGGGAGGGGGAGTCACAAGTGCTTGGGGGTTGGACAGAGGAAAGGAACATTCATTCAGATTTATGGTCACTTAATTCAAAATTGTCCCAATGTAAAAAGGGCTTAATGTTAAAAAAATGTATGATGTCAAGATGATTATCTTCTGGTATTTAATGCTCCTTATTACTATTATACTTCTATGTCTCTAATGTCTTCTTCAGTGCTTTGAACTTCATGTTTTTAAATTACCTGGGATTATTGTTAATAGAGATTTTCATGGAATTTTGATGACTGTGCACTCAGCGTGGCACTAAGCTTGAAGAGGACCTTCATCTGTCTTTCTTACCTATAATTAAATGTATACAAAAGACCCTGTGTTCATCTAAAGCAGCTGCTTTAACCCTTCCCAAAATCTAGCACAGCAAAGAGTTTTCTATGCTTGAATGAACTACACAGCTTTTAGAAACTTAATTCCCTGAAGAAACTGCATGCCACTTCTTAGTAGATGCATTCCTGGGTTTTAGGGTGAAAGTATGAAATGGCGTGTGGCAGTTTGGGGAGTAAAACCATGGCATTGACAGCCAGTGATCCCCTTCCTGGAGGTTCCCTTTTAGCTAAACTGGTTTCCAGAATAACTGATGTGAGCAACAGCTCAGCCACATGTGATACTTGTCAAGAGACAGACAACGTCATGGCTGCTTGCTCTGTTTCTTAGAAATTCCATTTTATTATGTTTTTCTCCCACTAACTTTGTGAGATGGCTATTTGCTGTGACAGTATTGGTTGTCTGTTGATTCCTGGATCTTATTGTGTGAGTCATCACTTTGTCTGGGCAGCAGGTCTTCGAAGAAATTTGGTTCATTTGTTGTGAATATTCTCTCTGATAACATTTCTCGGTTAATTTATTTTATCAGGAGTCTATAATGTACAATAATCATCCATCTTGGCTGCTATGTATATAATAATATGTGCATGTGACTACTGATAATTGCAGCATTACAGGATGCTGAAAAATGCAATTTCACCTAGCCAAGGTTGATATCAGATTATATGGGTTATTCTAGGGCTATTTCCTTTTTTCCATTTATTTTTTCTAAATCACTGTTATTTTTCTTTCAATAATCTAATGGTATAATTGTTGCTTGATTCATAGCTTACTAAAGTCAATAGAAATATCCCTGTCATATTCAGTGGGTAATAGACTTTTTTAGCTTGAATTTTTTTCTTACATGAATGCTTTTTTGTTAAAATACTTTTTTATTCATTAGTGTTGCACAAGCCATTTTTTTTTCCTTCTTACCCTTTCTCTCTGAATGGCAGATTACAGTTCTGCTTGAAAACCATATAAAATCCATTGAAAGACTGGTTGTTTTCTTTTGCTTGGAAGACAAAACAAAAACAAATAAGAAACTGATATCATTAAAGAAAACGAAATGTTAGAATTGTAGAAGGAAAACCTGTGTTAACTAAAAAAGTTAGTTTTCAACAAATAAATGTATATATTCATATGAGTCATGGTAGATGGATTTTTCCATGGCTTCCAATAAATTTTCTGATCAACTGTCATTGATATGTACTTTATCCGTATGTTACATATTTCAGCTTATGCAGAGGAACACTTGGTAGCAAAAATATCTCTGGAATTGTTTGCCATGTGATGAAATATGGAAGGTCATGCAGTGTTGTCTCTGTGCAAATGATATTTCTGTTCCTTACAGTATTAGAAATGCAGAACAAAAATAAAAACCTGATTCTGATATGGATTTAGTACTTGTATGTTTGCCATAAGTTGTTTTAGAGCCCAAATATTTATACTTGTGTTACTTTGGGGTTGACAGCTTCTCACAGAACTGATACCAGCATTTTACCTTGAGTGACACTTTTTTGTCAGCATTCTTTTTGTTTCTTTGTAGGGAATCTAATTTGAAATTGCAGCTTGAAACAATATTCAGCTTAGAGTACTTGGTTCTCAGTGTAGCTTGGTAGAGAATGTGCTGACTGTAGAAGCTCTTTTGTTTTTCTTTTTGAAAGTATTGTTATGAATAGAAACTTGTCAAAATATTGTTTAAGCAAGGAAAATGCCATGGTAATCTCTCTTTTCTGTATGTGTACTTCAGTTGTGGGTTAAAGCAGAGAGAAGGAAGGTGGAATAAAATAGTCTTCAGATGACATTTGTGTAAGTTTCAGAAATTGTGCTTTGAAGCATCATCTTTTCCATGTTATTCTTTTAATCCTAGAGCTACTTTTTTCCTTACTGGGAATCAGTACTCGAATACATGAGAATGTATTTTATTGTTAATGTGCCACCTGACAGTTTAACCAAGTGTTCATGTGGTTTTCATAGTGCTATAAGGAGAGAAACTAGAAATATTTATCTTTCATGTGATAACCAGCAGGGTGTTAAGTTGCTGTGTCTGTCCTAATCCATTCCCTGACTTCAGAACAATATCACCAAACTTGGTTTAGGTATTTAGTTTTTGTCAGTCTGTTCTTAGGCAGAGCTGATGCACATATGTAGAACACCAGTGTTTGCTCTTCACCTTATTATTATTTGCCTGTTTTCAGGCATTCATTTACCTGTTGTAAATGAATTCAACATCATTTACCATTTGTGCTAAGGTGATGACCAAAAACTAAACTGGATGGACGAAAGAATATTTCTAAAAGTATATTTTTAGCTGTAAAGATTCCTGGTTAGCTAGAAAGATGGAAGGCAGGGGTTTGCCTGAACAACACAGTCTTAGTCTTCTCCTTTAAAAAGCAAACAAAACAAGTTAGAAAAAAAACAAAACAACTTGTTACTGTTAATTTCTGGTGTATGCAGGACAAGTTATGGCACTACAGTATTTGCTTTGCCTGTCCTATATGTAAAATTTGATCATGTGTTTCACAAATTTCAGTTTATAACACTTAATAAACTATTCAGTCATTCTGACTAAACTTGCAGTCATCCACTATTTTTGCTTTGCCAGTGGTATTGGCTAGAATCATTTGATAATCTGATTGTGCTCTTTCCATGCTTTCCCAATTATAATAATTTGCCTCAATTATAAAATAGTAAAAACAATAAGAGAATTTGCTGAAGGAAATCTAAATGAATATAAATAGAAATATCAGAACGTAGCACCTTTTCTGGTGCTAAAGCATTTTTTTCATTCAAGTGATATATTGGTCTTGTGACAAGACAGCCTTTGTTTTATTTTTGAAGTCATGAAGCAATGGGAAAGTTAGCTTTTGGAATGGTAAAAGCATAACAAAACACAACTGGACAAAATAATGCTGTAAAAGTTAATTTCTTGACATTCTTGGAGTTCATCAATCCAAAGTATTGTTTTCCTTTATTTAAATAGCTCTAACTTACAGATTCTTTGCCACTGTGTAGTTGTGAATCTAATAATGTGATTGAAATTGCTCGATAATCTCCTGTCTTGAGCTTTCCTTCATTGTGTCTATTATTAAACCCAGCTGTTGATGCTTTTGAACAAACTGATTTCTGAATTAACTCTGCATTGTGTTCTATAATAACGCCACTTCTGAATTATCATGGGCTGCTCCCAATTTACTTTTCGATAATTAAAGGCTGTCTTTATTTCTATCCAAGTTGCCTGTTTTATTTCCCAGAACACAAGGATGTGATTTCATTCATGCTGCTCTAGGGGGTCTGAAGTTGATAATCATTTTTCTACATCTGTCCCCATCAGTGTCATCTTCCAATATCTGATGCTCCAGCATTTTTCCTTGGCTTTACTCATTAGCATTCACGGAATTGGTGCTGTGTTGTGCTAGTCTGCCACAAGCCATTCCCTGTTGTTTTCCTGAGAAGTCTGTAGAGGACCTGTGGAATAGTCTCATTCCTGGAGTACATTCCTCTTCTTCCTATTTCCTTTTGCTCACATAAATTCTTCCTTTCAAAATTAGTGTTACCTTAAGTATTTAAATTTTTTAATTAAGATTGTGTATTAATTAATATGAGCATCATTGGGCTCTTTGTAGCGTGTCTCGTGTATGGTACCTATACTACTTACTACATTAAATGTAAGGACTTTCAAGTTAAGACCTCAATATAATATATTAGGACCTCAATATAATATATAATATGCAGTTTGGATAACTGATTCATGTGCTTCTCATATCTGCAAATAAAAATGATATATTTTTTCCTTATAAAACAAAATTAGAAAAGCCAACCAAACAGAAAAAAACTCCAAACAAGATGGACTTCAAATAAAAATACTGACCTGTGACATGTTTCAATTTGAGATCATACATAATATTTTGCTTCTTTGTTTCCTCAAAACATATCATTTTAAAATACAATAGGAAGAGTCTCTCACAAAAATTTAGGGAAAAAAAAAAGGAAAAGTGTAAAGGATTTACAGTAAAACCCCATGACAATTTAAAAGAATTATCTTGTTGATCCCCACTAAGGTTCATTTCAGGACATTCTAGGCTCTTAATAGTCTTTTTAAAATGAGTATTGACCTCAATTTATGCAAGTTGTATATATTTCCCCTTGGCAAGAGCAAGAATTTTAATCTAATCCTACAGCTTTTTCCCTTGCTGACGTCAAATTCTTCTCCATTTGCTAATTGAGACCTTTGTGGACTGATTTTGGGTTTTTTTTTTCCTTTTGTATAATTCTTTTGAGGGATTCTTGTGGTAGTTTTCAGTGTAGTAGCAAACCTGAGCAATGGACCTGGCAAACAGTGATCCTCACTTTATTAATCAGTAGGATTAATAAAACAGGGTGGAAATTTGGTGTCCGAGGTGTACCTATTTACTTAAAAATGTAGTGGCAAGATCTTTCATGTTGGTGTTGCCTTCACAGAGCAACTGCTTTTACCTACTTGATTTCCAAGGTTGGGCTCAATGATCTCAGAGGTCTTTTCCAATCTAAATGGATTTGTGATTTCACATAGCTGTGTATGAGCAGGTTAAACCTTTGCACTACTTGCCAGTGGGTTTTCTGTTTACTTCCTTCCTCTTTAGATAGGATTTTCCTCTATTATCCCTCAAGAGGCAGCGCTGTTAGGATGCTGTGTAAAATTTTCAGACAAGTGCTAAGGCCCTCCTAACAAAAACATGCGTCTTATTTATGATGTGTCAAATCACTGTTCCGAGAGTAGACCTTTTAGGTTGCATTCAGCCTTTAATTTGACTGAATTTAAATAGCATAAAACGCCTTTTAGTTGGAACTTGGCTTGCATATTACATCTCTCATTTCAATGGAAAACATTCAGATGCAAATACGGTTTGTTTGGACTGAGTACAAATGCCACTATCATGACTGATGAAGGCTTTTGATCACACATCTACAAACTGAAACCTTAAAAAGGAAGAGGCTATTTGGACTGGCATCTGCAGTGCCATGAATTATTTAGTTCCTATTATTCATAAATCTCTTTGAAGAGAAGGCGTATGAGGTTTTTAAGGAGGAATAGTCATAATTGTGTTGCCAGTTTCTATTTATGCTGCGATTGACTGCGTGTGCAAACTCCTTCTGAACTGCAAGGATTGTGAT
>NW_005054338.1:4205939-4256194 GCF_000277835.1 Geospiza fortis | reverse complement strand
AAGAGTTGTGTGGCTGCAGTGATCAGAAATGGTCCTGAAAGGCTTCTTTAGTTTCCTGGGATAACAGTGAGGATGTTCTGTTGTTCCTGTCTGCTTTGGTGGGCTCCAAGAGGTGTGCAAGGCAAGAACATGCCTGTAATATTTGCTGAGCTATGCACTTAGTTGTTAAGGATCTGGTTGACTCTTGCAGGGCACTTGTTAACAGCCAGAGCCAGTTCTGTACTCATTCACAGAACTACAAATGTCTTTGGGCTGTGCCCTGACAGCCAGGCCAAAATAGCAACACCTCTCTCCTTTCTGCGTTCCTTCGCTCGATATCTTTTATTGTGCAGTGTTTGTGCTACAAACGGGTGCCATTCCAAAATATTTCCTCCCTTTCCACTGCTGATCAAAGCTAAACACTGGGTGTAAACACTTTTTCTGCTCTAAAGGGAGTCTGTGTGCTTGTTTAGCTCAGTGTAATTGTGTAATAATGTTGTCTGGAAGATGTATGTTGGCAGAGATGTCAAGGAACGAGTTAGAAATACCCAATAGTGTCTTGTTTATTTGCCTTGCAGACTAGTTTGGTGTCTGGGGGAATGAGGGATAGGGAGGGTGTGTGTGTGCGTATCCATTTGTGGGATTTGTTTGTTTTTCCAGTAGGATTTCAGACTGCATTTCTGAGGAATACCTTGAGAAATTATTTGCCTGGCATGTGTCCTTTCAGCAGGTTATAAAATTCACATTGAGGGTCAAAGTACAGTGAAGACTCAAATACAGCTGCTGTACAGTTCAGAAATGTACAGAGTTCACAATTCATTTCTTTACCACAACACATTTGTCGTTGTAGGAGTAGTAAGAATAGTTTAGTTCCTAAGTCTTAGTTAAGAGGATTACCTGAAGAATCACTCTGACTAGACTTAGAATTCAATTTCCTAATTATATTTTTGTGATAGTTTTCAAAAGTTTATTGAAAGGATTTCATCTTGTCACCTTTCCACATTATCATTTTCCATTTTCAATTGACTGTACACATTTCTTTTTACCTCCCTGTATTTTAATTTTTCTTGTTGGCTTTGAAGAACTGTTTGTATTTTTTTGATCATCTATAATTTTCAACTTAGTGTATTAACTCACCACCTGTCCTAGACTTAGTTTTTAAAGATCCTGTGCTACATACAAACTAAAATCCTCAGTCTTTTCTTTTTCATTCCACCAAAGCAGCAGAACTTGCAGAGTATTGTTTTTCTCCCTTCATTTATTTCTAGCAGTCACTCAGAAGTTCTTGTTTGGTGCTGCATCTAGTGGTCCATGGACCATTGTTGATGTGTCTGTTTGCCAGCTGCTTGTGCTGACTACATTTTCACTATGAATACACACCCTGCTAAAGATCTTCTATAATAAATCCTTATTTTGATGACTCTCTGGCAAAACTGAACTGTTTATTAGATGTATCTGCTCTGGTTTTGAGCAGTGGCCAATGTGTACATCTTCTGTAAACATATATCAGTTCATAAATGACTTTTACCTACAAATAATTTCAGTACAGTGGCAGCATAATGCAAGCAGGAATAGAAATGTGTTTAATGCTCAGAGCAAATCAAAATGGGCCTCTTGTCAATATTAAAAGTATAATATGTGGAACAATTATAGCATTTTTTTTAACTTTAATTTCTAAGATTTCTGAACAATGTTTGGAATTATGAATTGGTACTGGTTTTTTGGGTTTTTTCTCTCTGAAAAACATAATGGCTGTTTTATGAGTTTTCATATTCTGAATGTTAAGGTGTATGCTTGTAGATTCTGGTATTCATTCATCCATCTCATTGTAATTATTGGCTTGTGTTTCTTTATATAAAAAGTGGGCATGGAATCTGAAGTCTTGAATTGTGAATTTCTTTGATTTGTGAATTTTCAGTTGTATTTTTCATAACTGTGAGAAAATTCTAGCTGAGTAACTGAGCTGAGTAACTGTAGCTGAGTAATTCTATTACTTTGTATATTCAGCACACGTATACATATATATTTAAAACTTTAGGACAAAATTAGAACTGTATACAGGAAACAGTGTTGGTTTTGGTGTTTGGTTTTTATCATGAGTAATTGATTACTAAGTCAGGTGAAATTTCAGATATGCAATGTAAAATGGTGTCAGGTCATAAAGATGAATAGTAAGGATGAAATTTATCTCTGGACTATGAATTTCTATAAAAATAATTCCTCATTTATGTGTCTACAAAAGTTCTGCTCAGTAAGTCTTGCCAAGGAGGCATCAAATTTGATATTGGCTGACAAAATGGTTTGGTGTTATGACTCTTCTGTTTCCAGTATTGAAGTCCTTTGTTGGAAAGCTACATAAAAGGAAAAAGATAGTAGTTATCCTTATTTTTGCATGATTATGGGTAGCAGATGATAAATTGCAGTTAAGTATTTGAACTTTTGGTATGGCACGCAGTCTTAATGTTTTGGGGTTTTTTTCACTTTGTGTTTCTTGAACTGTTAGGAAAAAATAGAAAAAAACAACAGGAAATCACATTGAAAAACGCAAGCGTTGATTTTTTTCTGTCTTTTTTTTTTTATTTTATTTTAATGTAACTTCCCTAATAGCATTATGATAGAGTTGAGAGATTCACCTTATGTTCCCCATTATCTAAACTGGGATATAAACTATAAATAAATCATATAGAATGCAATGTCTTTTCCTACCATGTTTATGAGGTTAAATGACAAAGTGTGTGTTTGAAACAGAGTGATTTGACTGTGGTTAGTACTATTTTGGGGTAAGAGGTTATATTTTTTTTGTATTTTAGGGGTCTGAAAAAATACAATATTTGATTTGTTGATGGATCTGAAATTCCAGTTCTTCAGTTATAGAAGTAGTTAGATTTATGTCATAGATGTCCATTTGAACCTAAGAAAATCTAATTGCCTGAGCTCTGCACTGTGTTTATTATGGTATTTTTTTCAACAATCTTGTCAGTTATCTAAGTTTGTCTCTCAATATCTGGAAAAGCCTAAATGGATAATATTTGGGGAATACAAAAAATACTATTTTTCTGTTTAAGGTTTTAATTGTCTGCCCTTTAAGGTATGTGCTTGTTTCTACATGCTTCAAGCATTGCCCCAGCAGTCCTTAACACATAGATTAACCTTATTAAAAAAACATTTCATACAGATCATCTGTACGGTTGTGTTGTAACACTTCTTATGCAGAGATACCAAAGGCTATATTTTAAAATAAATAAATGGGGACAGTCACCCTACAAAAACCATTATCTTCCTTTTGATAAGCATCTTAGAGCTTCCAGTAGATGATTCAGTTGTAAGCAGAGGTAATATAAGGAGAACCCCAGCTGTTTGTCTGCCTCCATTGCTCCTTGCTCTGAATGGTACAGGGGTTTTTTGGGGTTGTTTTTTTTTTGTTGTTTGTTTTGTTTGGGGGTTTTTTGTTTGTTTGTTTGTTTTTTGTTGTTGTTGCTGTTGTTGTTTTATTTTGGGGGGGTTTTTTGTTTGCTTGGGTTTGGATTTTTTGGTTGGTTTTGTTTCATTGGTTTTGTTTGTTTGTTTCATGCAGGTTGCACAGGAGCTTATTTTCAAATATAAGAACCTTAAACTTTTGTGGGTTATCAGATCTGCGGACTGTGACCAGAAAGGAATGTATATGAGCATAGTAGACCCAGGAAATTTCTATTTTTGCAGGTTGCACAGGAGCTTATTTTCAATACAAGAACCTTTAAACTTTTGTGGGTTAGCAGACCTGTGGACTGTGACCAGAAAAGAATGTACATGAGCATAGTAGACCAAGGAAATTTGTATTTGTGATAATGTAGGATGGCATATACTTCATCAAAAAACGAACCTACGTGAGACATGAATGTCACAGGTTGCTCTTGGATTGGGTAAATGGACAGGGCATTATAAGAGGTTTTTTGTATGTATTGATCTGCAGATGTGCAAAGAGACAAAAGCTCACTGCTTTCAGCTGCTTGTGCCCAGTCAGAGTTACCTGATGACAAACAAATACTTTCCTAAGTGTTTCCAAGAAAGATCTTTTCCTTTTTCTTTGCTCTGGAGACCTGACAAAAACACAGAAACTGGGCATGTTTGTGTGTATGGACATTCTGTATGACTAACAATTTTCATAGCTTTTTTGAGGGGATGGATGAATGAGTATTAAAGCTTTTTGAATATTTGGTTTAAGTTTTCAAATAACTGTGAGAGTGATCTGAGAGCAGAACTGGGGACTTGTACCTCTGCCTGACACAACCCTGCTTACAGCCTATTGCAGTGCTTAATTCTACTACTCCAGAGTTTTCTTTATACATACTTCTTAAAACATTCTGTTAACCTTGGTAAAATGAAATATAAAAATTGTATTTACTCTTCTTCATGAGTTAAATTATTCATTTGCAAGTGAAATTTCTCTGATGTTTTATGTAAACTCAGCTTATGATAAAATTACTTAGTAGCAACTTGGATTGCTTGTAGAAGTTACATGTCCAGCTGCATTAAAACATGCAAAAAGCTGGCATTTTGGGATGGGCAAATAGTCTTATCTCAATATTTTTAAGAGGACCCTTTAGGTCATGATTATATTCATCTTCTATTTTTACTATCCTGTAATACACTGTGTTATGTGTTTCCAGCTGCTAATGTGAATCAGCTACAGCTGGAATCCTGAACTCTAGTGATGTTTAGATTATAAGATGCTTCTGCTGATCTCCATCATACCAGTCATAATGAGTATTGAGAACAAAATTACTATATTTATACTCTGCTTTTCAGAAAGAAAATGGAGCTGCGTGTTTTTCAATATTTTGTGATTAGTACTGCATAATAAATGTTGCTGCATGTCATAATCTAGTCACATTTTTAAAACTGAGGAAGGCAGTGAAGTGCAACTAGGAAAACTTATCTTGAAAAAGTTTAGATTATTTTTAATCATACAAAAGGAATAATAAATCTTCAGGTTTGCAAAGAGTTACATTTAAGAATTATGCATTCTGTAATTTGAACTCCTGGAAGGTATGAGAAGAGTGAAGGAATTGTACCAGTCTCCTAACATATAATGGTTTAATTATATAACTGCAAAACAATTTACTGTTGAGAGGGACAACTGTGCACTGAAAAGGGGTGATCTGGAGAGCTCTTGATGTCCCCATCACCAAAGGTTTTAACACTATATTAGTCAGGCTGTTAGGAGGGGTCCAAAGATGACTCATGATGCTTCACACCCACAGGATGTAGTGGCTGACATCTTCAGAATCCTTCCCATTTGCATTTTTGTCCCCTTTTCAATTATATCTTCAAGATTATTTTATGTTTCTGGGGGAAATTACCTGATGTCATTTTGGGAACTTGTGTTGTAGATACAATTATGCAGAGATAGAACACAGAATAAATAGAATAAAAGAAGGTCATGTGTTTGAATACCATTTAGTTACATATGCATGACTGTACAGTTTTTTAATGGTTATATGCACAAAGAGAGGAAGGCTTATCTAGGAATATATGGATTCTGGTTATATCTGCAAATGCCACCATCTGATATTTTTAGGAATCTCCATGAGAAGATTGTGCAGAACTTATGTATAAAAATTATATTCACTATAAAATGCAAAGGCATAGCAATAAAGGCAATCAAAGGAAAGATCAGAAAATCAGAAACAAACAAATTTAGATCCTGTGTTTTTGTGTCATCTGTTGGCCACTGTTTGACTCTAAGCAGCAATGTCTTCCTGAGTTCAGGAGACTCAAATTCCCATCATGAATTTCAGGTGATGGTGGTGGTTTGTTTCTCCTTCAGTGGCTTTTGGGAAATGCTGGTTTTGAAAAGGAGGATGGGAAGAATTCTGCATTGCAGCACATGTGGGTATCTTTGTTTGAATGGGTCTCTAGTCTGTGAGAGTCTAATAAGTTGCATTATTTTCTGAAGGAAATGATCCTGCTAAGGCCTTCTGTCACACAGAGGAGCTTTTCCAGTCAGAAATTCAGAGCTGGCATTTAGGTGACCTAAATGATCAGTGATAATCCATCTGTTTATCCAAAGGGAAAAAATGCAGTTGTTGTCATCATCATCATCATCATGTTAAACTTAAAAAGAAAATTCTAAATGTTGGCAGTGTGAAAATAAGTAGGTTTTTTTGGTGGATTTTTTTTTTAAGTAATCTGAATTATATGTTGGATGTGTTGGGGAACTGGGTTGTGTGGTTTTTGTTGTTTGTTTCCTCCTACTTTGTGGAGTGGGAGATGTTTATTTATACTGCTTCTCTTATCATTTTTCATCATCCTTTAAGATTTTAAGGCTGGAGTAAAAATACAGATGAATAAATGCATCCATGTGACTGGTGGTGTATTAATTTTTTATTGAAGATAAGAGGACCTCCAGAATTGCTGGAACTGTGGGTTATTGAATTTGGGAATCAAGACAATGTACTTCATGAATGTGACTTTCATCTTGTTTTTTCTTGACTAGAGTATTTACTCATTATAAAATTTAAATATTTTCCTGTGTGTTCCTCTGTCTGTGATCTTAATGTAACCAATAGGTGAAATGAGAACAAGACTGACCTCAAACCTTTCACTTTTCTTTTTCTTTCCCCTTATTTTTTGAAATAAAAAGGTTAGCTGGATATCTGGGGGAAATGCTTTTTCCCTTTTTTTATTTTATTGAGCTATTGAAGTAATTGGACGGATGTGGTTTTCTCCAAAGACAAAAGACAAAACTCCAAATCGAATAATAAATCACATATAAGAGAAAAATAAAATAAAAGCTATATCAAATCTGTCTAAAAGTGTCTACAAAATTGAACAGTGTAGAGCGGCTGAGTGTGGAGAAAATATTGAACAACTTGTAGCCACCATTTATCAAAGAATGTAATTTAACAATTGCTGGCGTACAAAAAGCAAGAAGTCAGAAAGATGTATCACAGAAAATAAAGCACAATATATTATTGATATTTGAGAGCAAGGGTATATTAGGGTTTTTGAAATTTGAATCTAAGTTTTTACATTCAGGCAATGATTTTTTAAAAGATCGTTTTGACAGCACAGCTACAGCAGGATTACTTTTCTGATTTAAAAATGCCCTAAAAACATTTGTTCTGTGAAATTTAGCTGTACCTGGCAGTTTTCCTCTCCTTTCCAGATCTCTCATAGTGGGACTCCCCTGAGATCACTGACCTTGGGTTCTTGCTGTTCTGTGATGCCCTCATTCACAGACCTTTCCCTGGTGGCCAACCCTTTTGTTTTACATATGCTGCGACCAAAAGAGCCTTGAAAAAATGCAATACTGTTTAACCTTGCTAGAGAAAATAGAGATTTATTTCTCGTCAGCCTTACCTAGAAATCTAGTAACTCTGTCATGCCTTCCAACCTGACTTCTGAAAATATGGTCTTTCTTCCTACTATAGTGGTTTTGGTTCACTAATTTGAGATTTCCCGGCCAATGCACCAATTAATGTGGTGGGCTCAGTGCTGGCTAAGCACCAGTGCACCCACTAGAATTTATTTACTCATTTCCTGGTGTGAGATAGGACTGGGAGGAAGGTAAAGCAGGCTGAAAACTTTAAAAGGGGATAAACGGAAGTTTATTAACAGTACCTAAAAGAAAGAATAATAAGAATCAGAATAAAACCTTTAGAACACTTCTCTTCCCCTCTACAACCTTTTCTTTCCCACTAACAGTGTACAGAAACAATTCAGTCAGTTTATCACTTCTAGAATAGTCTGTTTTCAGTTCACATAAGGAGAGGCGTTCTTCTTGTCAGTTTATGGAGATTTCTCCGCAAGAAAACAGTTCTCTCATGGTTTCAATTTCCACAAATAACAGCTGCCCAGGTATCTGCAATTGTGAAGTCCCTCCCATCTTTCACAGTTTTCTCACAGTTGTGTTTATGGGCCATGTCAAGTTATGGGGTACTATTTTAAAGATGAGCTGTTGAGGAGCAAAGGTTTTCTTTATCTCTGAGATCATCTTCATCTCGAGAACAGAGATCGTCTTCTCTCCCTGGGGGAAAAAGGGTCTTCATCACTCTTCTCTCTCTCTCTGTGTTCAAACTTCTCATGAGATCACAGCTACTTCAAGTGTGCTTACTTTAGCATGGAGGCCTTTGCTCATATCTACAATTGGAACACTTCATCTCGCCATACATTCAATGTGTTACAGGGAAAAGGAATCTGATGCATCGATTCTTCTCCATCGCTTTCCTAGAGGATTTCAACCCCAAAAATCAAGGCATCTCCTCATCCCTCCTGTCTGGGACTTGACTCTTTCTTCAGTGACCTTGGTGTCTTCATGCTGTTCCTCTACGTGTTCTCACTCTGTCCTTTTCTCTCAACAGTGGCAGGATTGAAGGTCTGCAAATCTTATCTGTGCACTGAAAGAGTTAATGTCTTGCCTGGGGCCTGCAGATTGCTATGTCTGAGATGGGAGCAGGGCCAGCCTTGTAAACTGCTCTCAGGCAGGAAGGAAAGGAGAGCTTCCTAGGATTTTTTTCATCTTTAACATGTGTATTAATAGAGGTCTGTCCAGCTTTCTCAGTGGTTTAACAGATTGTCAATTCTCAAAGCAAATTACTGATTGGTTTTTGTCAGACACAGAGGAAACTGAGAGCAGCTTCTCTTAGAAAGTCGCTTCCATTAATGGCTCCAATGCATAAACAGCACACACGCTTTGTCTTTCTATCTTCTCTGGTCTCAAAAAATTTTCCTTAAGTTAATAATTTTCCCAAGAAAGACGAGACAGGATCACTAAAGAAAAGTGCCCTTATAAATGTTCTTTTTTTTTACATATATCTCTGAACATAGGGAAATATCAGAAGTCATTCCTTTTTATCCATTTCTTGATTGGCTTCTTAATTTAGACAAAGTATGTCAGATGTATACAGCAGATTTTAGGTTATGTTGTGCCCAAAAATAATTACTGGCCAGTCCTAAACCATTTGATTTTTATTACAGAGGCCTCAAATCAGTGTCCTGAGATAGTAACGTATATATATACTACTTTAAGGTGGGGTAGACTCACTGCCTTGAAGAGTTTTTTCTTTTGTCAGGAAGCAAGGAAGTCTAGGTGGGAAAAAAAGGGAATGTATTTGGTGAAATGTGGATAAATCAACTGACTTGCTGAAGATTTAAAGCAAAAGTGGATTCTTTTACTGTAATGTTGTTTTTTGAAACCTACAGTCTTTTGTCACTGACATGGGGCATAAAAAGCTGGGTTTTCCCATATCTGATGCTCCAGCCAAAATCTCAGCTTCCCTCTGCTAAATTTCAGTCTTGATGATGCTCATTCAAAACATTTGTCTATGCTTGTCTTCTATGACTTTTCATGTAATATTAAGGGGTGGGTAAAATTTTTCAAACATAATGTATATAGGTTGAAAATTGTCTTCTTTTTACAGAGTGACAAGGTGAGTAAAAAGGGAAGAGAGAAAAATTCTTTCAACTTTGAAAAAAAGAAAAACTTATTTCAAAGATAGCAATGAAAGGGAATTTTCCTTCATGCTAAGTATCAGAAAGATGGAAACAGCTGTAGCTAGTTGCCTTCTGTAGGCAGAATTATATTTTGTAAGACCATTTTCAGCTAATTTGGCTGTTGTGCAGTTTGAACTTTATGAATTGACTTGTAATTGGATCATGCTGTCAATGGGAAAATTTACAAGTATTGTGCATGACATTTTTGAGAAGGTTACTGTCATCTAATCCTCTGTTAGTGGGTTTGCAGAGAGTTATAATTGGCCTAACAAGCCTAGTAACCTGTCCTACTTCCAATTATAATGTACAATCTCATTTAATACTTTTCTTTATTTACTGATAGGTAATAATTCTCTGTCTAGTGCTTCAAAATAAAGTTGTCTCATCATGGAATGTGTGCATTCTTTTAATATACATGCATATGTGTGTCCATACTCATAAATTATATCACTTACATATGCATATAACTGTGTGTATATATATTCTGAAGAGTTTAAGTACATATATTTTTAAATATATGTATTTATGAATACAAAAACATTTCTTATTCTGTTTAATTAAGTACAAAGTCTCCTGTTGCTTTTAAATTTCTGCTGGGGACAGGGTGATAGTGTTTTCTCCAGACCTTTGTTAAGTTTATGTGATTATTCTGGCTAGAAGTGATAATACATTCATGTAGATGTAATTCTTGCGACCGAACAAAAAAGGGAGAAGTGTAATAAAATGAACAGGTTGATGAACTCAGTGCATTCATTATCAACTTAAATTTGCATGAAGGAGAAACTGTTCACTTCTTATAAAATTAGAATGGCATCATTAATTTTGTTTACTACACAAGCAATTTTTAGCACGTGTAAGATTTACGGACAGTTTGCAGGTGAATACGTCTTGTTAAACAGCCCTATGGAAAGAGCTCTGCAGAAGTATCTGCACTCATTGTACTTCCCCAAAGCAGAATTTTTTGTGTTATTTTCACTGCAAGGAAAATGTTGCCAAGTCACAATGGTGAACTTGGAAGTAAAAGAGGGACCAGTGAAAAAATTAAAAAAAAAGAAGCAGCTAGGGAACTGATATTTTGATGCGTTCATAAAGTTAAAAGTTTCAGGTTTTCAACAATTTCTTCATATATGGCAACTTGGTCTTCACTGCTATGCACTCCGTGCTCATTTTAATAAAGATTGAGTGGTGTGACACCAGATCAAAAAAGAGAAGAAACAAATCAAGCAAACAAACCTTTTAGATATGAACAAGAGAAGCAAAGCCACCAAAGAAAATGGTTTGGTCTTTCTCCTTTTCTTTCATATCTCCTGGTCTCAAATATAGCTGCCTTTAAATTGTCAATGTAGTTCTGCCCTACAAGAAGGGCCAACATAAGAAGAATTGCATATTTTGGGGGTTTTTTCCATGGAGATGCTTTTGAATGAATGCCTTCTCAGAGTGTGCTTGAGAATTTAGAGATGTTTGGATGGCATCTTTTTGAGTAACTTAATTAATTCCATTAACAGAGTGATTCTATTCTAACTTTGGATTCTGAGTAATATTTCATTTTAACAACATTCTTCTTGAGCCCCAGAAAACCATGGTTCTGTTTATTTTGGTGATAGTGTGGTTGTTAGTGAAACATTTTAAACTACAGTGTTTGTTTTTGTTACCCTGCTGGGCATGAAAATCTACCAGCATGAAACTGTGTGGATTCAGGATACTCAGGGAAGGCTGTAGTGTCTGTCCCTGTTTCTGTGAGTTTGAACATTGGTCACTGTTGATTAAAATATCTTCTGTTCCTTTTGGTTTGCATATTCCATTGGGATGCAAGAAAAATCTGAAGTTATAGGTTTCAATGAGGAAAAATAGTGATTGTATAGGAGATTATAAATCATTGGAGTATCTGCAGATTAACTGATGCTTATTTGCATCAGCTTCACAAAAAATGATGTACCAAGAAATAGGAGCAAGGGGATGACATAAGATTTAGGTTCTTCAGAATGTACTTCTGGCAAGCCAAATTGTGCTTTAAGTTTTAGAATTCACTAATTTGTGTGCATGTGTTCTCACCTACTTGTGACTAATGATCCGTGATTTTTCTGCAGTCCCCACTGTGCTTTTTTGAGTGTGTATTCTGATGTATTTTCCAGCTTCTCAATGCAGGGTTTCTGACAGAATCATAGATCTGAACTCTCTCACAGTGCAGCAGTGTCTCTAATAAATAGGTCAAATAATCTTAGAAACGGTGTTTGTTAGCCTTGAATCGATAGTGATGAAGTTTCTCTGTGTTCTTGCTTGCTCAAACTTCTGTCTAATCTATCTTTGTTCTCTTCTTCTTGTGCAATCTTTTCCTTGCTTCCAGTGGCTGCTACAAAGAACAAAGCTAGAGGTGAGTTTCTGCCTGCACCCTTCAATTTGCATTGCATGGTTCTGCAGCCCACGCATTTTCTCCCAAGGTTGTTTCTGCTTCTCCAAACAAAGAAAAATATCTTTAGGTCCTATGGTGTGCCAGATTAGTTCTTTACAATTTTGAATTTACACCTAAATGCATTGTTTATCAATCAGCACTCCTCATGCTGTATTTTGTTAATTGCTTTAATTTGGGAAGTTTTCAGGAAAAAGATAAAACTAAGTGCATTGTAGTTAGATTTCTGACTTTCATTATAGTAATGTAGGGATATTGATGGCATTTTAATCGAAATGAAGATATTGCATAAAAATGCTCATAAATATGTAAATGTAATTCATATTTTTTATCTCTAGTCGTAGTTATAAATATCTGAACAGAGAACAATGAGCTCCTAAGTGTCTCCTAAGCATTTCCTGTCTTTTCACACTAGTATAAATGATCATCACTGTTCCTGATAGCATACCAATATATAGAAAGACATACTATGATATCTGCAGAGATTTATGGCTTCAGAGCAGCAAGGTGATTGCCACAAATCAGTGTGACAAAGAAGGAAACCTTTCAGAACTAATCATGTAAGGTCAGCAGTGCTGTAAACCATTTCCTGAATTTCAACAAAGCAGTGATGTGGCAAATGTAACCTGAGGGGTGTATTTTGACTTACAGATGCACATAAATCAATGCATACGTGTTTATATATATAGATGCATGTGCATTTATATGTACGAACATATGTTTGCATAGAAAATCATGAGAATATGTATTTTACTATTGTTTTTATATTATTTCTGGTAAATAAATTTGAGTTGTCTGATAATTAAACATCAGATTTTAAGGCAAAAATCTCTGCTAGTTTAGATGTATTTTGGAAGTCAAGATTCACAAGGTTTGCAAAGTTCAGTTCCATACATTGCTTAGCTTGAGGTCGTAGAACAATAATAATAATAATCAAATAAAATACAGCCAGTTGAGAGTGTTTATGCATTAGAATAATTAAACCAATAATTAAAATACAGCTCAGGTTTGTATATTTTTTAAACCTTTGCATGGCTTTTTGTAAGACCTTTTTCTCAGAAACTTTGCATGCATTGGGTGACATGAATGAGGGGAGTGAACAAGATCAAATTCATCTATTTGCCTATGCATGCTTTAAAATTTGCTTTACTCCTTTCTGTACTGTTATGTATTCAGCTGTGGTGCTGTGTAACAGCGGGTCAAGACTTCAAGACCTTCATAATTAACGAAAAAAGTCCAAACCAAGGCAACATCCACAGAAGGGACTTTTCAGCACAAATGAACACAATCTCATCAGTATTCAGTGATTAGCTGATACTCCCATATATTGCCATTAAAACAGAAATTGCCCTGGAGGCACAGGAATTGTAGGATGAGTCAGAATTACTCACGGGTACCACTCATCTGTGAGCATTAACACACCCGTATTTCAGAAGTGCACATGCATATTGAATGCACAGCTGAAGCTCTATATCCTGAAAGAGGTTTGACACTGTGATCTGGCTATCTTTGGAGATCTCTTGCTCAGCTGCACAGTGCCTTCAAGAAATCCTCAGCTTTTCCTTTGGAGCTGAACAGCCCTGTGATGAAAGCACCCAATACCCACAAGGAATTCAGTCCTGTGATAGCTCTGTCTTTTACCAAAAGCATAGGACCTACTTTATGATCTCCTGTGGTGGAAGACATGAAGTAGATGATGCCTTACTGCTTTTCTCATTACTCTATATAAGCAGTAAAGAAAGGTCTGTTCCTCCTTTTCAAGTCTAACACTTAACTGGAAAACAGTTCTCTAATATGGCACTGGAAACATCAATTCACAACTGAGAGAATTCTCAGGAGGAGTTTCTCTTTTGGCACTTATAATATGAAATCCAGCAGTCCTTTATGTCTTTGCTCTTATGTACGGGTCTTCATCTTTCCTTTCTGAAAGTCTGGAATTTGTGCTGCCATTTTCAGCAAGGCACAGTTGACCTCATGCCTACCCTAAGATCTGAGAGTTCCAGAGCACATTATTAAATGATATTCTGTGGGATCACCTGTCTTTTGTTTGTGCATTGTTAGCGTGGGAAAACTCCTGCTGGTCTCCACTTCCCTCCCCCTCCTTGTGGCATTGTCTGTAAGCTGAACAACAGAGCCTTTGCTCTCAAACTTTGAATTCAATGCTATTTCCTGAAGTATTTTCTCAGTCTTTGTCAAATACTGCTTGTATTAAGTGCTGGAAAGCAGCTGTTGAACTCTACTTTAGCCTGGCTTTGAGGCACTTAGAATCAATCTAGGTTGAAAGGTCATCTGGTCTGCAGGTCATTTGGGCTGAGCTACCCTGTAAGTAAAACCCACTTAAATCTGTTTGCTCACAGCCTTCCAGTCAAATTGAAGTATCTCAAGGATTTCACAGCTCCAGAATAGATTTGCACTATGATTGCTTGACTTTACCATGGTTTTCTTTCTTAGACTTTTGATGACCTCAAAAAAGATGCATGAAGTTTTTTTGTGGTAAATTCGTGGATTTTGCACAGGTCAGATCTTCTTAAAGTACTGGAATGGTCTGCCTGGGGAGGTGATGGAGTCACCATCCCTGAATGTGTTTAAAAAAAGACAGGATGTGGCGCTCGGTGCCATGGCTTAGTTGAAGTGTCAGGGAACAGGTTGGACTCGATGACCTTGAAGGTCTCTCCCAACCTTGTGATTCTGTGATTGCTTTGGACTTGTGAGCAGATGCTGCCACAGGATGCTTATGGGCAGAAACCTTAGGACATTTCCAAGAAGTCTAGTTCAGAAGGGTTTGAGAGGGTAAGGAGGGGGCAAAATGAAACGTGAAAAAGGATTTATGGCACTTAATTTGGTGAAGCAGAAACTGAAAATGCCACCTGAAAATCTCAGGCTATCAGAGGTTTTTTCAGTGCGTGAATATTTTAAGGACCATTTCTTAATGCACCAGATGAGATTTGTTTAACTTGATCTCTATAAATGAATATTTCCTCTAGCAGAGCACCTGTTTGAAGACTGCCTTGACCTCTTAAGGAACACTATTGTGATAATTTTGGAACAATATTCTTGCAGATCTCTTCTGGCAGCTGTTAACAATGGTTTCCATCCTGGATGGTCTCACCAGATCTGCTAATGATGTGTCAAGTTTCAGCCAGAAAGTGGAAGAGAGGGCCAAGTGTCTTCCTTCAAATGTAATTAGTTGAGAAATAGAATTCTGTGCTCCTCACTTTCACTTCTTTGATACACTCAGTTGCTGGCCCATGAGCATGACCCAGGATGAGAGCAAGGATTTAGATCTGTTTTACAAACTAACTCTCTATGTCCAATTCTGTCAATTTAACCCAGGCCTCATAAAGCCTGTACTGCCAAATGGTGCACCCCTTGTCTCCAAAACAGAGAAAAGTATAGCAAATCCCATTCCCTGTCCCTAACCCTAAATGGAATTTTTGAGTGTTTTCCTCGAGATGAATGTTTGCTTGTGCATAATCTGTGGCATGTCTCGTATTCTGTTGTTCTCCACAAGGTTCAGATGGTTGATCCTTCTGTACAATGATCCTTCTGCCCTCATGTCGATCTGCTCTCCACACCACTAGTCCGGCATCTTGTTGCTGGTCATGATGATGATCTTGCTTGTGAATTCTACAAAGGCAGGAATTCCATTCACAGGGACTTTATGTGGATAGCGGTCGGTCAGCCGGAGCAGCTCACAGAAAAGGAGCCAGCTGTAGAAGTCATCCATGACTGCTCTGTCTTTGTTTTCCCCTTCACAGCCATCCCGCATTGTCCCACCATTCACCGCGGGCCCTGTGGGAGTATGACCCCTCATGGGAGGCGGCCCAACGGCTCTTGCCTCACTCTGGTGGGCCAATCAGCACGCAGACTTCAGTTTTTAAATTGCGTGGTTGCTGGCCAATCAGGAGTCTCAGATCTCTGAGGTCACGCCCCACTTGACGTAGGCTTCGGGAACTCTCGCGCAAGTTCGGCCATTTTAGTTCCGGCCTTCATGGCGGCAGCAGCTCCCGTGAGGCCACTCCGGTGCCCTCAGCCCACAGGGATCCCCACCCGGTCACTGTCTTTGCTGTAGTACTGCTCGTTGTCTTTATGGGACCCACGGGCAACTTCCAGGTGGGCTCAGCAACACTTTTTTCAGTGCTGTCAGTCTTTCTTTCTTTCTTCTTCAGTTGCACATAGCCTTGAGGCTGTGACGCCTCACGACCTCATTTCTGGCTATGGGGAAATGCGCTCTGAGGGCTTCAAGACTCTTCACGGCTTCATAGTCTGCTTTGGTTGGGTTATTTACAGTAAAAACCCACTTAGATGAGGGGTGGGGGGTGGCATGAGAGCCTTTGGCATCGGGACACCGATGGCTTTGCAGTCAGTGGACATGTGGCCTTTGGATTTCGGCATTAGGCCTCTGTCCCAAAGTGTGCCGTGTCCCGAAGTGGACAACAAGCAGTACTGCAGCAATGAAGGTGACGCGTTGTTTTGCCAGTGTTTAATAACAGTGGCATCTATTACCAAAAAGTTATTGTCAGATCTATCCCAAACCTCCTGTAGTTAGGCAATTGGCTTTTAACTCTTCCAAGTATATATCAGAGTTTCTGATAATTTTGATTGTGGGATTTGTTGGTTGGGTTTTTTTTTTCTTTGATGGCACTTTTCATTGTTGTAGTTACTTTATTTTTTTTTTTGTTGGAAATACTGAGGATGATTGTGACAACTTTTTATAAAGAATAAAAGAATATAAAGGCCAACTTCTATTGCAGGAGGGGAAAGCAAGCCCTCCAGAAAGATCCATCATCTGCTTGTTTAGAAGTTCAACATTTCTTTCCCTTCCTAAGTCTCCTCTGGCCAACAGATTAGAAATGGTGACATTTCCAAGAAGATTCCTAAGTCCCCAAGAAGAGACTTCTTGCAGAGGGGAAGTTGTGACTGCTTTAAATTTGCAGGATTCATGCTGTCCAATCTTTATAAAAACCTGTTGGATTGGTAGCTATTTCTGACATGCTTCTTTCTCCCATTTTAGCTGTGTATGAAGCTCTGTGTTTAATTTTTTTTCTCGGGGGAAATCCCATTCATATCATAGTGCCACTGCTTCTCATAGCAAAGTTCTGCTGTACTACCCACACAATGCTATATTCTCTCTCAAAAACTGGCATGAAATCTGTACTTCTGATGGTTCTAGGGGATGTCCTTTTAATGAGAGATACCATCAAGCTTTTTTTTCTATTTTAGTATTACAATTTTAAGTACTGTAAGTGCCTTGAACTCTATCTCACTTGCCTCATAAGTTGGGTATAACAGGACTATTTTCTGTAGCCTGGTTGACATCCAGGGGATTTTTGAGTTGCGTCTTTTTCTTGAGTTTCATTGCATCTGTATCCCAAAGAAACTCTCTTTATTTTTGAGAACCATGGAAAAGCATTTTTGTTCTTTCAGTCATTTCTTCTACAGGTTTAGAAGTATATTGTTTCTGCCTTACTTTTAAAAGAGGAGACTGATTCTCCTTCAGAAACATAAAATTAAATTTAGCTTTAACAATGCTACTTAAGGCTTACATCTCAGTCCGTAATATAAATCATCATAACAGTTGATGCACTGTCTAAAAGCATCGTATCCAGGAGGCAAAGATCACTCTGGACTTTATTCACTTGATTTACTTTGTTTGTTCTCATTATGTCAATGAAATTGGTATCAGCTTATCTGAAGCTTAAGTCAGGAGGGATCATGTGAAGAGTGTTGAACCAATATACTCTGTTATTGCCTGCATAGTTGTGCAATTACTCACGTTGTCTTTTAGTTAAGAATCAAATTTTTTCACTGGGCTTCACCAGATCTTCATCATTGGTCATGTTCTACCCAGCCATTTTTGATTTGTCTCACATCATATGGTAAATTTTACTGTGTGTATTCTATATATTTGTAAATACATAGGTAAATAATAGGTTTCATTCATACTAGAGTTTTGACTGAAAACCATGCAAACCAGGAGAAATTGTGTTGGCCAGAACTTGTCAATACAGTTGCAAGGCCTACAGGGTCTAAACCTACCAGTTTAAGTCCTCTCTTTAGTACATGTAATTAGCCAAGCATGTTTCTCATTCAAAAATTATCACAGAATTAAGTCAGTAACACAGCAGCTGTCCATGTAAGGAGCAGGATGAAATAAATGTACACAAAGAGACACAAAAATACTATTTTTCTTATTCACATTATCTTCACAAAGTTCTCAGCTATTCAGTCACTGACATTAGTCAGGAATTAGCTTTGCTGGTGCCTTTTTTTTCCTTTTTTTTCCTTTTTTTTTTTTTAGTTGAGGAATAGCTAACTCAGGGTATCATCTGCAAAACTGACACTCTGCAACATATGATGGCAAAAGTTGCGAACAAGTGGAAGTGTATAGATGTTGAAAGTGTGAATCCAATATATAGAGCCTGGGGAAACTCCATAAATCAGTAGTTTGGAAGAGCATTTATTTATGGTTATAAGCTTTCACTCCTGAGACATGTAGAAATAAAAACCTGTCATATTCCACCTTTACTACAAGGTCATTACAAAAAGCTTGCCAAGACTGTTGTAGTAGCATAGCGGGATTTGAAACCTGATTGAAATTTTTCAGATATTCTAGTGCTATTGAAGTAGGGGAGCTCTGCTTTGTAAAATCTTATGATGTTTTTATTCAAAGTACAGTTTCCACTTCTAAAGGTAGAATTTTCATATGTCACTTAAAGGTATTAAAAGCACCTTTAGTATTTGTAAGTGATTGTACTTTCAGAGAGAATAACAAAGCAAATGTAGCCTTTATAATCATTCCTTTACTGTCTCTTTGGTATTTCCTCCCCTGTAGTTTAGTCACTGCTTCCAGCTTATAAAGCCTGTGCTTTCCTCCAAGGATTAAATTCTGTCCACTGGTTAAACTTGTGAGGCTGAAACATAGGGATTTCAGTTTTCCTCCGTGATTTCTTATGGGTGTTAAGGGTCAGAGTTTTCTTATATTCAGCATTTCTGATGAGGAAGAAAGTGGTGATGTAGAACCAAATTTCATGCTTGTCTTTGAAGACAGTCCACAGAGAAACAAAAAGCCAGAAAAGTTTGGAAGTGAAAAAGTTTTGAAAATGGCCATGTTAAGAGTGCAGAAGGACTATGAAGGTTTAAATTTAAAAATGTGTTAGGTCTTGTTGAATTTTGTGTTTAATATCCTCTTAAATGCAAAATTCACATTAGATCAAGACACTAGATTATTTCATGGTTTAATTTTCCATTAGATAATGTAAGACATTATAATTTTGTCTCAAAAAATTATGCAAATTTGCTTAAGTATGTCATATATATGCCATTTGTCCTAGAAGATTTGGGAGAGAAAGCAGTTGCCTGAGTTCTGGAGAGCTTTTTTAGAAAACTCGCAAAATACGTTCCTGTCCTTTTTTCTTCCTTACAAACTCCAGCAGTGATCCTCAGGGGGAAAAGCTGGAATCCTAATGATGATAATAGTTCTTAAAAAAGTTGCTGGCTGTTCTTTATTCTTTGTAATTATACTTGGGAAATACTTGGCCCTGACATCTGTAAGATCTTTCCAATATTGAGAAAGCTGACATTTCCAAATGATGTCATGTGTATGCAGTCAAAACGCTCATCATTGTAGTCCCTGTCAGAATTATTTTGCCATTCAACTTCCCAAGTCCTGCTACATAATAAGGGTCCACCTTAAAATGTGAATCAGCTTTTCATTTTTTGCATGGAGCAGCTCTGGAAGCAGCAGTTTGACAAGCCTATGTGTCCTCTTAAGGCTTTTAATGCATTTTATTCTGTTTTCCAGAACAGATGCAAAAACCCCAGTATTAACAGTTGTGATCGTATATCACTCACCAAAGTTGCAGATTATTATGGAATAGAGCTCCTCTAACAGCACAGAAATAGCAAAGGAAGGTACAAAGCTCCCCTGAAATGATTTGTAGGGGCAGGCTATTGCTGTCAACGTGTCTTTTTTATTTGAGAGGCATCTACACTGAGCCAATGTGTCAGTCATTTATTGACTAAATTTTTTTTTTAGGCAGTGCAGAAGAATTTGGGATGGAATAAGGACAATGTCTGTTTTCATGCTTGTGAAGTGCAACACAGCTGTGGGAGAGGGACTCTAGGGAGGATGCTCCATTCTGAGGTGGACCTGGTTATCATTGACTGAAGCATTTTGTTAGTTCTTATTCCCCAAGTTTCAGATAAGCCACTCTTCCCTCCACAATGGTTAATACAAATTCTCATTGCCTTTTTTTTTTCAATTTTTCTGTGCTCATTTGGGTGTTAAGCATGTGAGACTCTCAAAAGCAGTGTATTAGGAGAGCTTGCCATACTTGAATAGAGCTCTGCTGGAAATGTGGTTGCTTTATTTGCTATTTGAATGGATGTGCTGCTGTAAATCTGGTCATGGTTTTGAGCATTGAGCCCTTATGACTCTCTGCAAAGAATTTCCAAAGGCAGCACATTGCATTTCAGACACATATTGCTGTGTGCTGGCTCAGTTAAGTAATTTGTCAGATTCCAGTCAGACAAAACACTTTGCTTCGGAGTCTAGACTGTTGATTTAGGCACAATCAAAAGGATATAGTGAGTTCCCAAGATGCTTTCATCATATTTTCTACATTCTGTGGAATTGCTGGGCATGAGTGCCTAATATCTGGCAGTTGGTCGGAGCTGCTGCTCTGAGGCAGGTTGTCAACTTCTTTGTCCTAAGTACCTAAATTTCTCAACTTCTATTGAAGTTTGGGGTTTTTTTTCAAAATTTCATATAGAGAAAAGGGATAATAATAATTATATCAGATAATAATACTGAAATACAGGAGAAAAGATAACAGTTGGTGTACAGGTTAAACCCATGGTCACTGGGGTTTATTTTCTGAAGATATAGACACTTTTAAAAATACAGGCTTTTCTTTCAAGCTTGGTTTTGTTCAGTGTGCTTTTATAACAAAAGGAAGTGAAAAAGTGTTTTAAGTATAAGGAATTTTTTTTCTTAAAATTCGTCTTTTGAAAACCAGAGGGCTTATAATGATTCTCCACATTTGGTCAGATATCAAGATTTGTTTCTTAAATCTCTGTATGGGATCAGATCTTCAGAGAATTTGTTTTACTTTAGTGGTCAGTGAAACACACGGTGTTTAAATGGCTGAGGATTCACCATCACTGCTACCATTTGTGGTTTTATGTTAATTCTGTCTTGGTTTATTAGATGAAGCATAAAGGCGTAAATCAGCTAAGACTTTCATGTGTGCTGTTATAGTTTCATAGGGATCTCTAGTTCTTTGTAAGTAAGCATTATGCTCAGCATTCCTCTGGGATTCTTTCAAGGGCTAATAACTTCAAGGTCTTCCTCACATTTTAATTATGGGCTGCATATAAAGGAAAGGTAGTGGAAAACACTCGAGCAGTGTACTTTGGAGGGATTTTTTTTTTCGTGTGCTCTTCATACACTACTATTTAAAAAAATCTGTCATTAGAGATGGTCATGGGATGATTTATGTTGATCTGTTGACCACAAAGTCTGAAGGATCATTAGAGATAAAGGAGAGAAAAATACTCAGTGTTTATTTACCATGCACATTAAATTGTTGATTCTGAATTAACATCCTCAATCACTACTCATCCTATTACAGAGCACCCAACAGCTTCTCTGTTAAGCTGATAAAGTGAAGTTCATCTCTTATAAAAACTAGCTGGCAACATCACATTGTCTTTATGCATCTTCTCAGCTCATGTAAAAGAACCAGAGCTCTGTTTGGAGTATCACAAATAATTGCAAATTTCAGAAGAAACCTCTGCCATTTATGTTCTGGAAGCTGTTGCTGGCTCCCAGGAAGCCAAACAGATGTATGTGTCTGTTCTTCACAGATTGCTGCAACTCAAAGTATGCCAGTACCAGCACTCCAGAAAAGAAAAAAAACCTCAGGTTTTCCTTTTTATGATCCTAATTCTATGAATCTATGATTCTATGAAACAGATCTGAAGGCTAAATAGATTAGCTAACAGATTAATAGCATGTAGTAATTAAAAAAAAAACCACCCAAAACACTAAATATTGGATCTTTTCATTTGTTGTTTCAGCATTCTGTTCATGGGCTCCCTAGGGGCCTACTAGCTAAAAGTCATGATTCCAACTTAGTCTTCTAAGTTTAAAGAATATGATACAAATCTTTAAAACACTGTAACTTGACAAAAAATTATTCAAAGGGAAATAAGCAAGAGAAATAGGGAGTTTGAAATAAAATTGAGTATAGCTGTCAGGAGGGAGGGAAACACTGAAAAGGCGGCCATGGAAAGGAATAGTGCAGTTGGCCTTTGCAGCAGCCAGCAGTGGAGGTTCTTCCTAGGCTTTTCAGGTCCCCATGTGTCTTACTGAAATCTTTGCAAAAATCTGATTTAAAGGATGCAAACAAAGGTAAGGCTATAAACTTCTAATTTATGTCAGTACCTGTGCACATAGAATGCATCCAACTGTTTCCCACAGACCCACTCTTCTTTTGTTAATTGGTACTGGGAATATGCAGTCCTTTTTCTTTTGTGAAGGGTGACTCTCCTTTTTTTTTTGTTTTTTCTAATAGTTATTCTTATTTCTGTATGCATACATTATATGTGCTGTGCATGGTGTATCAGGAGAAAAATGATTGATTTTAGTTGATGAAGAAACAAATTACATAACTAAGTTTTTCAAGGTAGAAAAACTTTTTGTGCTTTTTGTGTAGTTTCCCTTTTCATTCAAAAAGCCTGTCACTGGAAATCCCTTTGTTTCATTACTTAATTTCTTTCAGAAGTAGCTGTTTTCATTTGTTTTGGGGAGCAGTATTTATTTTGTTTATTCATCATTGATTTCTGGAAATGTAAAGTGTGTCAGCTAATGCTTTCCAAATAGAAGCTCAGAAATGAAGGGAGAATATCAATCCCTGCATTAATGTCCATTTGCATTTTAAAAGTGTGTAACACTAATGAGCTAATAATTCAGTGTTCTTTTCAGATAATGTTATGTACAGAAACGAATCAAATGAATGGGATTCCCTACCATGGTTGGGCTTCTCCTACAGAATTCAAATATTGTAATGATTATTGTAATGGACTACCCATCCCACTCCAACAATAAATATTCCCCAAAAGGCAGACTAGTAAAAATGCTTTTCCAGAGCAGACATAGTGGAATTCCCCTGATCTTTGGCTTTTCCACTCTTCAAAAGCCCAGGAGGAAAAGTGGGCTTTGGAGCTCTGTTGAGAGAAGTTTCTGGGGTTTGGGACACCAACAGTGATCAAGGTCCAGTATTTCTCCCTAATATCTGTTCTAAACCTACTCTCTTTAATTTGAAGCCATTTCCCCTTGTCATGTCTCTACATGCTCTTGTAAATAGTCTTCCTTTATTCACCTGCCATCTTGATCTGATCTAAATATATTCCAAAATATATCCAGTCATTTGGGTAGGTTAGTGACAAATATTTTAATAACTTTACATTTTTAAAAATAAATTCTGCTTTCTTTAGTGCTTCTGTGAAGAGCAAACTGTTATTTCCTGTCACAATTACTCTAAAGAAGATGTCATATCATTGATTTTGGCTGTAAAACTGTCAGTTTTACCTGAAAAATGTTCACATGTTTCCCAAAAGATGTGGGTTTGGTTGAGTTCTTGAAGTACAGTATTCAAGCCCTTTGGCTATTTCTAAAATGCAGGTTGAACATGAACAGCTATGGAGGTATTCTTGATCATCAAGACCAATCTCTATAGGTATCACATATTTCCTCCTCTGTTTTCATTCTTCTGAAAAGCAGAGGATTTGCTGGTTTTTCTTAGGTGTTGGTTGGTTGGTTGGTTTGATTTCAGTTTGTCCCCCCTCCTCAGCTGGTAATTTCATTAGTGAAACTGAACCCTTCCCTTACAATGACAGGTGTATTCTTCTAATTTCCAGAAGCAGCATATTCACATAACTTTTTTTTTGTCAAGATTATCTTTAATTATAAGCATCTTGTCACATGTAATTTTTTTATTGCTGTGAATAATACACATGTATCATTTTTTCTCCTAGTCATCATTTTGGTAGACAGACAGATATTTTTCAGTTTCTTCTGTTTCTAGGATGATATTTTTCCAGTGTGTCATGATGTAAATTGGCTGCTGTTGACTGAAGTGAGCAGAAAATTCTCCAGTGTTTTACCTGGGATTCTTTGCATCTTTTCTATCCAGCCTTCCTACATCTACCAGAAATACTTCAACTGTCTTATAACTGCTTCCCTTGAAGCTGCTCCATATTGGTCATTCATACTCATCCAGTGATAAATTAGAAAATGTGTCTTCTTCTTGCTCGGTTGTTCTCAGCTAATGAGATTCTAGGGTATAGCTGAAGTTTCAATTTTTAATCCCCAAGTGCAAGGGGATTTTTTCTCATTTCTATTACTGCAGTCCTAAAGGTTGTCCAGCACTTTCTGTGAGATGTATCACCCCTCTTCTGTATGAATGATAGTTTTAGATTTCACCTATTCCTGGTCATTTGCAGGGAACAAATTCACTTATCCTTCCCAATCTATACAAGGTGACTTGGTGGTGGATTTGTTAGCTGGGGTTTTTTGGTCAAGACATGGATATTTAGGAAGTGTAATGCTGCTTGGTGGTGGTAAAAAGGCAAGCAGTGAGATACAAAAAAACCAAAACAATAACAACAACAAAACATTTTCTGATCTCACCTAAATTATGCCTATACTACATAGATAATAATTTCCTGATAGGTGGGTTTTTTGTATTTTTTTAACCATAATTTTTTTCTGGTCATTTTTTCGTTAACTTTCTAGTCATGTCTTTGCTTAATTTGTGTCCTAAGTACATACAATAATGGTGCTCTGTGCCAGGAGAATTGCATTTGGACTAACTTTGTATCCTTTAAAGACTTTATTGGACATTTCCTGGTTTTTGCACCATTTTGTGTTTAATTCCTGAAGTGTCTTATGTCTGTTTTCCAGAGCATTCCAATCTGGTACAGATATTGTAAATCCTATTCCATGGTTCCTGTTTACTTGTTGGTCACATTCTCTAGATTATCAGAACCTTATTGATGGACTTCAAAATTATATTTTCTTTCTTTTTTTTTTGCCCCCATTTTTTCCCCTCAGACACTCATGGCATTATTTTGCATTATAAAAACTTTCCCTTGGGAATTCTTGGTATTCAGGCATGCTCCTTGTTTTTGCAGTGATCCATGACAGCCAGGCAATGTTTTTTTGTTTTTTTTTTTTTGAATATGTGCAGCATCACTCAGTACCACACCTGCTGCTCCTGTAGAGGCACAACTTGTTACTCTGTCAGCAGCTTGGGGAGCTCAACACCTGTTCCAGTGACCAGCAGAGATTAACATTTTCTATGTCAGGTCATTTACTTGGCTTGTCAGAGTGCAAGATTATGGCTGAAAGGGTGTCTTGACCTGAAAACATAAGTTCATGAATTTATGGAACAAAGTTGCAAAAGTATGAGGCATAATATAGTTTTGAGTTGCAATATAAATGTAACAGAGTCTATCTTGCCTTCCTCATTGGCAATAAAGGAATCTGTTGTGATCTTGACATAGTGTTTCTTCTGATTGGACTGGCTTTAAGATGATTTTTCCATGCTTGGAGCAGAAAAGAGGTCTTTTAATGTCTTAGAATTTCACTAGTTGGATGTTTCTTTTCTGATATCTCAAGTTACTTCCTAGGAAAACAATTTCTGTATCTTCCTGTTCTTTTTCATGAGACAGGGTTGTCCAAGCCCTTTCCCTGGATTCTGGTCAAAGCCTGTTACAGAAAAGAGGGCAAAACTAGAATTTGATGTACATGAGGCCAGGGTGAAGGGTGATGGCAGGAAGGAACTACTGAAAGGAGGAAGATGGCACTGAATTAAGTAGGAAAGGATTTTTAATCAAATGCTTACAGAAATGTTACATATCAATTAAACTAAACCATATTTCTACTGGTCAAATTGCATAGTGATTTGAATTTCAGAATTTTTTCTGGTAAACCATCCCATGGTGTCTCACTGCCAAGGATTTTTTGTGGGTTTTTTTTTTCTATTTTCAGTGTTCTGTCACTTGTGTCACTCAAGTATTAAAGCCTTGTGGCTAAAGAGGTCTCTGTAATGGAACTTGCTGGGTTGCTCATGGCAAATTATTTTACAAACACATTGTTTCCCTGTTTCTCTCTGTTTTGTTTCCTTGAGTGTGGGATGTGAGCTTCTATTAGACACAAATCGTGTATCCTGGGAGATCATAATAGAAAACCACAAATCACCAGTCAGTCTGAAACATTTTGCAGCCATGGTTAAGATGTGTGTGGGACAAGCGGGGAGTGTTAGCAGAGGAACTGCTGTGCTGGAGGAGAAATCTGGGCTGGTGACAGGAGGATGCCAAGACAAGGCTTCTCAACTTGTGGCTTGTGATTGAAATTAGCCATTTAGAGTAAAAACCTGTTGAGCTTTGTGTTTCAGCCATGGCTGTTCCCTTATGTACAGTATGGCAGTGATTAGGCTGTTGGATGCATTACAGTGTGAAGTCAGATTGTAGCCTGAAATTTCACTAAAATAAGTTTGATTTTTTTTCTAAATCACTGTGAAACTAAGCAGATTTTTTTTGGATCTTGAACTCTGTGAGCCTCCAAAATGCACAGACGCTGCCTTAGATACCTTTAGATTCATTCTTGAACAGGAGAGACTGGCAGCTGAGACATACTTAGGCAGCCCAGGAAGCCTAGAAAATTGATATGAAACAGAAGCTGAAGAGAAGCAGAACCTCCAACTTATTTTATTTTCCATTGGTTTAAATTTTCTATCAAAAAGTAATGATCACAGTGTTTTCTAGTGGGGATTGACATCTATTTTTCTAAGAATAAAGGGCAAAAATGACATTTGGATTCCAGAAGAAATGTCATTTAGCTGTGTCAAAGAAAGTATCTGGGACTCTAATGACCTACTTTCCTGTTAAGTCTCTAGGCCATTGCTGAAGTTAGGAGCATAGGGAGAATACATTTCATCTTCAAAGACTTCAAGATGAGGTTTATAACTTTCTTAAAGAAAAAAAAAATGAATCCTCTCTCCTGAATTGAGACAGATAAAGTTTCAGCCCAAGATGGATATTTGTCCCTGAAGATTTGAAAATTCAACCACCTGCTTTAAATGAGAAGTTAAAAAAAATGCACTATGTTAAACCAGTATATTCACTTTGAAAAGAAGGTGAAAATTATATACTTTTACTTCTCTATAGGTCTAAATAAATAGAAAAGGCTTTGGATAACACAAGTAGCACAAGGACTGAAAAATACTCTCATATATCCATGGGTCCTAAGGGTAGTGACAGATGAAGTGGCTAAGTCATTATATTTCAGAAGTTGTGGCAAGGTAGTGAAGTTCCCACTGGCTGCAGAAAAGGGAAATATAACCCTCATTTTTAGAAAAAAAGGAAAGATCTATGAGACTTTAATCTGGAAGAGGGTAGTTTTAGATTAAATGTTAGGAGGAAATTCTTTACTGTCAGAGAGAAGCTGAACATGTTCCATCCCTGGAAGTGTTCAAGCTCAGGCTGGATGGGGCTTTGAGCAACCTGGTCTGATGGAAGGTGTCCTGTCTGTGGCAGGGTTGTTAGAACCAGAAGATCCTTAAGGTTCCTTCCAACCCAAAACATTCTGTGGTATGATTCTATTATATTTGAATTGGAATCAGAACAGCTTTTGAGTATTTGGGGGAAAATTACACTTCGTATTTTCCTGACGTATCTGATTAAGGCAGGTTGAGTATCAAGTGTATTTCACCATATTTTTAGCTGAATCTGATGACTTCCCTACAGACTTTCATCCCTTTGTCTTAGGAAACAATGAAGTGCTCACAACCATGAGTCCACACGTGTATCAGGTAACCAAGCAGGCTCACAATGACTCTGCATGTGGGGGTTTCAGATTGGTTTCCCATCTTCTGGGACGAGCCAGATGACAGACTGCTGTGTCCTTATGTGCTTCCAATTTGGATGGGAGAACCTGCACTTGGTTTTGATTGTGCCTGCTAAAAATCCCTGCTCTCACTCCAGCTTGTGGAGTTCAGTGAGGCAACCAGAGAGAGATGCTAACTTAGGTGTTGAATCAGAAATAGTACAGTTAGGGCATAGCAGTGCATCAAAGCAGTCTAGGCACATGGATAGAAGAGGAGCAGATGGCTTCTGGATCTCATTGCCTGAGAGCTGGGAAGAGCTGTTGCGTTGTGCCTCATTGGGCCACATAGATATTCCCCACACTACTGTTTCAGATTCTTTAGAACCTTTACTATAAATGAATCTTTTCTAAAGGTTCATTTTGAAAGAAGCAAAAGGGGTTTTTTTTGAAAATTACCTGTCCATGATGGAGGAAATATCAAATTGACGTACCATGCTGGATCTTGAATTCTCAAATGCCTTTTTTTGTTCATGAAATTTAGTGCATCACTGCAATCAGTACTTCAAGGCTTTATATAGCTGCATCACTTGAGGAAGGGCTGTGTGGTGAGGGGTAGATAGATTAGATGAAAAAATAAAATGGAAGGAGGTGGAGAAGACAATATTTTTATATTACTTTTTCAATAAAATGTTGGACCTGAGTAAAAGGAAAAAGGAGAAAAGGTAATATTTCTGTCTCCCACTTATTCAATGGCTCTCAAGCCTTCCTGTACATGAACTCCAGCACCTTAGCACAGTTGTGTTGGAGCTTCCTGCATAATTCATCATAAAAGAACATGAGGCATTCAGCAGTCAGTGCTCATTCAGAGATGTTCTGCATTACTAGCAGCACTGGTAAATATGCCTGCTCCATACATAATTTATGGTTCTCAGCAGAGATAGTTTTATGCTTCATAATAGGCTAGCTTTGATCCCTTAAAATTTGTTTGTTCAACTTAGGGGTTGGGTGCAAAACAAAGACTTGAAAATCTCTTTCTTGCATTGCTTGTTTCAACAGTCGTCATTTCCCCATCCCATTAACAAGGTTGAAATTGTTTCTGACCCACTTTTGGGGAAATGAGCCTTCCTGTAATGGATTTTGTGTGTAAGACTTTTTATTAGCCAATTCCCTCCACACACAACTTGAAGTAGAATGAAAATTGGTTTAGAAACCTTAGTATAGTCTATTCTGTGCTTCTGGTTAAAGAATTTATTGTTATTTCTTGTGACCTGTAGGAGGAAAATGTAGATAGACCTTGTGTTCTGTGAATCCCTCTTTTAATGGTGTGATACAGCTAGAAACAATATATAAATGTGTAAATTAATGTGTTGGAACTCATTGAGACAATTCCATTCTTCAAATTCAGTAAGTTCTTAAGGTAAAAAAACAAAACAAAACAAAAAAAAGGCAGTTTTAAATGTTTCCATTTCCAGCAATATTTCAAAACAAAATAGCAACCAGCTGTGCATTTCTAAATGAAAATTCTCATTGCTCCTCTCTGCATTTTAACGACTGTAAAGTCTGGGGATTTTTTTAAACAGAGTATCATTAGAATTTATGAATTTCTGTGGCATGTATCAATTTGTCATTTAAGCATTTTCTGATGGAGTTGTTCTTTCATCTTTCTCCTGCTTGATGCAATTTTCCCTATCCCGTTCGCTGTTTTGTTTGGTTGAGTTTTTTTCCCAGCGATTGCTATACTATAACCTATTATCATTCTTTGTTTTTAAAAGTCTTGTTCCTACCCAAGCTATTTCAGCTATAAAATTTCAGAATTGCTAAGTGGTTTTCATTTCTTCAGCCAATAGTAAGACCTGCCCTTTGGAAATTTGGTCCCTTTTATACATGTCAAGTTAGGCATGTTAAAGACTGATTTAAAGTTGCTTGTCACTGTTCAGACTTCTTGTCATAAGCTTTTTTTCCCCTCCAGTTTCTGATGTTTTAGTCCTTTGCAGGTAGTCTGCCCAAAGGAGTGATTTAAATATTCTCTCTCTCTGCAGTACATTTTTTTTTATTTTCTCCCTACTAGTCCAGTATTATGACCCTTGCTGCATCAGATTCAAGTTGTGTAGTAACATCTTCAAGGCATAACAAAATTTTAGTCCCTCCCTACTTTCTGCTGTTATACTTTAGTGTTTGAAATATTGGTTTTTTAAGGTTGGTTGGTTGGTTGGTTTGTTTGTTTGGGGGTTTTTTGCTTGTGGTTTTTTTTTTTTTGTTTTGTTTTGTTTTTTTTTTTTTTTTTTACCTAGTGTGGATTCTTGGCTATTTTTAATGATATTAAATGAAGGCTACATATCCACCATAAATTCAGATGGAAAATGGGGTAGAGTAAGCTTTTTTACCATCCTTTTGACTTTTTTTTTCTGTAGTCATGAATTTGTGTGTCATCACAGACCAAAAAAAAAGTTTTTAGGACTTTTTAGTAATGTGATTGCTTGGAGAATGGGCACAGCTTTTCTACCTCATCTTTAATAGCACAGTGACACTAGGAAAGCTACCTTCTACTTTTTACCTCCATTTGCTATTTTAATACTTTTGACTGACTCAACTGTAACTAAAAGGGAGAACAAATAAGAAATTTACTTACTTGTCTAACTTTCTTATCTGGCAGAGCTAGAAAAAGTTGTTTGTAGCAACGAGGGGGAGTCAGCTTCTCATTGTATAACTGTGTTGGAACAGATGTTGTGAGATGTCATGATCTATTTCATTAAATGGCTACAGTTTGTGTAATTGTGGAGCAAAAATTTGATTTAATCTCTCTCTTGCAGTAATCCCTTTGTTTACATTTATTCGTGCAGAGCGTGCTGCACGGGCTCCAAGGGCTTTCTGCAATCACTGGGTTTGCCATATATTTTGTTCCAATCTATTGGAACAGAACTTCCCATGTCCAAACAAATGTGATATTGCTTTGGGGAGTGAGAGGGGTTGCTGGTTTTGTTGATTTTTTGTTTGTTTGTTTGTTTTTCTTTTCCTTCTTTCCCATGATGCTGACCTTCTGTATATGAAGCCTGAAGCAAGAGTATTGTAACATCAGTAGTTAGAGCAGTCAAAAACAAGTGAGTTTTCTGCCTCATTGTACTGGTTCTCAAATACAGACTGGGATAGAACTTTTGGACTTTTCCTTGCCCTTGTGCCAGCATCTTAGTTCATTTGAGGTGGCTTTTGGAACAGAAGAATCAGATTGCAGCAGCATTACAACATACAGGCGTTTCTTTCACATTTTCATGTGTATCTGAAAAAGAAAGTTCTTATCTCTTGCTGCTCTGTGACAAGATTTATGTTGTTTGGTGTTACTTTTGTTTTTTTAATTAAAGCTCCAGGTCTCAGAATTCCTGGATTATATTTTTTTTTCCAAATGGCACTGCATAAAAAATTGGAAAAATTTTGCAAATCAAAAATCATAATTTTAGTTGTTGGTTTTGCCACCTTATTTTCATCCTTTCTTGGAGCAGATTCGTTTGCTTAAAATATTTTTTTTCTTGATAATATTTTTGGATGGAGCTGTTGAAGCTATTTTAAAGTAAAGTTAGTAAAAAGAAAATGCTCTTTATGGTCTAGTACAGGTCTACAAGAACTGTATATAAATGGTTCTTACTGAACACCTAAGGAGAGTCTACTTTAGTTTTTTTTTTATTATTTTTATTCCACTCTTATCCCAACACAATGCCATTAAAAGCTATTTTTACAGAAGGCATCTTCTTAGAACCTGTATATACTCCTAGAAAAGGAGGTTTCTATGCATGGGGAATGAGATGCTCTAGCTACAGAGAAGTTATTATTTTGAAATAATTTCCCAGAAGCAGTGGAAATAATGTTAGTGTCTTTCAGTGAAACAGACGCTGCAATGTTGGCGTGTTTGGAGATCATAACTGTTACCTTGTTTTGTTTAGTTTTTTTCCTGTGGAAACACAGAGCAGAATTATGTTTAACTGAAAGCTAACCAATTATTCTTGGCCTTTTAAATATGTAAACTCCCTTTTTGAAATATTATTGTGAGTTGTTTCTGTAAGTGAACTTAGTGTAATATTTAGGAGAACTCTGGCCAAGTTTTGACTCATCTTCTATAGTCCTGCTGCATTGTTATTCAGCTCCATGCATTTGTTTGCATATAAGTAGTTCCTGCACACAAGAAATCACAGATATGTGGTTCAGTAATAATTTTCTTTCTTACAAGCTGATATCAGAGAAGTTCTTCCCAGTCCCCATGACCTGGGTTGCACTGATTCAGCTGTCTGCCATCCAGCCTGGGACAGCTGAAACTCACTCATTTCACAGATTCAGTTCAGGGTCTGGCCAGCCTGACAGCTGAAGTGGTACAGCAGCACACAGGGCAATGGAAGCAGCCTTTGGCAAGGGAAATAAGCATCTGGAGGGAAGCAGCAGAGATATTCTAGACTCTGCTGCCAGTGACAGAGGAAGGCAGATTTACCAATCCAAATCTCTCATACAGGAGGAGCATGCTTGACAAAAGGCTTCAAGGCAATTGCTTTCCATGACTGAAAGTAAAAATTCTTAGTGGGAGGATGTCTAAATTAGACATGATTTAATTACACATCAAATTAATTGAGAACATCAACTTTTCTTTTTTGCCTCTGAATTTTTCAGACATGGATTATTTTACAGCAAGCAACACTTCCAACTTTTGACTCATATTGGCATTACTGTGCTGATAAATCCATGTTCATCATTCTGGGAGAGCTGAAGAATGGGAAGCCCAAAACATGCTGTAAGAAAGATTTATAAGTGCATGTAATAGCCTGTAATTCCATGGTGCTCAGGAGAACTGGCTCAGGCTTTTTATACAGTGCATGATAGTAAAAGATGTCTTCACTGCTATCATTCTTTCTGTTCCTTTGATTCTCAGAGTCGAGCAGAAGGAGCAGCATCTAAAAGTGAGTAAAACAGCACTTGAAAGCTAGGCTTTTACTAAGGGTTTGGAAAGAATTTGTTATGGATTTTCTGTACCTTCTCCAAGTGGGGGATACATAACTATTGAAATTAAGATTAAAAAAGCAATATAATGATGTTGCAGAGGACAGTGAACTCTATTCCACAGCTGCCTGGCCCAAAGGAGACATATGGAAGATATACACTGGTGATAGAATTTAACTTACCTCAGTCATTTATGTTGATATGTTGTTTTGGGGGTTTTTTTTCCCTCATGATTCTGTGAAAGAAACTCAGGAAGATCAGTAAAAGTGATGGTTACACTGTGAATTGGGGTATAGTGTGGAGATAGCTGTGCTTGCTCTAGGTCAGAAATGGAGAAACAGGAAAATGAACCCTTGTAGGACTTGTCCTGTGGCCACTTTCCACTGCCTGTTTTGAAGAGAAAGCACTAAGCACTGCACTACAGTGCTGAAAAGAAAAAAAGAGTCCAAGTGTGACAGATGCCTCGAGCCTGAGTATTGACTGAGAAGAGATTTGAATCATGGGCAAAGTCACCCTTTCTGCTGTTTTGTGTGCTCTGTGCTCAGAGGTGTAGAACTTTGTGCACTCTTTTTAAGCTGTATGGCTTCATCACAGAAAATCCCCACTACATCAGCTCCCCTTTCCAAACAAAACATTTTTCAAGTCTTTATAATCTTAGCTAACTATTCCACAAGAAAACCAGTTATTCTGCAATGGCTGCAAAGGAGTCTGCATCTACAAACATGTAGATGTGTGTGGGTATAAAATTTGCAGTAGCAGTGTTAATAAAGCACATTGTGCTCTAAGCACTTGCTCATTTGCTTTGTCAGTGTTCATAAACAAGTGCATGGTCTTGAGAATACAGAAATCTTGATACTCAAAACAAAGGCACTTGGTGAACAGGATCAGTTCTCTTGCCTTCCTCTCATATATGGTGTTTCAAGCAGGGATTCTGATAGCTCTGTGGAAGAATGCCAAGAATGAGATGCTTTGTGCAAACTGAGAGGAAAAAATTAGTTGAATGTAAGCAGGCAACAAGACGTGGAAATATGCATGTTACATTTTCTTCTCTGTAGGTCTAATAAACTAATAAAGACCAGCTAGGGGAAAAAAAATAAAAATCATTATTTTACTCAAATATAGGACAGGCTGTGCTTGAAAGTTACTAAAATTTTTATGCTCATTCTGAAGAGCTGTTGTATGTTATGTGTTTTCAAAACTTAACCTTAAAATTCCTAAGTTGAGAAACTCCCATTTAACTTACATTACTCGGCTTTGAAACACATTAATTCACTGTAATGCTCTTTTATTTCTTCACCTGAGAAATGCACTCTGCTGTCTGGAAGTCTTGTTATCTCAATCTGTTCAGCAGATGTTAGTCACTGTGTCTCCTCCTCCCCTCTCCTGCCCTCCCCTGATATGCAAATATGGTCTTTGACATTTCTATTTCCCTGATGGGGAAATATATTTCCCTGCTTAGGGTAGGTGTTGTAACTGTTTAACAAAAATCTCTATATTAAAGCTAGTATATCAGTTTTGTGAATTTTATCATGCATCTGCCTCTACCATGTCATTTTTCCTGTAAAACACAGGAGGTGAGGTAATGTTAGTGTGACCAGGAACAGAATTTTTGTCTATCCTGCAAATTTTACCAGAGTAGACATTTTATCAAGCATGAAGAGAGCTAAATGTTTTGATTTCTTTTTCCCTTTTCTAGAAGACAACATTATATTAGGCATCAAATAACCTTTATAATAATTCAGTAAATTATAAAATAAAAGGCTTCAACTACAATATTCTTACAGCCGAGTAAGGAAATCTAGTCAACCATTACTGGCATTGATTCACCGACCTAGAAAATTACTTTAATGTACATATCAATTTACTTGCTGATTTCTTACATTTGAGTGGATTTAAAAAAAAATATTACTTTGCAAAACTGTTATTGTTGAGAGCCCTTGTGGATCACGTATTTTAAAATTCACTATTTTTTTATATTAAATCAATTATAGAGTTATTGTAGCCTCTTAGGTTAACCTTTTTAATTTTTTTTTTTTAAGTTGAACTTAGCTGTACAGATATGAGGGTATTTATATGGAGCTGATTAATTTGATTCTTTGCTTTTTGAATACAGTTAATTTAAGTGTGATTCTCCTTCCAGATCTGTAAGGGATTCTTTGTGCAAGAGGACATACCTAAATATGATTTTAAGGAAGACAAAAAAATTTCCTAAGAAAGATACAGTTTTCTAATTGAAAGTAATTGATGAATAGAGTTATTTTGTCAGCCTGATGGGTAGAAATTAGGCTTTTTTTGTTAAAAAAAGACAAAGTTTTCAGCCCAGATGACACTGAAGCTAATGCTAATACTACTTGTGGAAATTCAGAAGTCACTTCTGAGTTCCTGGTTCTGCCACCGACTTCACATAGGTGCCCCTATCCTGTCCCTTTTTGTACTTTCTGAGGAGTCATAATTTAATTGTCTCATGAGAGAGGAATAATGAATGCCTAATATCTAAAAATATTTTTCATAAATGCTTAAAGTAAAGAAATTGGGATTTTTTTTTTGGCTGATCCCAATTGTTAAACTAAATTATTACCTTTAAGAGCAGTAAGGGCAAGCATTTCAAGCAAATATGATATTTGGGTTGAAGCTTTTTATTCATAGACAACTGGAAATGACAGACTTCATGTTGAATTCTCACAAATAAAAGGGATCCAAAGGTCAAAATAAAAAAAGACACATGTTCTAGAATAAGAACTTAGAGATTTTGAATAGGAGACTGTTCCTACCACCCACTGCTAAAGTGAGGTCAAGTGATGAAAAAATAAGCTTTCAAAAAGCAGTTCTTGAAGACAGCTAGAGAATTCAGGAATATAATTTTCTTTAAATTACCATATAATCATAGAAACAGAGAATGGTTTGGGTTCTAAGGGACCTTTAAGTTCATCCAGTTCCAACCCCCTGCCCTGGGCAGGGACACCTTTCAATATCCCAGGTTGCTCAAAGCCCCGCCCAGCCTGGCCTGGGACACTTCCAGGGATGGGGCATCCACAGCTTCTCTGGGCAACCTGTTCCATATTTTAAATTAAATTTTAAAAAATTTCAATTGTTCATATCCTAAATCCCCTTAACAGTTTCCATTGTCACAGTCTGTACAATCTGTTAGGGGCACAATGCTGAATGCAACTTGCATTTAGGCATTTCGGAATTTATGTTGGCAGGGGAATAGAAGACCAACATATGAACATATCTTTCTAAATTATATCTGTGTATTAACCTAAGGTTCCATAGCACAACAGGGGAAGTTGAGGGGATGTTTTAAAGAACCCAGTTTTGTGTTTAGCTACACGTGAGGAACGTGGCATTTGTAAATAACGCTCTTAGAGAGGACTGGGAAAAAAAATGCAATCATTATACAGCACCACGCTCAGTGAAGCCACAGCAGCTTTTTCCTGTCTCTGCTGCTACATGGCACACATCCAGATATCTGCTGTACTAACATTTGCTCCTGGGAGGAGATGAAGAAAAAAGGGTCCATAAGGTTTCCATTGGCCTAGACAACTGAAACATCTGCTAGATTCATGAGCAGCTTGCTGGCCTAAGTCAGCAGGGAGAACTGCTGCAGATCAGCACTGCCATATCAATGGATATTTCATAGACCACAGGGAGGAAAAAAGAAAATCAAGATAGTAAGTGATTTTATTTCAAAGTACATTGAAGTCTAATGCAGTTTTGCATGGAGTGATATCTAAATTGCACAAAATTAGAGCCACATCTACAACTGATCTGCATGCAAGACTCATTAGGGAAACAGGTACATGAAAGAATAGCAGGATTCAATCCTAATCTTCTGATATCTGCTAACAGAAACAATTCACCTGGTTCCCAGATGAAATTTACCAAAAAGCAATCACCTAAAAAACCTTCTCTTCACTCAGAAGGTTGCACAGGAAGAAGCCTCCTCTGTCATTCTGAAATACAAATAGTGTTGTCGGAAGGGAAAGGGCCATTCTTTGTTGGGACACAGAGCAGAGGCAAAGAGCAAGTGTTGAGGCAACAAGGGAAGAGGGCAGAGTGGAAAATCCATCCTTGTTTGGTGTAAACTGCCTTTCATTTTTGTAGGTCAAGCCTGGCTTCTGATGCCTAAAAGTGTAGTCTGGCCTAAGTAATTTTGTTGTTTATAGTTCGGTGCCACTTAGGCTCAAAAAGGCTGCTAGAATTGTATAAAGCAGTTATTCTCCAGACCAATTCCTGGCCTTATTTTATTGTGTAAACCAAGACAGGGGAAAGCAACCCATCAAGTACAAAGTCAGTTTAAAAACCGGTGTTTTGTACTTGAACTTTCATGAGCTTAAACAGAGCTGTGATGTCCTTTGCACAAGAAAAAAAGTCAAACATCAAAGAAGGTAGATATCGACAGGATGGTGAAATCATCAGGAGTGAAAACTTTGTGAATATACAGATGATCACAAGTGGAAAACACTTTATTAATCATTCTGACTTTTCCTTTGTGAGAATCAGAACTGCTTTCTTCAGGGAACATTCCCAGCTGGCCAGGATGTGTTTAGGTATTGATCAACACAAGGTCATTAAGGGAAGTGCCTGTTCAGATCAAACTGCATGCACCGTATTTCCCACCTTTAAGACAGGGTTTCTTTTGTGGGTTGAAACACAACTCTTCAGAATAGTTTTTATATTTATGAAAGGGATTTTTTCAAAAGTATCGAAGTAAGCTTGTCCATATTTTGTTCCATTGACAGAATTCAAAGATCTGACCCCTGTATATTGATCCCTATTTACTGCTAGGATAGTTTTATCAGTACTACTTACAACTACAGAGTATTTCACTGAAAACCACCAGTGATGTAGTAATCAGAACAGATAAGTCTCTGATCAAAATCTGTTTTCTCCACCTTTGCTCTTTTCTTCGTTTACCTTTTAGGATGACATGTCACCTGAAGCAAACTGAGCAGTGAAATGTTGGAAGTCCAGGTGCAAAGATTTATGTAGTGTACTGGTGCAATGACAAGTGATTCTTATTCAGATTGTTTCCAAATCAGGGGTGGTAAGATCATGTTTAAATGTGCTGTTCTAGTCTAATCAAAATATACTGAAGTAAAAAGAAGTTAAATCCACAGAAACAAGCTGGGGTTTATTAGCAATTTTATCACTGTTCTTCACTCCCCTCTCCTATGTGGACATATATGTGTAAATATGTACAAGACATGTTTAGTTCTAATTTTTTAACAAGAATAAAGCTACTGTGTGGGCAAATACTAAGGCAAACCTAGAACAGTTTTATTTTTCACTTTTGCTCAGCTGTTCAATACAGTGAAAAGTTCAAGCTTCCATTTAAACACAGGAGGTTCCATTTGGTGAGCGAGCTCTTGCTATGTGTGTTTATAACTAAGAATAAGTAGTGCAGTTATGGTGCATTCTGGGGGATTTCTGAATGCTTTTCGAGATCACAAACATTCAAACAACAGCACTACTTGGAGCTGATTTGTGTAGCTGCCTCTTCTCTGTCTTTTAACTTCTCTTTGAATGACATTTCAGAAGTTGGTGAAACAAAGTTAAAAGTGGAAGGATTTTAAACTTTGGTTGTGTTCTGCTCAGATAGAAAAAAAAGGTCAAACAGAGAACAAAGATAAATAGGTATACAATAAGAAAGTCCTTGCCAGGTGGCTTTACCTATGTGTTGGACTTCAAATACCATAATTTGTCTTTAAGGATGAAGGAAGGAGGAAAAGTGTATTCCTAGAGAGATGAAAATATCTTTTCTTTTATAGAACTCATAGCTGAAAAGCCTAAGAGAACATTTTCTTCCAATAGATTTACAATTTTTCACAAATGAGAGAAAGGAAGTAATGAAAAGAATTGTAGCAAATTGAGGAGGGAAAAGATGAATCAAATCTACTGATACAATTTTTCTTCTTTGTGTAATTATCTTTCAGTGAAATGTTTGATTTGAAAATTTGAAAACCAAAATATTTTGGTTTTTGCTGAAGAAAAATTGTTTTCTTTTAATACTGTGTGAAAAGTTAATATTTCTAATTATATCGCTCCATCTTTTCTTGTAGCCAAAATTTTCTTAATTACTTTGGAATTTCTAGTAACTTCCATATTTTTTACACATTACCTATTTGCAATAAAAGTATTATTTTTCAAAATATTTGCCCCTAGCATTAATGTTAAATTATATTTATATTTACTCTGAAATTACTCTGGGCAATTTGCCCAAAGTATTTCAAACCAGGATTAAAATAGAGGAGAATTGCGGGAAAGGCTGTGGTTGGTTTTTTGAATAATTGGGAGATTAGCAAAGGTGTCTTTGGTATATATTACAGATTAGGAATAGAAATATGGTGACAATGAGACCCAGATCCTGAAAGAAATTAAAGTATACAATACCTTACTCTTCATGTCAGGACTTGACGCTGTCCTGCTTTTAGGGAAAAAGGACTTTACAATTTGTTAAAGCGCAAAGAATTGAGCATAATGCTTTAAAGTGACAAGTGGCATAAAGCTCTGAGCCATATTTACAATTATTAGAACCAGAAAATTCATCAGTTTGTTACAACTTTTGTGGGAATATGAGGTTCACTTCAATTATGTTTGGATTTATAACTTCTTCAGGAATTCAGAGTGCTGGAAGAGAATGCCTTTTAATAAATAAGAAAATTACAGGATACTCCTCTCCATTCAGAAGCAAGTAATACCATGGTGATAGCCTGAAAAGAGTAAAAAATAGGCACTTAGGCAAGGTTCCTAGGAAACAGCACTGTTTGTGCCTACTTTTTTTTTTTTTGCTGTTGTCTCTCTCATACTTTTTTCCTGTTTATTATTGTGGAATAATTTGACTTCAATATGGGTTGGTTTTTTTTCCCCAATTTATATCTGCAATCTCTTTCACTGTCATAGAGTCCAAATTAATTATATTTTGAGTTAGCTGCTGGTTTGGAAACATACACCTGAAACACATGGAGTGAAGGATGGAAGAAGTGGCTTCTTCCTTTTGTATTTTTGCTATCAGACATAAATTTCATAGTCTGAAATCAGAGACTGCACTCTCGTCCTTTGCCTTTGCATTGTTTCAGTATTGCTGAAACATTTAAAAAGGCTCAGTGACCTTCAATGCACAATCTGGGGTTAACAGTTATTCTCTGCATTATTTCTTCTCTCTCTCCTAAACCTGTCATTCTGTAGTAAGTTTCTGCAGTGTTCTCATTAATTCCAGTGTTCTCTGCAAGATGTTTTGTTACTGGAGTATGTAACAGTTATTGGAGGACAAAATTTTTGTTTGTTTTGTTTGGTTTGCTTCATTTTTTTAAAGGATGTTTCTTCAGTGAGCAAACAACTTAAACTCAACAGCATAACTGTATAAACTCAAAAAGTATTTACCATCCAGATATAGAACTAAATTACTGTTATTTAAAACAGCAAGTTCAGAAAGGTGAATTCATCCAGTCAAGGACTGTGCGTATCAAATAATGCTCAGGCAATTTTATGTTCTTTAAAAATGCTGTATGAATGCAGTTTAACATGCAGGCACATGGCTGTATTTTCTTTTAGAATAAAGCAAAGCAGGTAGTTCTGCATCAGGAGTTCATCTGCCTTTTTCAATCTGTCATCAATATTTTTACCACACTCCTAAAGACTGTTCTAAAAAAAATTTTAAAATAGTAAAGGCAACAACTTGCATAGTTTCTTCCTTCAGAATTTCCAGGACATGAACCTTCAATCCGGTCTCCATGCTGACAAAATAGAGAAGGCGATTCATTCCCATTGCAAAGTCAGAAAAAGCCCACAGTTGCACAGTAATGCAGATCTCTGCTTATTACTGCTGAAATGCAATTCAAAATATCATTGCTCTTTAAATTAGGTAAAGACAAGCTAATAACACTTTGTCTCCTTGGAGAGATGTTTGCATTATTTCATATATAAATTAAGTGAGAAAGCCAGAAAGGTGATTTAGTATATTAGATATTTCATCATAATGGGTTTTTCCCCCTCTAATGTTTTAGCATTTCTTTACTAAGAAAGAAGGCCAAAATTAATCTAGTCTCCCTACAGATGCTATTTGAAATAGTAAGGTGCTTTCCCTCCCACCCAAATATTTATTTTTGGGGTCTGGTCCTGTTAACATCAGTATTAAAAATCAGACTGTTTTGAAAATTAATTTGCTCAAGTTTGGGCTTTTTTTTTTTTAATTTGCTCTGCTAATCCTTTGCATTTTATGGGCTCTGGTTTTGGCTGACACCATGCTATAGAGGTATCAATCAAAAGCCCATGGCTTTGTGTTTCCATGCAAGACTGAAAAGTATAAATGTCTGCTATAAAACTTTAGACTCTATTTTTTCCCTCTTACATGCTGATAAACTTAATTTACCTCACGGGGACGCTGGTCTGCCAGGCTCTCAAAAGTAGGACCAATGTGGCAAAACATTGATAATTCACTGCTGTCTCTCTCACCTCTTTTCCAGGCCATGCTCTTGAACTAAAACCATTTCTTTTTCTGCCTTTTTGATATAGAGTGGCAAAGCTTGCTGCCCTGATAATGTGAAATGCTCTTAATTTGTGACATAACTGTTTACAAAAAGAGACCTTTGTACAAACAAAACTAAAGAGAGAATTATGTTTTCTCAGTGCTTACAGCCACCTAGTCACATTTATAATTAGCTTGGTAAATTGATTAGAATGTATCACCTAAGCATCAAGTGGGAGTGTTAAACTCATTAAAGAGCTTTCATTGTAATTGCAAAAAGTAAAAAAAAAAAAAACAACAACAAAAACAAAACAACAGCAAAAACCAAAAGCAAAGCCACAAAACCAAGCACAAAACCTAACCCAAGCATAAACAAAAAAAAATGAGGCGAACGCACATGATTAATGTTTACAAACTGGACCAAATAATGATAATTATTCTACATAGACTTGACACATACTGAAATGAAAATCAGTGCTAAATATAAAAACAGTTTAGCCATGATTTCTGGGTGAGAAAAAGAAAAAAAATGCCTTTCTTGACAGGGAACAGCTTGTGGCTAATGAGATATGAGAGCTGGTCCTCCACAAAGCATTGCAGAAACAACCTGTGGTAGAATATATTCAAACATAGCTCCATCTAGTCCAAAAAGTTGAAATAATATTGCTAACAAAGCTTCTAAAATGAGCAGAGGGGCTGGGGTACAACATGATGACAATGATGTCTTGATGCAGCTTCTTTTCTGCATTAATATCACCGCTTGTTGTAATTTACCTTTGCATAACCTTGTAGTTTTTTTCCTTTTCAGATGCAAGGGAATTATTGATGTGGGCCATCAGTATTTTTTAAAAATCTTTATTAGTGTCTTGCATACAGGCAGTAAAATTATTTGTCCTTCCTGTAGATTTGATTATGGAAGAGAATGTAATTTTACATACTGTAGTGGATATATCTATTTACGTGTTTGACTGAGTTGACCTGCATTTGTTGGGAGGATGGCAAGTAAACTGAATGGGTAGCCCTGTCTTTAGAATGGTCAGCATCCCTGTCATATTCACTACCTCAATGATACCTGTCAGTCATCTCAGTTAATAGTTAAGTAAGAAGTAAGTTCTACTCAACTTACCTAAAAAGCTGTTTTCAGTGCAGGGAAGAGAACTGGAAGGATGTGTGAGGAAAAATGCCAGCCCCATGGTAAACCTTCAGCCACACCTGGGTCTGACCATGGGGCCAAGGGACTCTTTAAGTGTGCAAACAAGAATACCAAAAACTTGCAGAGAAGTTGGTATCACCTTTGGATTTCTGCCTGCTGTGACTGCAGCAGGGGGGCTTCCAGGTCTGGGCTGCGCACTTCAGAAAGAAGAGGACACATGGAAGAGGGCACACAGAGGCACAGACTAATTAAAGGATTAGAAAAATGAGATTTCTGCAGAAAGACTTAAGAGCTCAATTTATTTAGATTATCAAAAAGAAGGTTAATAGGTGATACGATCACAGTCTCTAGGTACCTACAAGAGAAATTTGATAAGAGAGGGCTCTTCAGAGCAGGAGAAAGATATGAGAGCCAGTGGAAGCTGGGTGCTACAGCAAGACAAATTCAGAGCAGAAGTAGATTTTGTGGTTTTGTTTGAGCAATCATGACTGTTACTCTCTGAAATAAGTTACTGAAGGGGCCACTAAATTTTCCACTACTGGACTTGTTAAGTCAAGATGGAATGCTTTTGTTAGGGAACATTAACAGAAACCAGGCCTCTCCCACAAAATATTGTCAGATGCTCGAGAACCAGAATGAGTCTCTAGTAGCATAATCCACTTCTTTCACACTTTAACTGCAGTAAAAGGGCAGGATGGTGATGCTTGCTTTAGTGTTCACCTGTTTCATATAGGGCTTTACAATCTTCTCCTGTCCTTCCAGCTCTACTTCAGTATCCCAAGTCAGATACAAACAGTAAAGTAAATCTCATAAGTTTTTCTTTGTCTTATTTTTCCCATCACTTGCTAATAATTTTTGTCTTCCTTAAGAGGAGTGCAGTATCCATTCATTTGGACTTGGTTTATATAGTTTTCTCTGTCCTGCAAAGGCTCCCTTCTTTCTACTCAGGCTACTTTCCATATTAAATTTTCTCTCATTTTCTCTGTACCTCTTTCTCCAGTACAAACTTCCCATGAAGCTCTGTGCATCTTCTCCAGAGCCATACAGATTCTCTGTTGGCAAGAGATACAATGAACGTTTTTTTCTTATTTTTATATTCTAAATTAATTCTTGTTTCCAAACCATCAGCAATCACTAGGTTGGTCAGAGAAAAGAAAATTCTTCTGACCTATTCAGGTTATGGCATCTACAGTTTCCATTTATATGGTTGGTCAGAATAGTTTACTTCTTGACCAGAGATGAGTCTGTGACTTGGCAGTCATTAACAAATGATGGAGTGCACATACACTGACACCTTCATGATAAGAGCTGTAATATCAGACAGAGAACACAGGGTAATTATGGGGAGATCTCCTGATCTGTGTTAATAGGGTCCTGAGTCATTACAGCAGGTTCTTTATTAAACTACCTCCCATTCCAATTCTTTCATGTAAGTGACAGATTTCACTGTGCTAATCTCTGGCACTGGGTTCTGTTTAATGCTTCTTGTAGGCAAAAAGTGTTTTAGCTCACATAGCCTCCTCTTCACAGCTCATACTTTAGAAGGTTATTCCTTTGGTAAGTTGCCTGTAATTTAGTGGAAGTAATAACAGGCTGTGTGCATTTTTCTGGATTTAAAAAATTCCAATTTAAATGATAAGAAATTTATGCAATATCTTGAAGTTCCTTGACACATTGGAATTGAAAGAGGAGAAATGGAAGGAAATTACAAATCTTTTCTGTTTTCTTTTTTTTCCCATGCTTGTCTATGATTTTTCTCTCATCATATATTTCTCAATGTGTGGTTTTGAAGAAGCAGGGTTTGATTAATGAAGTGTCAGATACAGAGGATATCATGAGAATTTTGGCATTTATTATTTGCGGCATTTATTATTTGCAGCATTTAAATTAGCTATGGTATTTTTAGTATTCCTATTTTTTTTTTTACTATATCTGTTATCCTGTTGATAGTAAATACTCTCTTGAAGTAAATATCAGTACATGGTAAATCTTGATCATTAGACAGCTGTAGTTTATATTTATACAAAAATTATACCAGTTATTCAGAGCTGCATTTTAATGAAAATATGTTATTTATTTCACTGATGTGGGTGATTTTGTTCCATGTCTAAGGTCATCAGGATAATTTTATGTAGGGAAATCAAAATCTGGCTAGAATTCTGGTTTGTGCAATATCAGTAGGTAAAATAGAAATTCAGTTGTTAATCTTTTATTTAGTACTTCCTTCCTCTGGTCATCTGCAAACCTGTATCCTAGGTAATAGATTTTCATATTTTCATGCTTTTGTACAGAAGACATGCCTCAGTTTAACTTACTTGGGAACAAGTCTGATGAGAGACACTAAAATAGAATGCTTCTCTGAAGGTATTATGATTTTGTATTGTATCATTAATGGATATTGTATATATTATTTCCTTGATGCGCTTGTGACATATCTATGAGCTTTTTCTCTCCTGTAGGACTTGTAGAGAGGTTTTTAATTTCTGACACATCCCACTTGAGTGTCAATCTTGGCATTACACTTCTTATGCAAGCATCTCTACCTACTCTTCAGTGCTTCTTTTAATAGAACCTCTGTAAAAGCAGGAGAAGAAAAAAGCATATATTTCATTTGGAGTATTAGGTTGTCTTTCTTTTGCATTGTACCCTCAAATAAATAATATATCTCCTAGTTAATAATCATATGTTCAATGAAGTGTCTTGCTTTGATGATTATTGAAGATTTTTTTCTTTCCCCACCCGTGTTAAAAACCACTTCCAAGTTTTTTCTGTGCACCCTTCTTGCAGTCCTTTTTTGTTAGAATGTGCTGTGCTGTTTCACAAGGGGTGTGCTCTAACACTACATAAACACTTTAGCCTAACTATGCCATTGGAAATGTTTGTGATTCAAGAGCCTGACTGCTACTGCTCCTCCATTGTGTAGAGGCATTTGGAAACCTTCCCAGTGACTTTTCAGCAAGCACTTAATGTGATTGATAATGGTCTGGGATAGAATCACAGGTGTGAAAGAGACCTACTACATCACCTCTTCCATTTTTATATGAGATCAGGTTATATTCCCCCAACAGAGCTTGCATCAAGTGTTAGATTGACACTGCATTTGTTCTCCAACAACTTTCCAAACCTGACACAGAAAGCATCATCCTGAGAGGCCTTTAAAATGTATAAAAAAGAAACAGAGAGTCAAGGTTGCCCCATCCCTCTCTGTTAAAAACTCTGTAGATTTTTATGTTATGTTTTCAGCAATGATTTAACTGTATTGTCTGCACTGAGTTGTCTTTGGTATGTCTGAGGAGACAAAAATGCTGAGTATTTCTTTGGAATTAAATAGTATGACTCACAGAGGAGGACAAAGAACGGGGAAACCCTTATTTCTTAATTCATGCAGCTGTTTCTTGGTTATAGGGAATATATCGTAAATGCAGTTTTAAAAAATTTATTGTACTGCCTTTCTTTGGTCAGACTAGATCACATTGAATTCCGGGTCTATCATCTGTGGGAAGCTGCTGCAATAAATTCAATCCTGCAACTTAAATATTTTCTTTTTTTTCTCTTGTTCTCTTCCTTTCTGCATCCCTTCCCTCCCTCCTCAGGCAGCCAAGGGCAGTTCCCACTCACACAGAACGTCACAGTTGTTGAAGGTGGAACAGCAAATTTGACCTGCAGGGTCGATCAAAATGATAACACCTCCCTCCAGTGGTCAAATCCAGCTCAACAGACACTTTACTTCGATGACAAGAAAGGTAAATTGTTTCCTGAACTCATGCTTCTGCACTGTTTTTTTTATAAGAAAGAAATGTTTAAAACCATTTCTCTTTAATACTCTGATGTGAATGTATTTCCCATATATTCTAGGAATTTATATCTTCCATTATAATTATTATGTGATTTTTTATTTTTTTAACTGGGGTTCATTGAAATACTCTCTTGCACATTATATTTACATTCTTAAAGAAAAAGAATAGGATTTGAAAGGCTTATTTTAAGATAATTTGCATTGAAAGACTTATTTGAAGATAATTTTTTCATTGTTGAAAAATATATTGGAAGAGCATTTATGAGTGGCAAGAGAAGTAGTAGCCCATAAAACTTGTGACTCGTTTTTATTAGTATGTACTTATATAGTCTCTTTTTACATTTATATATATAATCCCACAGTTTGCCACTAGTGTACAGCAGTCTGGTTGCTGGTGCAATGCACAGTTGCTGTGGCAGCTGTTCTTAACAGCTAATAAAAAATGCTTGCATTTTGTGTCCAGATATTTCCAATGTTTCCATGGACAGATTTTTTTTTTACATTTGAGTTAATGAAGAACAAAAGACCAGAAAACATCCATTCCTTACAAAAATAAGGACATTATTTTGAAGTACTACATATTTGTTGACATTGAATTGAACTGAAAAACCATTGCATTTTACATAATAGAATGTTAATGTCAAGATTGCAGTACATTCTATAAAGAAATTAATGTTAGCAGTAATAAATTCATCACTTAGCTTTAAAAAATGTAACATCTTTGGTGTTGATTTCAGTAATACAAAAGTTCAACAGTTAATTCTGGTGCTTGAATTTATTTTGAAAGGTGCTACATACTCTAGAACATATTTTAACAAGAGCAGTTATTACTCTGCTCAAAATTAAAGAACGGCTGTCCAAATGCTTTGCTGAATGATTACAAGAGTTTAAAATACCTTGTAGGACTAAAAATGCTTTGTGGATCTGTGCACTTCAATAAAAGAGAATCTAAAACCTGTCATTTTATACCTGCAGAAGCTGCAATCAAAATATGTTTTTTTACTATTAATATAATAGCTGAATAGAATCTCTTGATGGTGTTGAAGTGGTTCCTTTCTCTTTTATCTAATTTCCTGTAGCGTGTAATCATTTGATTTGCAATTTCTTTGAAATCATAAGTACCTTTTGAATGCAGGATTGAAGAGGAGAGGTTTTATAAGGTGCAAACTTTCCAGCTGTAAGTCCTGTGCTGTCACCTTTGCCCACATGCACCCCTTCATTTTAGCTGTAATCATTAGTGATTTGGGGTGGGTAAGAAATGTCTGCAAAACTAAAAGAAGAGGCACCTTGTCTGTTGATAGGGCACATCAATACTCAGAAAATCTATATCTTTTATTAAATAAGTGACATTTTAAAGGATGCTGAGAAATACGTGCAAGGACTGCAAATACATTAATTTGAGCATTGTAGCCATTTTGGTGTGAATTGAATTTTCTGTGTACTTTAACAAAATCTGTACTTTTACAACAAATAATTGAAGTTTGTATTAGTTTTGAATTTAATGAATTAAAGCAACTGAATTTGAATGGCATGTAGAGTAGTAAGTACTAGAAGCAATTTGTATTCCCCACAGGAGATGTGCAGAACTCAAGTGTGGGAATTTAAGGGACCACAGTTTTTATTGAACTTTTAGCTCATCCCAAGACTTGAAGGAATATTTGGTGATTAATTTTATGGAGGAATTACTCTGCATCTATTACACATGGAAATGTCTTCATGTGGTGAAGAAAAACTTCAGATCCTTTAGTTGGAGATATTAAGTCTTATGTCAGCAGCGGTTTGCACTCTGTGTGATATTTCCAGTCTCAAGTATTCTGAGGGGAGTGAGCAGTACATCCAATTCCTGCATGGAAAACATTCTGCCACTTCTGAGAGGGAAGCTACAGCTTCCACTGGCAATTTTTCCTGTTTGTATATGTATGGGTTCCTATAAGTAAGAAATATATTTCCTTCACGTGTTTTTGATGGCTGCATTATTGAGCCAAAATGGAGAGAGATATTTATTAGTGGTTTTGGCAGGAAATGATGGCAAATGAAACTGTGTAGGCTTCCCCTTATTTTCTTTCCTTGTTTCCCACTTCTCCCAGCCAGGCATGCAATTTGACCATAAAAAAGCAGCTTTCTACTACAACCAGTCATTGCATTTAATTTATTGACAGCAGTGCCTCTGCCAGAGTCTATTCAAACCTGTCTCTTACTGTTAGCCAAAACCAACCTCCAGGTCTTACTTGTCCTTTCAACACCATGAACATTGCTTTTTAATAGCTGTGTTTCTCAAACCCTGAAAATTAATGGAAGCTTGAATAGCTATAGAGTTATGTTCTGTTGGAAAACAGAAGCTTAGACAAGCAGCATCACCAGCAGCCTTTCATCACCATCAGAGCTGAGTAACTCTTGAGTGTTGCCATGTTCAGAAATAAATCAAATTTGCTTACTTTGAACTTTACTTCCCCTCAATAAGTTATTTTCTATTTATATGACTGGTGCACATAGGAGTGAGAGTGTATTTCTTTCGTGTCTGGAAGCATAAAACAAATTCAAGAAACCTTTTTTTTTTTGATAGCTATGTATTTTAATAATTATGAGAGAGTCAAAATGAAGGAATGAATGTAAGTGTCGAAAGAGGGTGGAGAGTCCAGCAGAATATGAGGGAGGTGAGAGCTGCCAGTATATATAATAATTAAGGTTAGAAAAGGCCTTTAAGGTCTCATCAAGTCCAACCATAGACCTTAGAACCACCACCATATGGCAGAACAGGTGCCAGAAATAAAGGAAATTGTGCATGCAGTGAAAAACTCTCCCTTGCTGGATTGTCCTTGGTGACACCCCTTCCATGCTCATGCTCCTTTCTCAAGCAGTTTAATTCCCCTGTCTTGCAAAGACATTTTCTGACAAAAATAGAACTTCTGGTGAAAAAGGAAAAAAGAGTCAGTCACCTGGAAGAAATATGACCTTCAAATTCCTGTGCCTTTCCACGAGTTGTTAATTATTAGTCTCCAGTTTATTAAAAATAGATGATACATATATTATAAAAATCATACTCATGTAATTTTGCATTCTTCTGAACAGTGATGCAATCATTGACAATGAAGTTAGGAGTCATTCTTCCTTTTCTGTTCTAGATATTCTAAAGTACAGAAGTGCAATGAGCCAGACACACTAATACCAAAACCACATTATTAAAACTACTCTTCTGCTTCCCCTCACATACTGCTTTGGCCACCTCTTTCTAAGAGGTTTTTTTCTCAGTTAGGAGGATTGTGTGGCTGGTAAAGAACACTTCCACCCACAACCTTCACTTCAGATTAATATCTATTTATTATTTATGAAGGAGACGAGCTATTTTTAACCTGGGACACTTCTGGCACTTGGCCTATACAGCCCTAAAATGATATAGACAAAAAAGTCAGGAGAGCCTTGTTTCAGAAAAGGCAACACTGAATTTAGTAAATGTGAAATCACAGTTCAGACATTGTTTCCTGGTCTTCATCACTTGCAGTATATCTACCTTGTTTTCATTGTAAATTTAGGCTTAAAATGTGTTTGACTCATTGTGATAATGGGAATAAGGAGGAGAAAGAAATCCTATTTTCCAACAGGAAATTAAGTTATAGCTTTTTTTATTATCTAACCAAGGTGGAACTGCTGCTTCCCTCCAACTCTTTCTTTGACACCCTAAAATATATTAAGATCCAAAATACCTTTGTCCTCGTTATTATTCTAACACAGAGTAGCTAAAATATATGAAAATAGAAACGTTTGATCTGGTGGGCTTGGTCTCATTGATGACCTTTCTTCTTGCTGTCCTTTTTGGTACTTCTGTCCTTTTCTGGTTCCTCTACCTCAGAGATTCAAGGGCATTGTGTATCAATTGTATTTTTAATTCTTTCTCTTTCATTTAAAAGATCAAATCTTTACAAGACAGTAAAAAATACTGTACTGAATAAGTATTTATATAACACTTATTCATATGTATAATAAGGATGCATGCTCCTAAATGTTAATAAGCTTAACAACCTTACCCTGGTCTCCCACCTCCTGCTCCCCCAAGAGAATTTTAAAGATTGTGTCTTCTTGAAAATAGGAATTCACAACTCTAAGGAAGTCCAG
>NW_005054338.1:4179798-4205876 GCF_000277835.1 Geospiza fortis | reverse complement strand
TATGACTTTATGCACCCAAGTACCTATAATTGCATAGCTGCCTTTGGAAGAAGTACAATGTGCAACAGTGTAGAACTGGCAGATATTATTTTAAATTAATATAGGTTATTTTATTATCTTCACTGGTGTTGCTTCTTAAGGATTTTGAGAGGGCAATAAATGCAGAGAGACATACATATGAATACAGAGCTATAAGAAAAAGGCCATAGGATGGAAACACAGAGATATTTGATAAAGAGAAGACTGAAAAGAACCTTTATGCAACTTACTATAGCAGCCATCTTCTCACATTCCCATTCAGTAGGGAATATAGATAAATACGTAGCAGGATATTGAGTTATAAAGGAGGAATGTACAACTGAACAATGGCTGTTGATATCAAAGGTGTTTAATCTCCTCAGTATAAAAATGTGTAATCAGACTATCAAAAGGAAGAGAATCTGTACCGGGTGTGTACAGACCTAACAGTTTTGCTCAGTCAGGCAAGTGCAAGCGTAAAATACCTGCTCTCCACCTTAACAGGGAAGTTTTCAGGTCTCTTGATAGTAAAACAAGGGTGTGTTGACATTGACCAGGATAAGTTTGCAACAAACTGACACAGATTTTGATGAGACATGTGCCTGATGCTAATCATAGGTGGGTACATGTCCCCTGTGCTTTCATCAAGTAGTAGCACTTTCATGTCTTACTGAAAAATTAGAAAGTATATTCCAGCCTCAGAATTATTCATCTCTCAGCAGCAGAATATGTTTCTTTAGATGACCTTTGATTTTTCACGTGTAAGAGCGCTTGGCATTCATGTAGCTTTCTATCATCTCACTACTTTTCAGAGATAGTGGGGTACTAGACAAGGGTTGTGAGAGGCCACTGTTACTGTAAAGCCCTTGAGAACTTCCCTGATAGGCACAGTGCCTCAGGTGATCTTGGGAACATGTTTGGGTACTGCAGCAGCCCGTGAGGTTCAGCATTTGCTCCCTCTCAGGGGTGGCAATATTGTGTTGGAACCTGCTATGTGTGTTTAGAGAGTTTAGGCCGTGTCTCTAATCAAAGTATCGTGACTGTTGGGATGTGCTATCAGCTCCATACAAACAAGTCCTGACCTTTTTCTTTCTCAATAGAAAGATATTTAGAGGGAGATGGAAATTCACTGTTTACAAGGCATGGGATTTTAATTCCAGTATCATGTATGTCTGTTTAGAAGGATTCATTAGTGCAGAGTATTTTTTGACTCGAACACTAAAATGGTGATTGAATTGCCACCCAAAAGGCTGGTCCTTTCAGGTATGAAAATCCTGTCTTTTTGATGGTATAGATACTGAACTCTGATGCTGGTTGGTGGCTATTTGCATCCTAGAAATCTTTATTTATTCTTTGGCTTGTTTTGTGGCAGCCAGGCTCCGGCTATTGAATTTAAGTATAAACCAAATCTACGCCATTCTCTGGTGATTCAGCCTCAGATTCTAATCTGCATAAACAAGCAGAGGTACTTGTGAATTACAAAAATAATTTGAGGATATTTCTGACTGGGGAGAAATGGTGAACTTACCTCTTGTAGACATTTAATGATTCTAGTAAGCAGTTGAATTTAAGATGTAGGTGAGCGTGTAGACAAAAGGAATAGGCTTGTACAAAACATGAATCAGAGAAGCGAAGAAAATAACGTTTCTTTTTGCAATAGAAAGGAAAGCAGAACATACATGATTTAAATTAGTTATGCAAGACAGGGAGGCAGACAAGCTGTATTGTTGGGAGGATGGAGAGCATTAGCATTTAGGTAATGTGAAATCGAGTAGTGATGATGAATGAACTTACATCTCCACCTTCACATGCTCTGCTTCCTGTTACATAATTGAGTGGAGATGGTATCAGACAGGAGATGATGACCAAGCTTAACCCCATCTAGGGTACACATATAAATTAGATTCACTGTTACTTAGAGTTTAATAGACCCTTTCAAGGAGAGAAAACCTTGTAGTCAACCTATGAAGTAGCATGAAAAGCAATGGGAAAAATGCAAGAAAACTATACAGATAACTATTGAAGTTAGTGCAGAGGGATAGGATTTTATCTTCTTTTTTTCTCCCTGACCTGAATAGCAATAGTCTGCTAATGCTTTATAATATTTAGGAAGTTTCTAGCACTTAACAAAAAAAAAAAAATGCATGACGTAGGAATACAGTTTTCACAATGAGCTTTCCATAAAAATCTTTTAGAGTAGTATTCCAAGGTATGTAGTTGAGATCATCTTTTTCTGTTGGTCAGATCTGTTGATTTCACATCTCTGCCAGACAAATATCAGTAGCTGTCTGGCCAGGTCTTACCTTTCCTTGAGACCCCCAGTATGACATATAGGGACAGATAACCTGGGTTAAGTTGTTCAGCTGTAATTTTCTTTCTTACTAATGAGTTCTTGCTCTCCCTCCCTTGCAGGGGGGTAGGGGAGAGAATCAGAAGGACAAAACCAAGAAAAACTTATAGATCAAGGTTAAGAGAGTTTAATAAGAAAAGGAAATAGGAATAAAAACTTCCAAGCGGTCATTCACTCTGTCCCACCAGCAGTGTGGTGCGCCAACCAGTCCCTACCTGAGGAAAGCAACTCCCAAGTTTTTTATTGCTGTGTTTATGGACTGTTCCAGGGTCAGATTGGGTCAGCAGTCCTGGCTGTGTACCTTCCCAACTTCTTGGCCACCCCCCAGCCTTCTCACGGGTGCACTGAGAAACAGAGAAGGCCTTGACAATGCTCAGTGATATTCAGTGCACTGATCTGTTTTCCACACTGTTTTGGTCATGAAACCAAAACACAGCACCATACACGTTACTATGAAGAAAATTAATTCCATCCCTACCAAACCCAGTACAGCTTCCCTCTGGGTCATGGATAGTAAACAAGCTTAAATCATTTTGGTTGGTAGCTCTGTAGTGCTCTGGGGAAGGAAAGAAGCTGTCTTAGAACTTTTGATATCAAGTGTCTCACTTTATCCTTAAACCCCATGGTTTCAAAACCGGTTGCCACTTTTGAAACCTGGAATGTTTGTGTTCACGTGTCTTAAAAAAGATAAAGTGATAAAAGGGACCAGGAGTCTGTTAAAATATCTTGACAGCTATTGTCTGCATGAATATGAAAATTACATTTTAAAAATGTATTACAATGCATTAGAATATTATTTCATTGCAATAAATTAGTAGAACTACTCCCACTTACAGCATTTATTTTTCCATTTCTTAGCAGAATTAAGGGAGTAAATGGCTGTATTGTAGAGATGGTTAGAAAGTGTAGGAGTTTGCATTATATTGTGCTGAAGTGTGGGTATGTGCAGAAATTGAGTTTACCAGCACTCAAGCTAAATGGAGAATGAAGCTGATACATTGGTATATGATGAATTGAAGCAGTAGTTGTGATGACACTGCTCAGATTACTCTGTAATGAAGTTTCATGATACTCAGGCTGCTGGCTATTTTTGTTTTAAATGGCAAAGAATATTTTGTGAGTGAGAATTTCTTTTTTTTTTTTTTTTGAGGAGGGGGCGAAGTTGAAAAGAGGTGTGAAGAGAAATTTCTTATATCTACACTAATTGTTTATGTGGATGAGCCAAACTTCCTGGAATTTCTGAAGAAAATGGACCTGTTACATTAAATTCTGAACCCGTTGGGGTTTTTTGAGACAACTCTTAGAGCAAATGAAAGTGAGGAACAATTGGAGTGCAGGGAAGGGCAAGTGGAACAATACACTTGCGATGATAAGCGGTAGATCCCGGAGCAGTGGAGCTCAGCATTGTACATCAGGAGAAACCTGAAGGTAGGCAGAAAAAAGACATTTTGTTTTTAATCAGGAGCACAGCAAGGAGTGTTCCTTAGGGAAGGTGAAGGTTATTTTTTTGGAGAAACTATGTGACAGGCAAGAATGCTGATTGTTATATCACAAGGTATTCAGTACAGCGGAGTCATAGGAATAAGAGGGTTACCAGACAGATCAGAACCTGAATGTTGTGTCATATAAATGATTGTTAAATCCAAGAAAATTGAACTATGGAGAACAGAAAGAATTGACTTTGAAAACTGAGTTCTCACCTGATATTTTTAGGTCTGGTGAAAATTATGCTTCTCGGAGGAAAATGGCAGCATTGGGAAATGTTGAAGTGCAAATATTTAGAAATGACATATCAGTATATAAATGAATAGCTTTAGGATAAAAGCATAAGAATATTTATGATTAAAAGGGAAAGACAATCATGGAGCATTCAGATATTCCCCAGACAGAAATGTGTGATGTTGGATACAGAAATAAGAAAAAATTCACACCACAAGTATAGTCATGACTTTGCATCTGGAGGACAAAAATCTTCCAAGGGCAAAGCAGAAACTCCTGAGAACATGACAGTATCTGTGTGGCACAGTGCCATGAAGAGACATCTGAGCTAGATAAGATATTGCAGACAGGTCTGTCCAGATTCCACAGGGTTTCTCCAAGCAAATTAGATCAGATGAAAATAACATTTTTAGGATGGCCCATAGACACAGATGTAACTTAACACATTTAAAATTTAAGATTCTGCACCACTCTGGGTAGTGGTACTGGAAGCAGTCTATCAAAAGCTGACTTTGAAACAGGAACTGAAATGAAATGCAATATAATCTCAGCAGTCCTACACTAACAGCAGGTGGTACAGTCACTGCCATTGCAGCTGCTTTTAGAGGGGTTAACGTGGAGATTAGCAGTCAGTAAATGTTGCAGGAATAAAAAAACACAGCAGGTCAAGGAGAAATGTAGTTCAGGAGAGTGATTCAACAGCACATTTTTAGAGAATTACCCAAGTGGATGGGAAAGAACTCCAAAGGATATGACTGAAGGACAGTGACTGCCAGGTAGGAAAATACTAATGGAATAGGAAAAGCCTCTTCTATTAGCGTGATTCAGAATTTGCACTTTGCCTTACCTAGGCCTGAGACAACTAGATTGATTCCAAACCCACCCCAGAACCTGGTTTGATAACAGACTTCTACCTGTGGGCTTCAGCCCTGTGCCCTCTGAAATTACAGACACTTTGGGGAGGTGGAGGCTTGCCAGGTTGTGGAGACATTTCCATCTTGCTCAGGCAAATAGGGTGGAGACATCCCAGAGATGTTCTGTCCCCACAGTGTTGAATTAGCAGGGTTTAGGAGCCTATTGACTCAGGGAGATAAATCCTCTCCGAGTTAGAGCTGGCTGCAATACAGTGAGTATGAAAATCTCTGTAGCAGGCTTGTCTCCACACACTTAGCAAGGGTGAGGACAGCTTGTGTCTCTTTTCACTGGGTAAATTGAATATATGTATAATATACCCACTAAAACAAATTTGTAAAAGATGTGTACTAAATCTAAGTGAAATTTTTAAATGCCTCCTGTGCATTAGATTCACACCTTATCACGTGGATAGAAATTCTGCTCTATTAGCAAAAATAGAATACCATATTTAAATGTCTGTCACCAGTGGGGAATAAATTAAAGGTAATTTTTACCAAATCTAACATCAGATGTTGTGGAGCCAATCCAAAAGCCAGATGAATAGCTTACAGGAGGATCATGGTATTAAGGTCAGGCAAACTGAGGATTTTAATATATCCGAAGATTTAAATAAAGGCAGTAAATGGATGCTTTCAGAGTGCCTGGATGTGCCTAAAAATAATACTGTTTTCAATTTCTGAGGTGGAAGCATGGGATCTCCCATTATTAGAAGTGCTCATCTTTCCTCTCCCTTTCTGGTAGAAACTTATTTGAGGAACATGATTGTTTCAGCACAGAAATTGTAACAAAATCATCGTGTCCTGGATCTTTAAGGATCTGTGTGCAGAAAAGTAATTGCTGATGAGCTGCTGATATGGGGTGAAAATCCTCAATACCTCAGTGAGAGACTCTGCAATGTTCTGCTGTAAGCCAAAGAAAATAACTTTAAATTTAACTGAAACAAGAACTGAATCAACCTGAATGAGATTACTTTCAGAGGCTTGTTCTCTGGGTAAAAGGAGCTTGAGGAAACACAAAAACCAAAAGAAAATTGTGTAAATGGAGAAGAGGAAAAAACAAACTGACAAACCACTAGCAGAGAGAGTTTAACCTCATATTAACAGATATAAAAAATAATTAAAATGCCTGTAATGGTTAATCTATAGTAATGAAAAGGTAATTATTGATATTTGTATATTCCCTGTCAAATAGCAATAGGTTTTCAGTATGCTGTTTAAATAATATAAAATAATTACAAAACTGGGTAGAAAAAATAAGCTTTGGAAATCTAAAATAAAACTAAGATTTAATATAAATGCACAGACAGTAACAGCAATATTTTTTTGAAAGAAAAAATGCAGATGAGAATTTCCATCATGGAATCTGAGACAGTAAAACATTTATTGTATGTGACAGCTATATTAGGTCTGGAGCAGCATCCCAGGTGCCTTCTAATTCACTGAGATACATCCAAAGTGTTGGAACAACCATTATGTTTTCCTTCCTTGAACCTCAGCTTAGCTTTGGAAGCACAGGACCATTGATCAGTCTGATCAAACATTTTAAGTGTAACCTGTTACAAGCTGATACTATTTTATTTCTATCTGTAGCTCTGCTGTCCAGCAGCAGCCTAAGAATAATAACGCCACACAATTACACTCATGGCTCATGTGTATGTTAGATGGAAGCCAAGCAACTTAAATAGAATTTCTCATTATCTAAAATAACATTTAGAAGCAAAAAATACAAGATGGGTCTTCCCATCTTACTAGATGGATCTTCCCATAAGGGTTTACTTAGTTTATTCCAGTAAACAAAAGCTTAGTTTATAAAATGTATGATGCAATGTACAGTCTTAGCACATGTGTATTTATTTTTCTTCATGCAGGATGTGTTTCCTCTCCTGACTTTCTTCAGATTTTTCCAGTCTTTTTTTTTTTGCCTAAAAATGAAGCAGGTGTCATTTGTATCTTCCCATTCCTGAATGAAATTATCATTAGCCTCGGTGGAAGTCTCATTCTTTCTATTTTAATACCATGGTTGTGCTGCTTATTAGCACAGAGGAGAAAACTTGTCTGCATTGAACTGTGTTCAGAAAATGAGTCAAAGTTGAGCAGACTTACATGATATGGGTGCAGAGAATTAGTACTTATAGTAATTGTAAATAATAAAATAAGTGCAGACAAGGCTTAAAATCTGCCTCATTAAAAAGAAGAAGAAATTCCAATGACTTGCAAATCAATTCATAGCATGTGATTCTGAGAATAGAACCCTGAAATCCTTTTTACCTCAGTTACAGAGACAGTAAGTTGTGTCAGCCACTACAACAGCAGAAAGGAAACAGTGGCACTGTTTATACTGGAATCAAACAGTTGTGGGTCTGCGTGCTGTTTGAGCAATTGAGTGGTGAGCAAGCTTTAAAAATGTTATTATATTATTAAAAATACATATGAATAATTCAATCTCTTAATTTTCAAAAGTTGCTAAGGAGAATCAGCGCAGTCACATTCCATTTCTTTTAACAGCGTGATAGAAAGTTTTTGTACACAATTAATGCAATGCTTATCTGAAAATGAGAGATATGGTCTGAGAAGTAAAGAATTGCCTCTGTTGAGTTGAACCATGGGGAATTTCTGGAAGATTTACAATTGTATTGGCTCATTGCTTAATCGGATGGCAGAAAGATGTTCTCAGTATGTATTCCTTTCTTTAATGAAAGAGGTGATTAACCCATGCCAAATGCTATCTTTAAAGACTCTTTTTCTCTAACTACCTAGCAAAATTATATTTAATCTGTCTACAGATGCACAGTATGTTCTGCTGATGTAGTTGATAAAAGACATTTTTGATCATGTTTAATTTTTGAACGGTAAATGTTTATCACAGTCACATCTTGTGAGAAAAGCAGAAGAGACATGAAGGACTCTGTACAGCTGAGCTTTTGGCAGGTCTAGTAGCAGCACTTTAAAATGCTCCTGTCTCCAGTTGTCTGCCCTGCCCTACTGCCAGATGTTATTTAATGGCATTGTGAAAGCAGCAGCAGAAGGGAATTTGCTCTTTGCCAGCTCGTTTCTATCTGATTTTGTTCCTTTGTTCTGATTCTGTTATGGGAGTGGTAATTGCTAGTGCTGGGAATAGAATCCGAGGCTGCTCCTTAAACCACCATTACTAATTCCATCAAAGCACTTACGCCACAACTCAGACTGCTACAGAATAGCTCTGCTCTGCAATCCTCTGCTCTGCCTGGGGAACTCTCCTGACAGTTCTGATCCACTGGAAAAGTAGAAATGTCAACTTAAAAAGTCAGACTTGTATCTGCATTAGTCAGAGCTTTCTTAGCAACTGACTCACACGCACGGAATTTTCTCTCTGTGCAGATAAGCCAGGATTCTGAATGGGTATTTTTTTCTGACCTGTTGAAGGCTTCAGTTTCCCCTTATTAGCATAAAAACATTTTCTTATCATTTTCTTCCTCAGCGCCTTGATGCTGCCTGGTCGATGTTTTGAATTTTAAATGGCTGTTTCTCGTGCATGAGCATCTGTCAGGGTGGGCAGGGTGGTGGGGCACTGAAAGGGGAGGGCTTGTTCCTTTTTTTCTTTGTTGCAATGTACAGTTTCATACTGGAATTATTCTTGCACTCAGCTGGGAGGGTCACCTTAGAGCTGAGACGAGTAGGAGCCTTGAAACCATGCAAGATGCTGTTCCTCTCAGTCAGGAGGCTGAGCACCACCTGAGGTGTTCTTGTTAAAATGCCTGTGTCAGCCTCTGTTCACTAGTTCTTGGGGAAGTGTTTGACAGACCTCATGGGTGTCAGGTCCTTCTGTCTGACAAGGATCCCTCCTGTGTGTTTTCCAGGTAAATTGGTTGCTCACCAGTCACAGTAAGAAATTTTTATAAATAAAGTATTAAGGCTTCACGGGAATGACACCTGCCTGATCTTTCACCCTGAATTAACTTCTGGTAAAGACTATGAAAAGACAACATTTTTGACAGTGAAGGACAGAAAATATTTGGAAAAAAGTATTAGACCACTGTACCCACACTTTCTGTAACAAGCATTCTTAGTCATCAGAATGTTTGTCTTTCAGGCATGGCTGTGGATTCATGCATAGGAAGCTTCTTTACTAAAGCTTTTGAGTGTTAATGAAAACTTCATGTCTCTTTTAAAGCTGTTCTCCTTCAGAACTGAACTGCAGTGAGATCTGGATTTGCTGTTTTTCAGGAAATGTCACCATTTTAATATTCTTCTTTTCAAAATGTAGCATTAAGTATCAAACTTGATCTGGGGGAGGGGAAAGAAATTGCCTAATGTAAACGTATTATCTTTTAAAAATAATTTTAAAGTGTTTATTTCAGTTCAGCTTTATAGGTATGGAATGGAAAGTTGTTCTAAATGAAAATCTCAATCTATGTTCAGCACAAAAAATAAAATACAGCCTTATTTCAGCCACTATGGAGAAGCTAAATTCCACTCCAGCCAAAACCAGCGCACCATTCGAGCAGCACGATTATTTTTTATAAAAAATAGAAGGAATTTTAAAAGAAAGTTTTAAAATAGAAAGTAGGAAATGAGGTATTACTACATCAATTAATTAGTGATTTTCTCATTAAGATGGTTTTTTCAATGTGGCTTTTTGCCAGTTTTGTGTGAAACACATCAGCCTATCTGCACAGATCACTGATAAAGCATCTCTCCTTTCATTGGCTCTATTCAAGAGCGTCTGATTGAAAACTGAATGTAATTTAGGGTTTGGTTTTATCGCCTTGCATGCCCATAACAAGGGAGGTACACTGGAACTATGGTAAGGTCTATTTCAAGAATCAGGTTCATATGTGTAAGAGTTGACCTAAAAACTGAATTTCAGTCTCTTGGGAAATAGGAGTAAGGGATAAACCCTGGCACTACATTGCGCCGCACCACCAGCACAAACTTCTTCTTAGAATGACTCTTCCCCTCAAGTGTTACAGTCAGAACAGCCTGCCATTCTGACAGAGGGCAGATCAGAGCCCTGGGCCAGAGCTGTGAGCTCATTCCCCGCTCCATCACAGATCCACTCAGTGCTGCAGCACCTGTGAGGGTCTGGCTGCAGAAAGTGAAGGGGCAGCATTGCAAGGTACTGTGATGCTAAATAGCATTACTTTGTGTTGTGGAAAACTCTACTGGTAGGATAACTGCATATTTTGGTTTCTTTTTGCACCAGTTTCTGGTGGGATTTGTTCCTAGGAGAAGCAGAAGCAGAAAAGATGTCTCCTGCTTTCTCTCTGGGGCATCTTGAGTATTTTATGCTTATTTTCAGAAAGTGAGCAGCCTCAGTGGGCACAAAATAAAGGTACAGTTTACAAGTCCTTTAAACGCTTTTTTCCTTGCTTATGAAAAACTGTGCACACCTGTCTTCTAAAATAGGAGGATAAAAAAGCAAGATGTATCTTTGTTTTGATGCTCTGCTCTTTTGTTGAACTCTTGTACTTCAACTCCCGAGGAAATGAAAACTGTGATATGAAACATGTGGCTTTGTGTAAAATAATCCACTTCTGTAGTGAGTTAGACTTTTAAAATCCAGTTTGGTTTGAGTGTTGAAGTTACCAAGGGCATGCATACTTTTACCCATTTACAGATGAGAGTGTGCTAAGCAGAAAGATGTATTTTACCCATTCTTGTCAGCTACATCCTTGCTTTATTACTCTCATTATTCTCTGCCTGACTCTAGTGCAGTTAAGGTGATGTAAGAAAAGTTTATTCCAACCATATTTCTCTCTGTTCTGCCTTTGCTCCTCAAGCCAGAGTTCATCATCCCAGGATGATGCAGGGCCACATCAGCACACAATGCAGAGGCTCCTGAGGACAGTGTAAACTCTCTCCTATCATGTTATGTTTGAACCACTCCTTTTGAGAGGCTATAGGGGAATTCAGGAAAGTTAATGCAACTCGGGTCAGCTTGTGCTATTTCCAAGGTTTTTAAGCCTGGATGAGCTCGGACTCATCCTCCAGATCAATGTGTCCTAAAGTGTATATCATTGCTTTTTCAAAAATGAGAGGATTTACTGTCCAAAAACTGTCAGCCTTGCTGCTGAAGGCTTTAAGAGGTGCAGTTCATCCGTGTTTAACAAAATCTGCTGGCAATGATGATGTCAATTTGCAAGGGGGTAAGTTAAGGGGTCCGTGTACAAGCTATCGGTGCACTGCAGCTTCCTCAGTGGATGGTTTTCACACTGGTCAGTAATAAACTCACTTTGCCAAAAACAAAAAAAAATGCTAACCCCACACCCTTATTAATATAGATTTTCTCTTTCTGTTTGTGACAGAATCTTCCTTTTTCTCTTAAGACAGTCAAGCAGCCTATATCTGTGTTTATGTTTTCAAACATGGGAGAGAGTAGCAAAGGAAAAGATCAAATGACAGTGATATGAAAATATCCTTATTCATTTTTATGTGCTTTGTAACAATTTTGAAGAAAGATATTCCAGCAGTCATATTTCCTTTGCTTCTTTTATCTACAACAATAAATGGGTATTTTTTTACATCAAGCTGATCAAGGCACAGTGGATCAGAGTTGTCCTTCAAGTTGTTATGGAGGCGATAAGGATTAATTTCTTATTTTAAAATGTGCAAATTACTCTCCTTGTCTGAGAGCAGTATGTCACCCAGCCATCCCCCCATTACCACGGTTTAACTTAGATAAAAAGGACCTTGCATCTCACTGTACAGGCATGACATGAAGGAGACCTATTAGTAAAGATTTAATAGGCCTGGAATAGAGGGTAATAGAAATTGAATTGATGTAATTTATGTGGCACTGAAAACAATATGATCTGAGGATCTTCAAAGGTTTTCCTTTCCTCAGTGACTAGAAATGATCAGGTATTTTCAAGTCATGTTCCTGCAAGGGGTGTACTGTCAGTGTGGTTTTCTCAGACTTGTTCAGGAATTTTGTGTGTGCATTTAATCTGAAGTGCTGGAAGAAAAAACATTTTTAGCTGGTGTTCCTAGTGAATTGTACCATATGATTGCACTATCATTTAACTCACAATTTCTTCTTCCAAATGCTCCCTTATTATGTTGTCCGGTTCCAATCTGTTTTAAAGAAAGTATGAGTATCAAATATCTATAAATTCATGGGTATTAGGAACATGAAAAAAGTGATCTAAATATATTCTGCCACTGCAAGAAAGGCAGGTAGATTTTTTTTTCTTCTCTACTTGAAGAGGCAGAGACTGACCAGGCAGCTGAGAGAAGAGAGTGAGGCAGCTCTAGACCAGGAGGGTAAGTCCCAGTTCTTTCTTACCCAGCAGGAAAAGATGGAGAAAATAGCTGAGAATTTTTATAAAAGGGGCAAATTACTATAAACAGGACAGGTGTGAATTCTTGGGATTTCATGTTTCAGAAGATCTTTGCTGAATAATTGACTAAAAAACCTGACAGAGCTAGTTCTTTAAAAAACTTTGTGTGTTCAAGAAATTAAAATATAATTTATCACTCCCAACAGATTCTGTCTGTGACAGACCAAATCTTGACACAGAGTAGCAGATACAACTCTGCCCTCTGCAGTGGCATTAACTTGCTTATGCATGGAGCTAACATGGTGCTGCAATTTTAAGTGTGAAGAAGTTCTGCACCAGGTTGCAAAGGTCTGTAATACACAAACATGAAAATGTTCTTTTTGCTGGAGCTCTGCTGGAACCTTATTCATCGGTTGTTGAAGTGAATACAAACAAGTGCTCCCTGCAAGACAGTGTTTATTTCCAAGATAAAGAAGAGTTTAACATCTTGACTTTCCTTCTGAAATTTTAAGCAATTTCACAACAAACTAGGAAAAAAGGATCCCTTAAATATACATGTTAATGATATAAACTGTCTCTGAAAGTAAAATGGCTATTTTGACAATGTAAGGCTGAGCATTCTTATTAAAAAAAAAAGCACAGTTGAAAGACTGTGCAAGTAATGAGGATTTCACCCACTACTAAAAAGTCCTTGGGGGTAAAGTAGAAAATCAGAACCACTGAACAGGCTAACTCGCTATTTTATGCTAAAAAATAATCAAAACCTACCTTAGCCATGTCACTAATACCAGATTGCAGCTTTTTGGAATTGAATACCAGGCTTCAGGCATTGCTTTTTGATATGCCCTACACCAGAAACAGGTAGTTTTCCTTGTTGTTATTGTTATTATTATTTTTTTTATTATTATAATCTTAGCATAAGAAGTGGGAACCTAAAAGCATTAAATGAATTATAGGAAACTTAACTTCTCAGCTGAGGATATTATCTTTTTGAGTTAAAGGTAACAAACCAAATCTGATTGTTTGCTTTGGATCTGTGCTACACTTGGCTGTGATATCATGTTTTACAAGACAGACTTTTATTTGATCATTGCATGAATGGAAGCCTTGTGATAGTTTTTGGGAGGAGGATGACGATGATAATGTTGAAGATTTACTAGCAAGAATTTTGAAATCCTATAGGGCTCACCAATTTAAAGCCCAATTTGGTTTTAAATTATTATTTCAGAATACAGGTGTTGGAAGTTGAGTATTTTGGATGAGATTGACGTTACTGGGACCCTGACTGTGACCTTTCCTATAGCATTGACAAGGTGCAATTTTAGTTAAACAGAAAGCTTTTAACATACTTTAGAATCAGTGAACACCTATTTTTGTCTGAATTTTTTTTTAATATAAATCTGAGATGGTGATACAAAGGATGTACAACTACATTGGGAAAATTGAAGTGCCTGGCTCTCACTGCAGAGAGATCCACTTCACTATTCCCCACCAGGACCTTCTTTAGGAAAAGAACTTCTAGCAATTAGCCATACTTTAAATGGTGCTTGACATCAGGAATTGAGTTTTGCATCCTAATCCTAAAACAAATGGACTCCTACATGATAATTACTTGCCCCAGGCGCTGAGGCAATGAGTTTCAAAGACAGGATGAAAACCCAGGAATCCCTGCTTTCTAAGTACCCTGTTACACAAGGTATTCTCCCAAATATTTTTCAAATAATAGTTTATAGAAGTAATAGATATAACAGTAGCAATGCATTGGTTTTGATTGATGAATCATATTTGCTTATATGCAAGACCTAGAAATTACTTACAAAGTTTCTGTATTAAGGCCCTTTTTTTCACAGGCAGTTTAACACAGCATGTCAGTCCTTTTGTCTTTTGAGGTAATGACTTGAATCTTATTCTGTAAGTGTCATCCAGAGAATAATTATCTTTGTGTAACTATTCAAAAACAGAGTTTGGTTGATTTCTTTTAGCTTGACAGCCATGTTTCTTTGGTTCAATAAATGTTATCAGGCATTCTTTGGCTGCTCCTATTGCATCAACTTTAATTAGTTTTTGATTGCTGTTAATTTCACAGCTTTTTCTCCTTAATAAATTGCATCAAAAATGCTTGAGTTTTTGTTGCATCAAGTTTAATTAGTTTTGTGCTTTGCTTACTTTATTTTGCTTGCTCTTTTTAAAGAAACTCCTCCACAGCTTCTCCCTCTGAATACATCTGAGTCACTGATTCTGATGTTGATGATTAAAGGAGATTTTAGAACCTCTGATCATTGAACCTGTCTCTCTCCAGAGTGATGAGAACTCTCCTGTCTTACCAGGTTGTTCTGGTGAATGTGGTGTGTCGCAGGAATGTCACCAAAGGGCTTTGCACACTGGTGCCATTTGCAGTAACATTCTCACAGCACACCAGCAAGCAGAATTCTTGGGCTCCTGATCTCAACAAATTCATGCTGTAAACTTCAAGTTGTTTATTCTAAACAACTCAGAAGGAAAGCAATGCCATCAAATTGAAAAGTGCAAGGGAACTACATATTCAGTTACTTGTGGCAGTGATAGACTCATGCTATAATCCTTTAAATATACTCAGGTGCTTTTGGAAGGCCATGTTTGGTGGGAATGATAGGATATTTCATGAGAACTGTCAACTCACACCCTAATGTTATAGTCCTAAGGAATTTAAGTTCAAATGCATAGACTTGGAATTAGATTCTTGTCATTCTCTAGTTTTTCTAACTCATCACTTTATGGATAAAGTTTAGTTCTCACCAAGATCTTTTTAACCCATTTTAAAGATTGTCTTTTTAATCTCGCATCATCTGGAAGGCTCTGTACTCTTTGTTGCTCTCTACATTTTTGCAAAGTTTCACTGAAGATTTCTGCAGGACTCAAGATTTTAAGTAGTGAGTGTCCAAATGGTCCTCAAAGAACATCAGGAGGTGAAACTTCAGTACTCTGCTTCTTTAAGCTCCTTCTTTATGTAGAAGAAGGTGGGGATTTCAAAGAGAAAAGGGAGTCAGAAGCCATATCTGGGAAGAAAAATGGGGAATGAAGAGGGAACATAGATGGCTTCAAAGATCAGAAGACTATCTAAACGAACACTGCCAGAAAGGAAAAAACCTCATCTTAAATCACTTTGTGGTACTTTAGGTATCAGTAGCAGAATGATTTCTCAGTAAGACACTGTGAGGGCAGAAACTGGCTGAGGGGAAACTGATAATTACAGAAAAATTATTTTTATACCTAAAGTACTGGGTTAGGAATCATGAAATGTTGCGTTGATTTCTCTTTCAATCAAGGTTTTCTTATGTAGCCTTTGGTAAATAAGATAGACTATCATCCATCTTAGGATGGATGGAAGTATTCCTGGGATTTTTTTTGTTTGTTTTGTTGGTTTTGGTTTTTTATTATTGAAGGCAATAGTAATGTTTAGCCATATTTCTGCAGCATTTCTCTGGTTCAAACATGAAAAAGCATTAAAACAAATCTTACTTTGATGATTTAATATTCAATGCCATCTTCCATCTGAAAGTCTCTGAATTTACATTTCTAATTACACAGAAAATATCCTTGACCATCAGATAAAAGATTTTGAGGGCTTTGATCGCTTCTGTATAAAAAAATATTGTCTGTTTTCAGTAACAAGTGCTCTTTGCATCTGTCCCTTATAAAATTGTGGTCTAGAGCAAATGAATGTTCAGGATTTTTCATAAGGGTTTTTTTGGGGAGGGTAATTTGACAGAGAGTGAGGAACCCTTGCCTCCCTGGAAGTCTAGGGAGGTGGTCAGGTGAGAGTTTTGTTTTGTCAAAGAAGCACTTCTGCAAATATGGCCATCAATCTCTTTCAGCTTCTGTCTGATGCCTGTGCTTTGGAGGATTGAAATGACTGTTCCTTCTTTCTCTGCTTTGCTTCATATATATATTATTATATTCTACCTTCGAGGGCAGGGTATCTTCCTCTTTGTTAGTGCATAGTGACTCTAAATTAAAGGTGTGGGTTTAGGTATAGTGCAACAACCAGATCAAGCAGTAGTTGTTGTTTTCCTAGCAGCTGCCTTTGAGACTGTTTTGTGTTATTCGAGTGGAAAGTGTGTAAATATATTGGATAATCCACAGCAAATATGATAATATGGGTTATCTTCCACATGAAGGTTCTTTCAGAGCTTCTGTAGTTTTCAGAGTGGGCAGATCCTTTATTTCACATATGAGGCTTTACAAGTAAGCTTTTCTCCATGTGAATTTATGAGTTTCCATCTCAGTCTTTCCCTGAGCAACATCACATATAAAATTATCACCAAAGTTCAAATTGCTCACTTATTCTGAACAATGGCAACAAGACCCAATATTTAAGGTATAGAACTGGAATTTTGGAAGTCATACTATTACCAAAAACTTAGTTGGCCTTTCTAGCATCCAGAGTCCAAGAGCATTTTGTTACAGGCTTCTGCTAGGAATGAATGGGCTGTTCACAGGAGCTTTCAGTATGTGTCTTGCAACACTCCTATGAATCAAGTCAGGGAGTAATCAGATGTATGGGACTGACCTCACAGTGCCTGAAAGCAGTGTAGGTTCTTCCTGAGTTAGCTGACCAGTAGATGTAGGACAAAATTCACAATAGATCTGTAAATAACAGAATTAAAAAAAAACAAAAAAAAAGGAAAGTACTCTGTGTTTAAAGTTCTTTCTCAGAATTCTAATTCCAGGCTTCTGGCTCCTAATGTCTCTTGATGCCACAGAGGAATTGCTTAATGATGGTTTCTCTATCCTTTTGAAATGAGATCACTTCCCACTTCCCATCAGTGAGGTTTCCAGGCTCAGCCATGGCACTTTTCATTTGCTTTCCACTGTTTTCCCCTCCTGTGTTAAATGAGCTCAATTGCCCTGTGACCAGACTCAGCATGCTGTCTTTTCCTCACAAGTATTTTGGCTGTGTCACAGAAATTCTCTTTTGTTAATGAAACTGAGTAAATAATTTGTAGCAATTTTAATGCAGCAGTTTGCAAAAGTTGTTAATTGAAATGCTTCCTGTGATTTTGCAGCAGATGTTAAAGGTCACAGCTGCTTCCATACCAGAGATTTTTCTTCTTTATATATATAGGATCACTGTTTCCTTTTCCAAAGGCACTGTAGATCTGGCTATAAGCAAATATTTTCTCAAGGTAAAAAAAAATTTTCGGGTCACAGGCGAGTAAGGTGGTTATAGGCTAAGCTGCTGTTTGATGGAAACAAATCAAGCAGTAGCTGAATATTGAAGGTGTATATTTTTATATTTTGGGATTATTATTTGTGGTGTTTAGCAAAAAAAAAAACACAAGCAGGGTAAAAAGTGGAAAGGCAGTTGTGGTCTAGAGAAGTTTCTTATTTGTCTTACTTGTTAGTTGTACACATTTGCATGATGTGGTTAGAAAAACAAAATAGAATTCTTCACAATTTCTTAATATTGCCATCCCTGAGATACCAAACCATAGCTTAAAATCCTAGTTCTTTGAGACTTTTTAATTCTAAAATTAAAAATCTAGAATTTTTATATTGTCAGATCATCACCAGGTTTAAAAGCTTTCACATGAAATTAGCACGGAGAGCTCAATTCCGACAATGCATCATTAAGTAATGATAAAAGGCGGGGGAGAGAAGTAATGTTTAGTATATAATTTCAAATGTACTTTTGAAAGAGCTCTTTAGTAGTTGGTTTCCTAGGCAGGTTTGGTTTGGTTTTTTTTTTTCTCTCATGCTTTTGAGAGGGGTAATAACTTGAGATGAGAAATGCCCAAAGAAACTGTAAATACTGTAGCAAAAGTATTAACACAAACAAAGATGTGCTTATTTTCCTGAAGGCTGTTTCTGGGGTTATCATGACATCCTTTCTTCCTTTGACCAGCCATAATGTGGGGAGTCTATTTTTCCCCCTCCACTTCTAACCTTTGGCATTATATACAATTTCTTGTACAAACAGGATCAGAAAGATTTTCCTGGGTTTTATTTGTAATGGAAAGTTTATCCTTTTTTATTACTTTGACTATTGACTCTTGGTGTGTTCTTGCCTCTACAAATGCTGCTGAAATAGCTGTTGTCATCCATTCTGTGATTGGTTTTGGCTGGACAGGGGCTTTAGAGTCAAATGATAGCTCATTCAGTCAAAACTGTGGTAGCAACAGTTGCCAGCCTCAGGCCAGTTCCTGAAGTTTACATTTGCAGGGTTGCAATCCATGATTGCTTGTAGTTCTGAAACTTCCACCAAAGTTTTAGTTTTCGTTAATTTTTTTTAATATATGTATATATATATAGGTAAAATTATAATATAATAATATATAATTATATATATAGCTCTCTAAAGAGTTCTGGTAATAAACTTCCATCCATTCTCTAAACCAGAGGATGACTGTGATAAGACATAAAGTAGCTGCCAGGAACTGATTAAACGTCAGTGACTGCCAGGATCTCAGGATTCAAACAAACACCTGGAATGTTCAACTGCTGTTTGCAGGATTAATTAGTGAATTAATTAATTCATTCTAGAAAGTTAATCCATAGGAGGTGACAATTCCACAAACTCAAGCACTTGTTGTGTATTTCCTTCTTATGTTGATGAATTCCCTTCTTCATCAGAATATACTATTTTAGAACTTATTTTATAGTGTATTCATTTTAATATTTTAAACAATTACTTTTTTTTAATATATTTTCTAAAAGTCAAAGCTGATTTTTTTTAGAAAATCAGGAGGCCCAAATGACCCTGTAGATACTTCAAAAATTTTTAGTTAAATTCTAATATTAAATAATGCTTTGGATAGCTCATCAGGTTGTTGGGAAATTGTATCCAGCAAAATCAATAGGATTACACAATAATACCCTAACCCTGAGAACTTAGTTGATAAAATCCTGGCCTATTTTTGATTGCAGTTCTTGAATTCTGAATTTCCCTAAATCGTCAGCTCAAATAAGACAGAATATAGTCAAGTGTATGCAATTTTTGCCTCTGAACTTCTTTTTTTAGAAGTGTTAAAAGAAGCCTCATCTTATCCTCTTATCCATTTCCCCTTACAAAACACTCATTCAAATTTTGTACCAACAATTTACAGATGATGGAGCTTTGCTTGTCTACTGAATGAGTCACTGTTCTATTTTTCCACTAAGTCATATAAACAGGATAATATTTTTATATTCATTAATATTTTAATGAAAGCTTCATAATTGTATGGACCATTTTCTTTCCTTACAATATGCATTTCCTTAACAGTTTTTACTGACACTTACTCAAGTAGATAAAAGAAAGTAATACAACTCACAAAGATGTGCTCTTTTGAGAAGAGCACAATATTTGAGAAGTTTACAATTCAAATTTGAATTTGATGTCATAATATCTTTACTGAATGTTGTTTATAGTTTGCTCCACCTTTATTGAGTTATTTTTTCATAAATGTGGTTACTGTTGTCACTTTCAACATTAACATACTAAAAGTAGTGACAATGACATAAGAATTGCCATGGGCTCAGAAGGATTTTGTGACTCAGTTATCATCCTGGGGTAGGGCTTTTTCTAGAACTTTAACATTTGAAGTTTATGTGCCCATTTTAATGTTCTTACAGTGATAATAAGATATCACCCATATGAGTAAGTGTTGGCATGATGTGCTTAGAAAAACTGGCACAGCTGGCTTGGACCTTATCCTCTGCCATTAAATAGCTTTTAAAACATCTGCTTCCCAGCTGACTGAAATTAAAAGGGAAGACTTTTCCATAGGCTTTTCCAAAGCTACATTCTTTGCATTCTCTAAATGGTCCTACTGTACTTCAGTTAAAAATACGGATCCCTGAAGCACTCAGGACTTTAATTTTTGTGATGAATTTAAAAAATTTTATGTTGAGCATTAATAAAACCTGTGTGACTCATTATGACTTTAAAATATAGCAGCCATTGTCATAATGGATTTTTTTGCTTCTAAATACAGATAAAATAGTAATATTTTATATTGTTCCCTCCATTATTGTAGTACTCTGCACCCTCATTTATCCTTTTTACAGAAATTAAGCATGCTTTTAACATCTGGGTATCAAAAACTTAGATAGACTTACAGTTTTACAGAAAAAAAAATCCAGATGGATCATACATGAATCTAGAAATTCTACTTTCTTAGTAAGCACTGAAGCAGCCTAGTATTAATTGCTAATGCAAAAAGAGCTCCCCTCCCTGTTTTTCAGAAATAGGTCTGTCAATATTGACAGACCTTTTTATCTACTTCTCAAAGTCCCAGAATCACAGAATGGATCAGGTTGGAAGGGACCACAGTGGCTCATCTGGTCCAATGTCCCTGCTCAAGCAGGGCCATCCCAGAGCACATTGCATAGGATAATGTCCAGAGAATCCTTGAATATCTCCAGTGAGGGAGACTGACTAACAGGAGAGTGAAAAAAATAATAAATTATTCTACATCAGCAAGATACTGGTGCTTCTTTAAACTACTTCTAAAATGTATGTCTCAAATCTTTGAGTCATAATTTTAGAATAGTTGGCATCTATAACAAACTCTGTGCTGGCTCAAGGCCAAGTTAAAAGCACTACTTTTTATTGGTTTTTCCACAATCGGACTGTAATTAAAAAAAAAAAAAGTCTGCTAGCCTCCCTCCATTCCATGAACAGGCACTTGTGGCATTATCCAAATGCTCTTTGAAGGGTCCTGCAGTCACCTGAGGCCTGCCTGCCTGGAGTTAGGAATACAGGATTGATACCTTTATGCCCTCTTGGGAAGAACAGGTGAGGCACTTCATAGCAGGTGTTAAACCAAGCCAGATATTAAAGGTTTACTTTTACTCAGCTTTTGTAAGGATAGATAGATAGATAGATAGATAGATAGATAGATAGATAGATAGATAGATAGATAGATAGATAGATAGATAGATAGATAGATATGTTGAAAGAGAGCAGGGCTCTGCATGACAGAGCACCTGAGATAGAAAGTATTTGTGTAAAATTGCCTTCTCGTTGCCTCAGAGAAATAAAGCATTAAATGGCAGCCAGCTGCAATGGTAATTGATAAACAGCATAGCTGGTGGGCTCTCCTCATCTATGTGAAAAGAAGCAGTATGAAAGAACACATGCATTTCATTATTTTGGAAGCAAATCTGCAGTAGCTATCTTAATTTTTGTAAAGGCTAAGGAGAAAATGATAGGTCCAAATACTCACATTTTTTTCCTTGTAACAATTTTTAATAGCAAAAATAGGACCAGGGCTGCTATAAATACATAGAAGTCACATGCCCATACTTTCCAATACTCAGTGCAGTAAAACTGTGCTGTTATACAGATTATGGGACAGTAGCAAATCTTCCATAGGTTTTGCATCAGTGGAGTGTTATGAATTCCTGAGTCTTGGATAATACCTATGAAAAGGTTTTAAGTTGAGGACCAAGCATTCAAATGACTTGTTGAAGGGAAGCTATGAAAGTTACTGTGAGCTTCTGCATTGCAATCCTCATTATAGTCCTAAGCAAATCAACTGTTCATTTAGAGTACTTGTATGAAAGGAGATTTCTCACATAGGAATTAAATTTAGGGAAAATGAAAAGAATTCATTCTTTCTCTCCCTGCCTTTTGGAGCACTTCAAACAAAAGAATGAGGAGATGCTAACATATGCATCAAATGTCACCTCTGTTTCAATTCTCCAGTCTGCTTAATGCATAGTACTTATCATTAGGTAAACCATTAGGGAAAGGGTTGAATGTATGGAGATGGACCTTTTCATCTTCTTTTATTTGGCAGCATGAAGCATGAATGCTCGATGCCCAAGTGTGTCATTCATCTGACAGGTTCTGCTGACATGGAATGAATCAAGGCTGGCTCATCACAAAACAATTTTAGAGGACAGCAGTTCATTCAGTGTTCTGTGATCCCAGTGTTTTTTTTAATCACATCTGAGCATCTGAGTATGCCCCTCTTTGCTGCTTTTTTTTTTTTTTTTGATAGATGCTTGTAATAGCCCACTGCAGATTGCTGTGACCATATCCTGTGTGACCTGAGGCAGCTGCACATTTCTTCTGAGAGCATGACAGTCTTATTCTCAGCTCCACCTTATTTCCATGGATTATACTGTTGGTTTGGTGATGTCTTACTTTAAGAGGTTTAGGCACAAGGAAATGTGTCAAGTATTGAGTAGGTTTTTTTGGATAATCTTAGGCCAAATGTGATGTTAGCTGAGGCTGAACAAAGGCAAAACCATCTTCATAGAATCGTTTAGGTTGGAAAAGACCTCCAGGATCATCAAGTCCAACTTTGACCAGTCACCACCTTGCCAACCAGACCACAGCACTGAATGCCAGGTCCAGTAATTCCTTGAACACTTCCAGGCATGGTGACTCAGCCTTGATGAGCCTGAAGACCTTGCCCACAAAAATATGACATCTGGGTATTCATAAAATATAATTAATCTTTTTCTTCATTGAATTTTTTTTTTTGGAAATAGTTTCCTTGTGTTTTATTCAGTTTAATATTGGATTTTACCCACACAACATCATCTGGTGTATTTCTACAGAAATATTCTCTTGCCAAACTCATTTCTTTTATTTAGGAAACCTTCTATTCTTACTTAGGCTAAAGATGCAGTTCATCCCAGAAAATAGCACTCATTTTAGCTATGGTTAGGTAAAACAAGGAACAGACTTATAGCTGGAGTGAAAGAAATGTTATCAGCTTGTCATTTCTTACAATCCCTAGTGTCATCAGCTAGAAATGCATCCATTATCACACGTTGTGTCTTATATGTTGGATATTTAGGAGAGCAGACCAAAGGATAAGCTGAGCATCACTGAACTCCTTAATCCTTATACAGTTGTGGATATAGAAATATGATAAGAGAATGAATAAGAATCAAGTGTGCATTTTTATTCCAATAGAGGGCATTTAATTTATTTCTGATTAAATTGTGCCTGATTGAGTCGATCAGAAAAATCAAATGTGTTTGGCAGGGAACATCTCAGAGATTGTGAGTTGTGATGTAAGGTTTTATTTTCATACACTCAATATCTTCCAGTGAATTGAAGATCTCATTAATTAGTAATAGTTTTATAAATATTAAAAAAAAAAGGAAAAAAAAGCTGGCACTTTTTCTGTGGCTTTGTTACAGAGAATGCTTTTTCTCTTACTTTTAATGTACTAAAATTTTATGAAGAAACAAAAAGAACAATTTGACAGAACATGCTGTTTTCATGGCATAATATAATTGCATAACAGTCACAGAACAGGAAGGAGTAATTAGACTACTAGTATAAGTATCATCAGAAATAGGAAACTTGTCAATTTTCATAACATTTTGAGAGTAACTGAAAAGACTGAAGAAAATTAATAAATGTAAGAGAGAACTGGGACTTTGCCTCCCATGGTTATTTTGCACTCTAATGGAACTATAGATTCATAGCATTAGCAAAATAATTATCATTAGAAAAGGAGGTAAGAGTCGAGAACCTTCAGTCAAAAAATTAAAAAAAAGGAAATGGTTCAATATACTGAATAGTAAACTAATTTTTTTTCACTGTTTGGTATATTAAATATGGATTGTAGAATTGTACCTCTGAGACAGTGTTATCAAAAAAAAAATCAGAACAAAGCCCTGCTACTTTATTTATAAGTATGAAATCAGAGCCAGACAGAAGTGAATTATTTGCCACTCAGTATTCTACTCATGGGGTCAGATTCGTGAACACAAGTTTTTTATGTGTAAAAACAGACAGTTTAGAATAGAAATATGTTGCAGGGGGAAGGAGGGACTGGGGGAAAAAAAACCCAAACAGATGGGAGGAAAACAGGAGTGAATAAAGATTCCTTAAAATACCTGCCATGAAATTATTTGCTCCTGTTCTTGTTGCTAATTAGAAAATTGTTGTCTGCCACAAATTCTGAAAATGAAGTGGGTTTGGGAAACTAATTTTTTAAGGTATCTAAAGGTCTAAAGAGGAAATTCAGCATTAACTCAGGCCTACCAGACACATATTCTTATATAAAGGAGGAGACTGGGAATCTTCCCTTGCTGTGCAGTCGCTATGTCTGTGTCTCATGCAGGCAGGATTGCTCTGAATTCATTTTTTCATCTCCTTCTTGTGTCATACCACAAGAAATTTGATTGACATCTGAAATATTCCACTTTAAATTACCAATAGTTAGTTGTTAGAGTGTTTCAGTTGTTAAAAGATATTTCCATGGATTTGTATTTTCAACATAGTTATTGAAATAAAGCAAAAAAAGAATGTGAAAATATTAGGAGAAAGTGACAGGGAATCTCAGCCATGGCAGGTTATTTGCTTTTCCCATGTCTTTAATGCAAGTGCCCCAGAAAACATGCAGTTGTTTACTATTTTGTTTCCTTTGTGTTATCTTTTCTCTTAATGTGCTTGTCACTCTAGTGTGATCAAGTAGCAGTGTGAAATGTATTTAAAATGTGTGAAAGCCATGGCCATCATTGTCTTGGCCACCACCATTTTACAAACCTTGCAATGACTATTAAATGGAAAGGCTAATGTAATAATTGTGTAATTAAACGAAAAGCACAATTGAGTAATTACCTTGTTACTACAGAAAAAAAAATAGAAAAAAGAAAAAAGTCCAGATTAGGGCTGAGTCCTTCCTCTTCTAAATTCAGACACCCTCCTTAGAATGCATCGTGGCTTTGCTCCTACTTCAGCGCACTGTAACAGTGCAGAGACATGAAAGTAGATAAAGGGAAAACAAAAGGAATAAAAGAAGCAGAAGACAATAATAAAGAGGAACAATAAAAACCAGACTAGCAAAACCATGTAAAACAAAGCACATTTGTGAAGTACAGTGACATAAGAAAGGAAAAGAGAATGAAAACATAAGGCAGGAAAATAGCATGTGGAAAGGAGGCTTGAAACAACTGGAATAATCATAAAATTTTTAAGGCTTGATTTATCAAATCTAAAATGGCGTGCCAGCCAGAGAGAGCAAAAAAGAAGAGGCATTATTATTCAAGGAGAAAGTACCTAAAAAGCTTTTGAGCAGCATAAATTGCATTGGAATAGAACAGGACTACTCTAAGATTATTGATGAAGGATTTTATGTCACTAACTTCCTATTCAATGAAAGTAATATAGTCTAGTATACCCTTGAGATGTGTTTTGAAGACTATTTCTTGCAAAATCAGTGCTACCAATATTTAATGTGAACTAGGAAAGTCATGATTTTAACTTCAAGGAAAAAAAAAAGTTGTTTTGAGCACACCTACAAGTACTTGAGAGTTTTTTATGTATTTATATATCCATCTTAGAGATTGCACGTCTACTGTGCCTTGGAGTTTGAAAGATAATGTCATGTTTATGATGTTTTTTCTTCCTCAGTGGCCCAGAACATTTGCATCATGCAGGTCTCCATCTTAGATAAAAACTAGGTAGATCTTGCAAATTCTCTTGATTCACCAGTTAATCTAATGATAATTCATTAAAACTATGCCCTTATCCCAACCTCAGTAGAAATACTGCAGTCCTCTCAGCGTGCTTTTCCTTTCCATTTGGCTCAAAAAAAGCAGAAAACAATCTCAGCAGTTAAATTAAGAGCTATATAGGCTCCCATAAATATAATTTCTAAGTAAACATGTCCAGTCTCTGCTTCTCTGTGAGTTAGGCTACCTTAGGATCCAAAAATCCTGCACAATGCTTCCTGCCATGGGGCTAATATGCCCGAGGATCTGCTACTTGAGCTGTAAGTCCTTGAGGATATGTGTTGTGCTGAAATTCTCCCGCTGGGAGCAGGAGGTGAGTGAAGGTGTCCCTCCCAGTCACACTGTGACATACTTGGACCAAAGGCTGCC
>NW_005054338.1:4158211-4179699 GCF_000277835.1 Geospiza fortis | reverse complement strand
GTTTCGTTGGAAATGTTTAGTGTCAGTTTTAGAGGGCTCTCAGTGATCTTAGTCTTCCATCAGGTCATAGAATAATATAAAATGTTGAGTTGGAAGGGACCCGTTAGGGTCATCGAGTCCAACTCCTGGCCTTGCAGAGTACACCCCAAAAGTCACACCCCAGAAGTCACACGCTCTCAGGAGTGTTGTCCAAGTGCTCTCTGAAGTCAAACAGGCTGATTCTGTCACCATATCCCTGGTTCAAATGCCTTTTCCTGATATCCAACCTAAACATCCCTGACTCAGCTTCATGCTGTTTCCTGTCAGTGGTCACAGAGTGAAGAGAGCGGTGCCTGTCCCTCTGCTTCCCCTCATGAGGGTGTTGAAGACCACAATGAAGTCTCCCCTCAGTCTCCTCCAGGCTGAACAGACCAAGCGACCTCAGCCATTTGTCAAAAGGCTTCCCCTCTGGTCCCTTCACCATCCCTATGGCCTCCTTTGGACACTCTCCAATGGCTTCATGTCTTTTTTATATTGTGGCACCCAAAGCTGCCCCCAGGGCTGGAGATGAGGCTGCCCCAGAGCAGAGCAGGACAATCCCTGCCCTTGCCCAGCTGGTGATGCTGGGCCTGGTGCCCCCAGGACAGGGATGTCCCTCCTGGCTGCCAGGGCGCTGCTGGCTCAGATTTAGCATCAACCAGGACCCCCAGGGCCCTTTCCATGGCGCTGCTCTCCAGCCCCTCACTCCCCAGGCTATACACACAATGAGGGCTGTCCTGTCCCAGGTGCACAGTCTGGCACTTGCCCTTGTTAAACTTCATACAGTTGGTGATCACTCATCTCTAATTACTTAAGGTCCCTCTGCCCTCAAGAGAGTTGACAGCTCCTTCCAATGTAGAATTGTTGGCAAACTTAATATTCCTGTGTGTCCTGCATCCAGGACATTGATGAAGATGTTGAAGAGAACTTGGCCTGAGCCCTCTAGAACCCCCCTAGAGCCCAGATCCAGTGTGGAGGAAAAAGTGAAAAGAACACTGGTTCTAGCACTGCTACAGTGGGTAGCTTTCCTGTGCCTGGCAGAAGTCTTGTAAAATCCAACCTTGTCTGAGCTGCAGAGTAGTAGCAATCAGCTCTGCTCATGTGAGGTCAATATGAGACCTGTCTGCTATTTCACAGAGCAGTTTTCTTTCCCCTTTGCAAAGTAATTAAGCTTATCTGTGATGTATATTCTCTGTGTCAAACGATCTTTTATGGTGCATTGGCTCAGGTGGTCTGATTAGCAAAAACATCACCTTGCAATGAAAAATGGAAAATAATTTCTGCTTTATCTTTCTGGTTATAGACATAAGAGTCACATTTTATTCTATGCTGTAAAAACTTATTTGAATGACTATTCCCAATACGATTTGCTGATACAACGAGCATAAGAAAACTACTTAAATCTAAAATAAATATTGCAATAGATGAATGATGGAGACTGATCAAATACTTAGGCAATTAATGGTCCTGTAAATCGTTACTGTGAATTCTGATGCACTCTTGCTAGTCCTGCTGGACAATTATAATCCACTTTGTAATGGCATACTACAGTATCTGAAGAATAAAAGGTTTCCTTAACATGAAGGTTACACATAATTAGGTACAAGAATAAAACAGTTCTCTGTCTTGTGGGGTTTTATCCAGTAATCAATGTGCCAGTAAAATCAGATTCAACCCAGTAAATAGGAAAAAACTTGGAAATTTCCCACAGTGAATTACAACATTGCTGTGTTAGTGAAAAGAAAGCCTTGCAAAGAGCCTTGAAAAATACCTGTATTTCTATATCAGTCAGGAGGCAGAGATACCAGCTGAGATATGCAGCCAAGGGCAGGACTGTGCAGAAATACCAGCGCAGGTACCTGGTGTGGTATAACCACATCAGTGTGCTTACATTGCTGTTGCTGAATTCAGCTGGTGCAGCTGGACTGATGTCAGATCCCACTGCACCCTGTCATTAGTGGCATGCTGGCTCTGATATTCCTCGTGTGGTACTGCATTTTTCACTGCAGAACCAGCTTTGGTGCTGTTCCTTCCTATATCTGATGCATTCTTTGTTGCATCTTCCTTTGAGGCTCTTCCAAAGGTCATTAACTCAAGCCACAACCACCAAGAAGTACATTTGTGTGCAGAAACAATTTTTATTGTTTATTACATCCTGTGTCCCCTTCACTTCTGTGTACAACTTAGCCTGGCTAAGTCTTTCAGGGGACTCTTTTAGTCCAGCCCCATGCAGTGGCATTCTGCAGTGTCCAGTGACATTCCACACTGACAGTGTGTGGAGTTCCTGTGCATCCACAGGGGACCCTGAGGTGGTACCTGCTTTAGCCAGCTAACAAAGACAGTAATAAACCGCTTTACAAGTGTTTCCCTCTCATCATATTGAGCATTTCGGGTTCCAGGTATGCCCAAACAAAGAAGGAAACTCTTCTCTGGGACTGTGCATATAAAAGATGTTGCTTGTGTGGCCGAGGAGCAGAGAATGAATGGCTGGTCCAGAGAGTTGTTCTGGTTCAACAGCACCATGCCCATCTGTGGCAATTGCAGTTTGTACTTATATGTAGGTATGGCCCATGAAAAAATGGAATATAATTGTCCAGATCTTCCCCAAGGAGCTCCAGGCTGTGGAAATGGCTCCCAATTTTTATTAGAAATTTATTTAATTTTTATTAGAAAAAATACAGTTCTACCAGTCCTTAAAATATCCTAAATGATGATGGGTTTTGTTTGTTTGATGATTTTTTTAATTGTTGTGGGTTTTACCTTGTGAGATAATAAGTTGTAGAGCGCTGAGATAGTTGTGATGCTATGATTTTTTTCCTCTACTTTGAGTTTGATGTTGCTAATTTTCTTGATTTTAAATGCATTCTGTGATGATTTGATTGGCAGTAAAATTAATTTCCCCAAGTCAAGCCTGTTTTGCCCATGATAGTAATTGCTGAGTCATTTCTCCCTGCCCTTATCCTGACCCATGAGCCTTATGTTATATATTCTCTCCCAGGAATATAATGTCACTTATTTTTTTGATTATAACAAGAAATCATGTTTTCTTTATCTCTTTCCTCTTTTTTATATTAATGGACTCAGTATCTTGTGGGCTGCTAGTAAACATCATCTGCTTTTCTGAAATAGAAGGTAAAACCCAGGTTTATCAAAGTGTTTAGAAACTGGCATAAATTTTGAGATAAGTGTATTCAATTCCTGCCTCCTAGGCATTTTGTTCATGCCTCATTTTTCTCAAAGCCTTTTAGACCAGTTTAGAGCTATTTTCTTCCCAGTACCAGTGTTTGTTTACATGTTGCATGTGGATGTGAGTGTAATTTCCATTTGATATTGTAAAAGTTGTTAATGTTACTTTACCAAAGTACTTAAAATTTTGAGCTAGAAACTTAACTGATACCATGTCAGCTGAGAATCTGTTTATGATGAGCAATGTGTTAGAGCAGGAATTACATCTGAGTCGTTCTGAGTGATTCCATTCATTGTTATTTTGGTCAAGATCACATTCTTTCATAGTCAGAATAAAGTAGCTTTGACAGGAGGCTGACATCAGAGTGTAAAGGACATCCTGCTTTCAGGCTCTCCTGCAATATTTTAAGGGTGCCCTTGAGACCACAGGTTTGTTTAAATGCATTAATTTAATTGCTGCTAAGTTTCACTGTGGAGTGTGGCACAGACAGAAAAGTAGAAAATAAGTAACCAGTTTTGTGGCTGTATCATGTTTCTATTTGAAATACAGGAGACTGAAATGTGTTATCAGAAAGTTGCTTTGTTATACTATTAAAAATAACAAGTACTTATTTTCTGGGAAAAAATGCAGAGAAAATAAGGACAAATCTTTATATTAAAAGGCAAAAGTCTCTCCATTAAATTTCTGGGGATGTGCTTGTAAGAGCTGCTGATCTCTTAAGAAGGTTAATGACTATGCTACAGTAGAAAGAAGCAGTTCAGCTAATACACACTTCAGTAAATTAAAAACCCCTTTGTTGCACTCAGGTATTTTATTCACATATTTTCCTCTTGCCTTGTCCCAAGGAAGACAAGATGACTGAAAGTTTGGCAGCTTCCTGCACCTAAAATAACAAAAAAAATCCTCTGTTGTCACCAGAAACATGTAAGCAGGAAAAAGATGTGGAGGAGGAGTTACCTGCTGCCCAGTTTAGTGGCTAGACAGGTTTCCTGCATTACTGAAGTGATAAGACATGAAGGGGTGTGCATTTCTGAGCTTTGGGGGTTTTCAGGTGCTGTGTCGTGATGCCAGAGAGAAATAACTTCAACAGCTGCAATAATGTGCCTGTAGCACCATGGTGCACACTGACACGTCTCATTAAAATATATATAACTGCATTGTGATGCAGGTGCAGTGCAGGAAAGAGAGGGGAGTTTTGTGCTTGTCCTTCACTTTATGAATTGTTCTGCTTACATTGGCCAGTGTTAAGTATAGTGCTAAAGCACAACCTTAAAGCAAAATGATTTGTTGGAGGTTGTAAAATAAGATTATCAGTCAAAATCACTGAAATAAGGGAGAGTAAGATGCACTGGTTTGTAGTCAGTGAGGAGAATTGAATTGAATCAATCTGAAATACCACAGTAGCAAGCACATGGACATAAAGCAGTGGGACTTAAAAGGGTTTTCAAATGCCTATTCAGTTCAGCTGTTCCAGACAAACACTTTGTTCCTGTTCTTGTTGCTGCTGCCCCAGCACTCAGCAACCAGGAGATGAACAGAGCTGCTAACACTCAGCCAATTTGTGTTTCTGTGTCAGTAAAGGAATGTTTTCCAGTTCACTCTGGAATGAGAGCTGAATCTCCCTCCACCTTTCTTGGTTACTTTGACTTCTCCCTAATAACATTTTACAGCAAATGTGTAGATAGAAGGAAAAGTCACTGTGACATCATGGGCTCAGTGAGGTAAAAATTACTCCAGACAAGGTCAAACCACAAACCAGAAACCAAAGTAGAAGCAGTTCAGTGCTTCTCAGGAGCACATTTGGTGCTTTGGAAAGGAGCATGCCAGCCTCAGTGGGAAATAGATTGCTCACTCCTCAGGACAGTGCCTCTCAGTGTTAGTTTCTATATGAGAAGTGGATGAATCAGGAATTAAAGGTCCTGTGTATTTGCTTTTAGAAGAGAAAATATCTCTTGCAAGTCTTAAAGGTGTACCTTGCTAGTATAGGTCTGTGCAGCCCCGCCAGTGAAAGGAATTAATTGAAAGGCATTGTGGCCTTATAGGGTCCCTCCTTCAATTGTATGATGTTCTTGAGTAATAAAGAAGAGTGATTTGGATTTCACTGGCATTGTATTCTTGTGTGGGAAAATTTTGCAAATGCTGTCTCCAGTGTTTTTAATAACAGAGAGTTACTTCCCCCTTGAGTTATTCTTCAGAACTCTGAAAAATACTTGGTGCATCTCAGAGTATTTTCTACAAGTTGTTTCTTACTAAGTAAATGGGGCAACAACTGGAAAAGTCACTTTTTTTCACCAACGCTCCTCTGTGTAGATTGTTCCGTGTTCCTCTCTTTGTAGTTTTACCTGTCTTACAAGATTTATGTGCTAAAATTAAATGGTGCTGCTTCAGTGTTGTGCTCTACAGAGACCTGTGTCACTTACCATTTTTAGTAGTTGGGAGCTGATGTGGCAGGATGCATTTAGGCTTTGTTTTCTGAGACAGCTAAAAATAGAATTGTTTGATAATATTCCATTATTCACCATGATGCTACCTAAGGGGCTATGCAAAACTTAGTTTTGTTTTCAGCTAAGTGGGACAATTGTCCAGAAGCTGATACCTAATTACTATGGCATTGCAATATCAGCAAATATAACTACTGAATTTGAAAAAGCAATGATAGCTTAAAAAGAAAGTTATATCAAAAGTTTGTGGGAGATCACAAAGGTAATGCAGAAAAAGGCAATAACAAATAAGCCACCCCTAAATTCATCAGTACATTTTTCAGAGTGCAAACGGAATACCTAGGACTGTCCCTGTGTCTGTTCTGTCAGTCTCCAACCTCCTTTTTATTAGTCCTAGATAGAAGATAAACAACAAGACTGACAGCTTTGTGTCCTTTGGCATTTTTGTGTCACCATCACCAAGTAAGAGGGTATTATGTCATCACTCAAGCCTGTCAGGTTTAGTTTAGTCTGCTGTTTGTCTTAACGATTGTTTTCCTCATTTTTTTCCTCTCAGCTGATACACATACCCTGTATAGATTGTATATTGTTGATGCTACCAGAATCCATTTTTCAGAGGAGAGGTGTTTTTAACTTCAGCCATAGAAATGTCACCCTTTTTGTTCCTGTACAGCAAAATAGAAATTAGAAAAAGAAGCATCTTCTGCACTCCATCAGTTCTGGTCTGTGCAAAACTTTTTCAAAACTCACATATTCAAACATTATTTAGACTAATTTTACAAGCAACCAGGACTCTTAGATTTTTATTTTATTAAGGCTTTGTTTAGGAAAGTTCATTATGTATAACTGCTGTGGAATCTCTGTAGGTTTCAGCTCTGTACATTGATGACTGGTGCCCAGTACCTACCTTTAATTGTATCATTTATGGATGAAATAAAAGAGAATCTTAGCTGAGGTTTGTCTTTTGAAAACAGTCAAATAGGTGTGATGGGACATTGAAGAGTCAACACTTGGCTTTTGATAATGACTTTGTAGCATATGGAAAGTACTGGTTTTCCTCACAAGGAAAGCCATAGCCTGCTTCCACAAAAAAACCAGAGGTACCTACAGGAAGTATCTGCCTCAGATTATACATTCAAGCTCTCTGAGTAATGTCTGAAAAAAACCAAGAAAAATTAGGAGCAGACTACTCTAAAGATAGCAACTTGAAGAAGACATCTAAACTAAACATTATGAAGTCCTAATGAAGGGGAATAAAACCTGGACAACCAGCTTTAACCTAAAGGATTCTGTTCGCTGCTTCTTGGGACTCTCCACTTTTCCCTAAAAGTAACATGTAAGCCAGGTCAGATCTAGCTCACGCTCAAACAGACACAGAGAAGAGGCTGTTGAGTCTAGCTGGTAGCCAGATAGCTGAATCAGTCAGTGTTAAGGGAAGGAAGGGACAAACTTTTAGTTGTCACAGTCCCTCATGCAAGCCAGTAATAAGACCTTTTGTCCACCAATCTTCTCAGAGAACATTGTAACCATATGGACCTTGTCCTTTCTTAATGGATTTTGCTCACACCTTTACCTGCTGAAGCTATGACACTGCAAATATTCACAGTAGGAAGCAGAAAAAAAATGAGCTAGCAGGTAGGAAACACAAGAAAACACCTAAATTTTTCCTTCAGTTAGTATGTATTTATATTTATATGTGTAATGTCTGTATTCACATAAAGTGGGAGAGTTTCAAAGGAGACTTTAATGACAGATGCCCCAAAGTCCAGCGGTGACGGCATGCAAATAGATGGTCAAGTGAGATGGAAATTCTGGAATCTGTCTCTTCTGAGCAGGGCTGTCTAACCCCTTGTGGGTAACAGTGCGTGTCTGGGACAGCCACAGGCAGGTTTGGGACAATCACAGTTCGCCAGAGGAGATCCAGCAAGTAATTCTGGGGATGTCTGGTGGGTGAGCTCCTGGGTAAAATCAGTGCAACAGCACTCTCTTTGGAAGTTGCCCTGATGCAGAAACAGGATCCATCCTGCACTCCCAATCCTGTTAAATGACCCAGGAGAATTCAGGCAGTTGCCTGGAGGCATTTGCATCTTCTGAGAGACTTGAACTCCCCAACTCAGCTAGATACTTGTCATTGAATAATTGAAGAATTTCAGCAGAGCCCAGAGGTTTTCCTTAGGCACAAAGATTCATGTTTCTGATGTTTGCTGAAGGTTTTTTGGTTGTTTTTTTTTTTTTTTGGTGTTAAGTTCATCCCCAGCTACAGCTAGGTGCCATTCTTTAATAAATTGCCAGAAATATCAGAGACCAAATAATGGTTCAGAGGGCCATTGAGCCTCCTAGGTATTGCTGTAGTGGCTTTTTGACACATCTGTCACTGCTGTCAAATTTATTCCAGTAGAGATCACCTTACAAGATGATACTTGATTTACATTACCTGATTTGTTCTGTAATGGGAGAGAACAGAGTCGAGTCTTTGATTTCATTTTCACAGGGAACAATATATCTTTAATTTTAAAATGGATTATCATTCAGAGAAGTTGGCTACTGCAATCCCCATTGCAGAGCAGTGTAATCATCATTCCCATCCTACTTTGTCTGTTGCAGTCAGAAATGTTTCATCTTGCCTCATTTGTAGCTGTCTGTCTTGGATCTAGATAGACACACCTGGGCCAGATCCTCAAGTAGTCCCACAGTCTTTCCCCCTCCCTTCCCCTTCCTCTGAATTTAAGCAGTCTCCAAGGAACTTTATGCTCTAAAGTGCTATTGGGGGAGACAAAGGCGTTTTTGCCCCTTTTTTGGGCTTTAATCCACTTGTTGTTTTATGTCTGCTGGAAGAATTAGGAAGATGGATTTGCACTTGAGGATAAAATTTTGTCTTCTTCCCCTGGAGATAAACCTGGTTGCAGACTCTCCAATTATTGGTGTAAAACTCATGATGGAGATTTTACAGTAGCAAGCTCCCCATGGTCTCCTATAAAACTTTAGAGTGCCTTTGAGTTAGTGTTAATCCATATGGCTCTGATTACCCTTCACTTGTGTGTGAAGTTAAATCTGCGGCTATTCTTAAATTTATAGGATTGAAGTTTTCTGTGCAAGAACAGTTTGATAATTTTTATTTTATTTTATTTGTGGCAGTGGTAGTGGATTGTTTTATTTTAATCTATCTCTGTTTGGTGATATTTTCTAGGATTCGACTAGACAAAATTAATCTGCGAAGGAAGTTTAAAGTGTAGGAGACACTAGAGAAATCAGCTCTGAGCATTTTTCTGTAAAATTATTTTTATTATATTCTGTAAAATTTTTTTATTATTTTCTGTAAAATTATTATTGTTATCTTCTATCTTTGTTTTTTAGTTCAGCTTTTTAAGCAAGGGTTTATTCACTTCTGTATGATGTAATTTTTCTTTTCCTGATCTAAGAATAGACTTCTTGGACATAAACGTAATTCATTATGATTTTTGTCTATTCAAGCATAGAGGGTTCAAAAATGTATTCAGTAAGTCAGCATTTGAAGATCTAAGTTGCCAGAGCTTCCAGAACTCAATGGTGGTTGTTATTTCTGCCCATGATGCTGTAATTCCAGTGTTCTTGGGAAGCTCAAGCTTGTGCTATCCTCCAAGTGCCAAAAGCAGCTCAGACCAGATGACAACTCCATAGAACAGAATACTGGAGCATGTGAGAGCTCACCTGTGTGTACTCAGACTAACATCAGGGTCCTTTTTCTTCACCTTCTCACTTCCTATTGTTCTATCTGGAAAGATTTTCACTGATTCAGTCAAATGTTTTTAAAATTCTTTTTTATTCTGGAAAAAGACATGTCTGTGGGAAGGCCTATCCAGCACAGCACTCAATTCCACAGTTGATCACATTAATCTGTCAACATTTTCCCTGTAGCAGGTAAGACTTATTTCTATGGATGGATAGTCCTCAGTTTTCTTTATTACAGTTCAGCAGAGCACTCTGCAGGGTACCAATTTTTAATTATACAAAAGCAATTTCAAAGCCAAAAAGGTGGAGAGTAATGCCTGAGAAATTTTTGTTTGTTTTATTTTTCTGTAGCATTATGATACAGGTAAAAGCTGTATGAATCAGAGAATCCTCGAAGGAACCTCTGGAGATCATGCAGTCCAACTGCCCTGCTCAGGCTGGATCAACCAGGGCAGATTGCCCCAGACCACGCCCAGTCAGATTTTGAGTATATAAAGCTGGAGACTTTACACCTTTTTGGGATCCTGTGCAGTAAAATACTGTGCCATAATTCTTTCTGTGATTAAGTTTTAAGTTTGTGGAGGACTTTCTCCAATGCTGGAGCAGAAGTGTGTGAGGAGCCCTCCCACTGAGGAGGAAGCAGCAGCACAAACACTGAGTGATGAGCTCCACAACATTAACAAGAGGGACTTCTCTCCCTAAATGAACTGAAGAAAGACTATTTTAGAGGTAGTAAACTGACTGAAATTTTAGATTTTGTTTCTTTTTATTGTCAGTGGGAAAGAAAAGGTTGTAGGGGGAGAAGGGTCCTGAAGATTTTGTTCTGATTCTTATTACTCTTTCTTTTAGTTACTGTTAATAAATTTTTCTTTATACCCTTTTAAAGCTTTGAACCTGCTTTGCCTTTCTCCTAATCCTATATCACAGCAGGAAATAAGAAAGTACATTCTAGTGAGTGCACTGGTGATTAGCCAGCACAGAACCCACCACATGAACTGACCACAGCCCCCATTCTGTCCCTATGTGCTGCTGTGAAAAAGGAGTTAAGAGAATATTGGGAGAAAAACTAAGCCTGGAAAGAAGGGGGGATGGAAGATAAGTGTTTTAATATTTGGTTTTATTTCCCATTATGCTACTCTGATTTGATTGGTAATAAATTAATTTTGCCAAGTCAAGTCTGTTTTGCCCATGACAGTAACTGTTGGGCAATCTCTCCCTGTCCTTATCCTGACCTACAAGCTTTTCATTATATTTTCTCTCCTCTGTCCAGTTGAGGAGGGGAGTGATAGAGAAGCTTGGATGGCACTCAGGTCCCACCAAAATGATTGATGTTGCCTTTATGGCCCTACTCCAGTATGACCTGACTCTGATCCACTGGGTGAGCCCAGAATTGGCACAACGCTTGAGATGTGATCTCTCCGGTGCTGAAGAGACTGCAGGGTTCCTCTTCTTGGACCTGCTGGCAATGCTCTTCCTAATACAGCTCAGGATGCTGATAAGTGTAAAGTAATTTAAATTTACAATTGCTACATTTTTGAACTTCTGCAACAGATAAAATGTACTTGGCAGTTTATATTTGGAAATATAAAGTAATAAGTTAATTTGATGTACTCTTCCCTTTTAAAGTGTTGCTGATCAGTATTCCTGATGTATATTGCATATGTAATTGGTTTAGACCATTCTTCTTTATTTTTTTTTCCAGTGGCCTCATTCTTACAGAGAACCTGTCTAGCACACAGAGGAAATAAAATTATTTACTACATAAAATAGGAAAAATGTTACTAATAGAGATGACAACAGAGTTTTTATCAATTAAAGATTGATGAGGAGAAGAGGAAGAGACTAGATGGATTAAAATCTGGAGTAAAGGACAGTTTATTCCAAAGATTGGCAAGATCCACTTATGAGTGTGATCAGGAAGGATTTCAAATGATGAAGAGTAAGAGGAATGAAAAAATGAGGAAAGGATGGGATCAGTGAGGCAGGAAAAATATTTCCTGTTTGAAAATAAATGTATATTGAATATATTAAAGGCTGTGACAAGGGAAAATAATTAAATACAAAATCTTATTTAGTTTTTGTTAGCAAATTAAAAATATTTAAAAATATAAATAATATCCACAAAAATTGATCACTATTGGCATAACTCCTTGCATTTTTTCAATTATAAATTGCTTCCTTTCATATGACAATCATGATGTGCAAATCTATTTGTCATAGGTAGTAAACTGAAGACAGATTAGTTTAGGTGGTTTCTTAGCGAGTCTTCAAACTGTATCAGTTAAGCAAAGTGCAGTGTGAGAACCAGTAACAACAATTAATTCTTGTAAATGGGAAGAGTTAGTAGCATTCTCTAGCTGTAAATGGGTGTTAGTGTCCATATTTCTTTTTTCAAATTAATGTCTTCTGTCCCTTTCCTCTTGCTACAATTTGAACTGCAAAAGGGACGGGCAAGAAACAAGAAAGAGCCAACAACCATTTTTTCCCAATTTATAAGAAAAGGAAATTCTTCCAATGAATGCTTAATTAAAAATTTCAAGATACATTCAATTGCTTTTTGTCTAGACATATGTATTAAGCATGGACAAGTTTCTTCTGGCATACTCAAATACATCTGGTGTATGTGAATGGCCCAAAAGAAGTCAGATCTTGGAGATAAATAATACCAATGGTAGCAGGACTCCACACATCTATTATTTTCAGTATCTACTGTTAGGTAAATATATCCATTTATTCACAGTAGAGTTGTTTGTTTGGGTTTTTTTTATATTTTTTTTATTCTGTGCATCTATCAGTACTTGGTATGCCATCATATGTCAGGTGTTTGTTTTTACTTACTTTCTAAATAATATTCTCTAGTTCTTGGTGAATATGTCTGGCCACCACTGTGGAGTCCAAACATTTTATTGCTGTCACCACATTCTTGGAATATAGCTGCAAAAGAAACACATTTACACAAACTAAATTTAGTCTAGAAATGTTTTTTTTTTTTTTGTCTTCTTCTCTCTCTTTTGTTGTTGGGTTTTTTGGGGTTTTTTTCCCCCATTGACTATAGAGGAGAGAAACTGGCAGCCTCTTCTTCATAGGAACTTAAATCCACATCCTTCATGAGGGAGAAGAATGCTTAGGAAAAGCTAAAGAAGATTAATCTTTGTGAATATCTAGCAAAGGGTTATTTAGTTGGCACTTCAGGATTGGTCACACTTATGCATTTTGTGATATGCAGGTTCTTTACCCCAAAAACATCCAGAATGACAAGATTCCAGAATGTTTCACATTGGAAAGGGCTTCTGGAGGTCATCTAGTCCAGCTTGGTTCTCTGACTATGCTAGAGCAGCTTCCTATGAAAATTAGAGTTCTAGATCTGCTGCTGTTTTGGTTTTTTTTCTTTTTTTTTTTAATTTGAATTAACTCCAGGATTCTCTGATCTTCTTGTTAAACAATCCTAAGTCTCTTAGCCTCAACTTTTATGAGAGAGGCTCCAATCTTTTAATTAACTGTTTCTCATACCATTTATCACTAACAGGCTCCTTCACAGCACATCTGCAAGTGGAAAACTAAGACAAATCCCACAAAAGAGGGAGCATCTGTGTTCTTGTGGTGGAGAGACAGATTTTCTGCTGCTCAGCTGTGTGAGAGACATCATAAAACTTTAAGGGCTCCATCATAAAAGATGTTGCAGCCATCAAAGAGCTTTCTGGAATCCTCCCTGGAATTGCACTAGACTCATCTCACATCTCTCCTGATACTTTGTTCCATACTTCAATTCCCTCCTAGTGAGACATGTGAGTCATCCCTAACAGCACTAATATCTTCAGTATTGATGTATACATAAGGCTTTGACTCTTCATTGGTACTGGAATCTATTGCTAGGTTGATTGCAGATGCATTCATCAATCATTGATGATTTCTTGGCTGTTTTGTCCAGGTTCTGTAATATTTCTAAGGCAGTGACCTGTTCTTAACTGGCCACTGGAGGAAGATGACTTGCTCCACTGGCTGTAGCAGGAGTTTAGGGAGCCTGAGTGCTTAATGTAGTTAGGAAGAACGAGCATTGCTGTGTTGGCATCTGTAGCCAAAATAGCCATCTGCTACAGGAGGGATGTTCATTTCTGTATCTACCTGATCAAGAAGTGCAGGAAGAACAGGGCCATCTTGTAGCTGTTCTCAGGTAGAGAAAAATCTCTTTTAGAACATCAAAAAGTGAGAAAGTCTCTATCTTCTGCTAAAATAATATGTTTGAACAGGACTGCACTCTTTAGAAATTGGAAGACTCTGACTTTCCAAGGAGTATGAAACAGAACCATAAACATGACTCTACCACGAGTAACACTTGTTCATGCCACTAAAAACACTTCCAGTGCCATGGGATCATTAAGCTTAGCTAGTAAATGGGCAGAACTATAATGTCACCACCTGCAAGGTCAGGGAAATTCACCTTTCTTGAGGCATGGTCAGCTGAAGACACACACAAAAAATGCATTGTATTTGGGCAGGCCTGAGTAGAACCTGGTTGTGCAGCAGTGCTAAAAGTGTAAAGTCTGAGTTATTCTGTGCCCCCTGTCCTTTAGGAGCCCTTTCATTCAAAGCTGACTAAAGCCAGTGCATGAAGGTCACCAGCAGTGACTGTGAAGAGCAGTTTCTTGGCAAGGAAAAAGAGTATTATAGAACTGATGTTCTTTAAAATACATAGATGGCCTTGGTAGAGCTCTGTGCTGTTTGGCCAGACAGTTTTTAATACCTACATAAGCTTAACTCTGCCTTGGTCAGGAGTCTTTAAGTACTGCTAACACACTGATTAGTATCAACATGTATCATCATCAGTAGCATCAGGAAAAATTACCTGGTCTGACCTTTGCAGAAGGACAGACTTGGAAATCTGTGAAGCTTGGTTTTGGCTTGCAAGAGGATTAGTATTTATTTCTAACTTCTACTTCAATAAAGTCATTATCTAACATTTCTTACAGTGAAGTCCCATTTAACCTGAAGCATATAGAAAAAAAATTTCTAATTTCTGTTAGTCTTTCCTTAGGTACATGTGGACTTATTACAGCTCTCCATTGTATTATTTGCATTTTCTTAGTATTATTTTTGCAGCAGTAGTCCATCAGTAGACCTTCAGAAATTCTCTTCCCAACTGAGAGACTGTTTCTGTCTGTAATTTACAATATATGGCACAGTGTGATGTATGCTATTTTGGAATTTTGTAGCATTTTCTTTTACCATAATTGCAAGGATCAGTACAACCCAGAATAAGATTCATCTTTTTAGAGTGGTGCTGCATTTGAACATATAGTTAAATAATATCCTCTATAATCCTCAGGGCTCCTTTATTGCATTACTGTTTTCAAAACATTCATCTCTAACTTGGTACATAAGACTACCAATTACTTTTATCTATTGAATCTTATTTATTTTAATTCTGCCCATCTCTAGCCTTGCCAGATCATTTTGCAGTTTTAAGTTTTGCAGCTGTATATTTGAGAAGTATGGTTTTTAAATATTTTCTAGGCTACTGTGCTGTGGTACATGTCCAGTTGCATTAGGATAATAGGAAATCTTGTGATTCCCTGTTGAACAAGGAACCAGATGAACAGACCTTGTAAGACAATGTTTCATCCTGACTGATATGATTTTTGTTTTATTGTTTGGAGGTACGGTTAAATATTATTCTAACACAGTGAAACAGTAAAGCATCTTCATAGTTCAAAGCCTGTGTGCTTTGCAAAGATTTGAAATTTAAATTTCTTATGGGAAAGTGAGTCAGGCCTCAGACCTTCTCAGACAATAAATATCATCCTTATGATTCTCAAAAGACAAGAAGAAAATAAGCTCACTGCTTCTTTAATACAAGAAACAGGCATTACAAACACCCTAGATGGCAAGTTTTTCCTCTCTTTTTGCATGTTGCAAAATTTCTTTTTTCTTCAGAGCACACATTTCTTGAGTGCTCTGAAAAAGAAGCCAATACAGAACATGATTGTGAGAGAAAAGGTAGCTCAGTGCAGAAAATCTGCCATGCAGGAAGGTTTTCTTTATTCCATCCATGAAGGGCATGTAGTCATCCTGGCCTCCGTTTGTCACTTGGCAACAGTTGGTGAAACCTCAGCTCAGCAGCTGTGTTCAAGATCATAAGTCCTTGTAAGTCACCTTAAACTCTTTTTCATTTTATCCAGATTGCAGGAAATGGAGAATTGTTGTTGTTTCACTGAAGAAATTACCTTTCTGTTTGAGTTTTCTTCATAAGCATCTAAGGCTGTGCACCCTGATAAATAATAGATAAGGCCGTACAGGCAGGTTCTGAGTCCACAGTGCTTTGGCCTTTTCAAGGCAAGCAAAGAGTAGATGCTTCTCTTAGTGAGGCTGTCAGCACCTCTCCTGATGAAGGGAGTTTAATGCATGTCTTTGGCAGATGCATTATGCAACGTGCAAAAATGCTGAAAAATTTAAATAGGAGGAAACAGCTTGCTGTTGAACATTGTTCTTAAAATAAAGTAGTCAAATATTTCAGGAGTGTATCTCTGCTGAAAACAATCTAGTCTTTTCTAATTAGACTGCAAGCCACAGCATAAAGCAGAAGATAGCCAGGTGGAAGAAATATATTTCTATTGATCCCATTATTTCTTCCTTTTGATCACCAAATACTTTGAAAGTAAAACCTGTCTCCAAGGATTCTTACGTAGTTCTTCAATTTCTAAACTTTTACTTAGTACCTTGAAGTTCAGTGATGGCCCAAATTTATTAAGCACATGAATGGGTTTAAAAATTCAGTTATATTGAAGTATTCTCAGCATCCAAGTGGCTGAAAACTGTGAAAGACACTGTTTGGAATGTCTGTTTGAACTCATCTGTGTTATCAATTATTTTCCTAATGGGGGAAAAGCCATCATGCATCTGCAAATTGATCAGACTGTTCCACAGCCAATTAGCCAAAGATCCCTCCACTGTATTGCAACCTTCAGTTTATGTGATTTCCACTGATTTTACCTATAAATGATGCCACCTTTAAAGGACACCAATGGCACATATGTCAGCCAATTTGACAGGTTGCACAGAAAATCCTAATTCTTTTCCCTCTACATTAGCATTACTTGTGAAAGTAGATTCAGTTTGAGGACTTCTGTTCCAGGGGAAAAAGGTGATACCTTCACTAATGCAGTGCTGTGGACAGATAAGAATTGCCTCCACTGAGAGGTAAAAACAGCCTCAGCACATGCCAAGGTAGAAATAGAAAACATGGGATTACTAAAATTTCACACTGCCACCCTTGTGTACTTGCATGAAGGTAATCAACTTGCATGACTGGAAATGAAAGAGGAAGGAAATGGATTTTCTTTCCACATGAAAAACAACTGAGAAGTTTTAAAGTCTTAGGAATTCAGATACCATGCAAGTATGGACTTGATAAGTTAGGCATGAATAGAATAATTGTGTATCAGCCCTTTTTAAGGAAATGTGAATGTTTTGAAAAGAAATATGAATGTTTAGAAGACACAGAATAACAATACTAGATTGGTTTGTTCCACTTATTCCCACTTTGTCTCTATTTTCTTCCTCTTCTGTCCTTGCTTATAGTTGATGCACAACTATAAGCAATTTCTGTAGATCATCCTATGGGGACCTTGGTATATTGAATTCATTAAGAGCAAAGAAAAAGAGCCTTCTCAAGTATATCCAGAAACACAACATAAATCCCTTTAAATCTGCATTTAGAAAGTTGGAATCTGAAAATCAAAGGGATTGTTGCAGTTTCATAAATAATAGAATTCTGGGAGTTTAGCGTGACCTGTAGAGTATCAGAAATCCTCCTGGCTCCAACTAATGGTTATGTTATTCCCATAAGAGAGGGAAGAGCTCCAACATAAGGAAGAAAATTTTGTTGAGTGAATCCCAGGATGGCAGCATATGTCAAATTAGAATTCTCAAAATATCAGCAAATTATTGTAGAGAATTTGGGGATTTTGTTGTTTGTTTTTTTCCCCCATTCCTCATATATATGACTCAAAACACTACAAAGATGTGGTCATTTTAGATGAAATGCCATTAGAGATGCTGCTGTGTGGCTACCATGTCTAACAGGTCCAACTGCCTTTTCCTCATGGTATGAAATGTGGATTTTTTTTCTTCCATTTTGTCAAATTTCTAAGATTCCTTTGTCTCTCTGTTATAATTCCTGTTGCAGGATTTCTCTTTAGTAACATATGATCATTACATTATTATTTTTTTTCCTAAAAATAAAGTACAGCTTTGTTTGATTGTGAACAAGGAGACTAGTTTATTGTGATGGTCATCAGTCTCAATAATTGCTAATTAATGCAGCTGAAATACATGACTGTATCTCTTACTCATAATTACCTAAACTATACAAATTATCAAGGTTGCTTGTTTCTGTGTCAGAGAACATTCTGAAAAGAAATCTTTTCCATAGGAAAAGAGAATGACAGGTAAAATAAATGAAGTGTGTCTGCTTAGGAACAAGTGTTTTATGCATAATTATTTCATGCCTTGCAAATTAACTACATCATATGTGCCTGGGAATTACAGGAAGCTGAAGTAATGTACCTAGGGCATATTGGAATTTACTATGTAATTATATTTCTTGTTGCATTTTGTATTTTTCAAACAGCTTGCAACATGAGAATCCAGCAAAGTGATGCCAGTGCTGGTATTCTCTGTTAGTGCTTTTGGCGTATGTGTATTTCCCAGAAGTCAAATAAATATTCTGTTTATTTATCCTTTTTATAGTATCTCTGTAGGTATGCAAACTATGGATAGGATAATGATTAAGCAATGTAGGTTAAAATCCCCAGGAAGAGGCCAGAAGGGTCTGTTTGGCTTCTAAAAAAGTGAAATGTTAAAGGAGTTTCTAAGAAGGTTCCAAAAGAGCAGTGTTCTACTTTTTTTGTGTTAAAGTGCTAATTAAATGTGATAGAACATTTTGTATTTTACTTTATGGAGCTTTATTTGAACTACTGTGGTGGAGCTGCTTGCCACTTGGTACCTTTCAGTAGCTGCCTTCTGTCCAGGCTCCGTGGGCTGCTTTGCTTCATCAGCCAGCCTTGGCAAGGTCTTCTGTGATGAGCAAGACCCTGCTTCACTCACTCACAATGCCTGGATATCATGAGTTGCTCGAATTGCCCCTGGTTTCTCCACTGTTGCTGTTGTTTCCATCACCCTTTTAAGCAAAATGTACCTAAAACAGAAAATGCAAACAAACCAGTTCTGCCATCCATCACAGCTATCAATTTCATGAAGAGAAACTGGGTATATTTCTAACCAGATGAGGATATAGAAACAGTTACAGGAATACAATTTGAAAATAAGATTCTACATTGCCTCTGCATAAGTGCTCACCTTGTTAAAGCTGTAGCAGTAAAATTTGGTTTGCTTTTCATCTGCATAGACAGGAAGCTTACAAATATTCAGATTTGAAAATGATGGAAGAGATAATTGTTTTTAGACCCAACACTTAGAAAAATGCTTCTGACAAGCAGCTTTCCTGCAAAGGAGTGTTATGTTGGTGCCCTTTGCAGCATTTATTGCAAAGGCTGGGTTGATATTTCCGTTACAAAACTTTCTTGCAGTTCTTTCGATAAAAATCCACTCTGTAATGAAACATGGAACATCTGATCTCATCTCTTGACCAGTGGTTGTTTTTACCAGCTTTCCACAAAATTGACTGAGCTGAGGTTTTTCTATTTTACAAAGGTTAAAAAAGGTGTGGAGGGGGAGAGGTGAGGAAGGGGAACAGTAAGAATGTAGTTGATGGAAACAGTTTGTATTTCAATTGTAGGATCAAAATTATGTGCTGTTGGCATCTCTAGGCCAGTTGTGCTGTAGTGGAATTCATTGCTGTTCTTTTCAGGGCATGAAATTCTACTTGTTGTCCCATCTGTAGGAAAATATTTCAACAGATACATAAAATCTTTATCACAAGGCAGTAACAACTGAAAATTATAACAAAGTAAAATACTATGTAAGGTGTTATAGTGCATTATTTTTTAAATAATTTCAGATTACAGGGAGAAAAAAAAATTACCACTTCCAAATTATGGGGCGCTGAGATGCCTTTTAGTTTTGGTCTTTTTGTTTGTTTGTTTTGTTTTTTTATTTTTTTCTGCTGATGCCAAATTATATAAACAGGTGTGGTGGTGATCAAACCATTTGGAAAAACTTAAATAATTTTTTAATTTTTTTTTGGGAAGGTCAGTAATATGAAATAAACTACAATTCTTATGTCTGCTCATTTGCATCTGACTAGAATTGACAAGCTGAGAAAGGAATTCTGAGTCCCCATCTACTTGGTCAAAGATAGCAACAGCTTCACTGTTGTGAGGAGTTTTGGCTGCTGAAGCCACAATGATCAGCTTTGCTGCTGTTTGGGTTGGTAGATGCTTTCTTTTTGTGCTTTTCTGTTTTCCTGAGCTGGTTTTTCTCAGCTGTTCTGTCAGCTTTGCATTTTGTGGCTTCTGGCTTGCTTGCTTTTTTCCTTTAAGGTTGCTCCTCTTTTCATCATTATATAGACTTGATATTATAAACTAAATAATTGTGGGGATTTTTTCTTGTTGTGGCTGGCCATATGACATCTCAGTTCTGTTTGGAATGTGTCCATTTCACACAGCCTCAGTTTCTTTGATGTTCCTTGAAGTTCATGGCATACCTTTATGTTAGGCATGATTAAGCTGCCACCTTTCAGTCCTCAGACCCTGCAGAAGAAGCCAAGCTTTAGCTGGCCTACTCTGAAATAATCAGCAAATTCAGCTAAAATTTTCTGGCGAGAACAAACCAAAATGGGAGCCTTAGAAGAAGACAAATTAAAGTGACGTTTTTGCTGAATCTTTGCTGTATCTTATTTTGGTGTAAATCTACCTGGATCGACTTGGACAGCAATTGGGCAGAAACATCTAGGTTTGGTAGCAAAAGAACCACAGTAAAACTCTTTTTTTTTTTTTTTTTTTTTTTTTTTTTTTTTTTTTTTTTTTTTTTTTTTTGTCATTAGAAGAGATATACTAGACAAATCTAAGTCTTTGGAGACTTTAGAAAGACGTGAGAGAGAACAGCATTAGGGACTTGAACACCTTTGTTGTTCTCACAGATGCAGGTGTAACTGTCTCAATAAATATCATAGTCGCATTTTACTTTTGATTTTCAGAGGTTTACTGTAAAAATAGACTCATTGAATTTTCACGCACTGTCAGACCAGACATTTCAATCTAGAGGTATATAGCTAAACTTCCTGAGTTACAGAGGCTTTTTTATTGTTTGCTTAGGAAAATTACAGTGTTCGCTCACTTATGATATTAGTATTTCTATGCTGTGGGAAGGCTTGGATAATATATGCAGATTCCTGTAGCAATTTTGCTGCAGGAAAAAAAATGTTTGGGAATTTTTTGTCAGTTTTTCAGTAGAAAATGGAGGTTAATCTGAATATAGGCTATAAAATACTTTCAATTTTAAATCATTAACTAAAGTGACCTTTTGAATTTAAGTGAACCTACATTCTCCTTCTCCCTCATTGTTTCCATTCAAACAGAAGAGATTGAATTTTTATTCATAATCAAAAATGGAAAGCCACTATATTCAATTACCTCAACTTGTTAAATGTACTGCATATGCATGTATAAGTGGAACTTTCAGTCTATTGGTAAAAATAAATAATTATTTACAGAATTTTAGAAATCTGATAGTCCAGTTCAATATCAGTAGTAATGAACATGAGAAAAATCTGTAGACAAACTAGGCAGGGCTGGATACAGGATTCTCAACGTCTGTAAATACATGAAAAACAGGTTGGTTTTGGAAAGAATTTATTTTAGACACTGAACAAAGCTGTGAGGGGGCAGAAATCAAAGTAATTGTTGAGATTTTTAGAGGAAGGCCAGAGTTAACTCATGTCCTGTAGTTTCTATGTTTATAAATGTTAAAAATTACTCAATAGACCTCTCAAAATCTTGCTCAGCTCTTCCACTTTATTCCACAGAGAAAACAAACTGCTCTGCATGGACAACTATGTCCACACCTCTACGTTCCAGGGCCTGGTTTCCCTAGGAATCATCATGGAGCCTCTTGTACAAGACCCCACACTTTCTTCACGTGCTGGATCCAACAGTAATGTCAATTTTTTTTTGTTGCTG
>NW_005054338.1:4137547-4158174 GCF_000277835.1 Geospiza fortis | reverse complement strand
CGAGCTGAGTATCAGTGTCAGCGACGTGTCCCTGTCGGACGAAGGGCAGTACACCTGCTCCTTGTTCACCATGCCTGTCAAAACTTCCAAGGCTTTCCTCACCGTCCTCGGTAAGCACACACTGAGCCGAGCAGAAAGAAGCAAGTGTTAAACTCCTCAGGCTCTGGCAAATTATGATAAGAGTGAACTTTTCTAAGGCTTGGCAGAAGATAAATGTAAACGTCTGATCTGGTTTCCCCTGATGTTTATTGTTTCATATTGCTGGGCTGAAAAATAACATGCCTCTTACTGTTTGCAGCGTGGCAGGATAATGAGTTAGGGAGCACACAAACACCACGGAACGAGTGCTCCATAAAATGGACATAACCTCTACATCCCGAGCACCACCAGTGCACAGAAGGTGCATGTGTTCATCTCCTGACAATCTATTGGATAGGGCAAAGGAGAGAAAAGCAGAAAGCATGAAATCAAAACGAGCTTTAGAGCTTTATCATTTTTCCTTAGCGGTTCATTTTTTTGGTTCATTCTCCTTTCTCTTTTTTTTTTTTTTTTTTGGTCTATAAAGTGCAAATTTTCACTGGGTTTGCCGCTTCTTTTATGCTTTATCCTCTAAGTGCTCTGCTGTTTTCCCCAAAGGTTATAGATACACATAGAAAAGCAATAGATTTCAAGAGATGCCCAGGAAATAAAGTTTCTGCTCGAAGCTTTATATGATTCTATGAATGTCAGTAGCCCAATCAGCCAAAATTGCTATAGTTCACTAAAACACACCTGCGAACCTAAGAGGCTATATGATTTTAGAGATTGATTTTTATTCTTTTTTCCTTTTTTCTGTCCCTGAACATGACTCTTTCTCTCTTTTTGTTTTATTTTTATATGTGGATGGGCAGACAGTTGAATTTAATAGAACTAATGTAAGATATTCTCTGTGGCAGTAATATTCACATTAATCCAGCCAGGGAATTGGTTTTGTGCTTAGGATATGAAATACATCTCCCTTTCAGTCCCTGTGAGACTATTTTACAAAAATCTTCACTACTTTACCATTAAGGACAAAAAGTACCCACTCAAAGCAAAATATTCTGGAATAGCAACTGCCTATGCTTTATCTTCCTTCTGCAGAGAGGCATTTCATGATCTAAACAATTGAGGAGTACACCAGTTTGACCTTTTAAATGGCAGAAAGACATAGAGAAAGGTGTTACAAAGACAAGAAAACCCCCAAAATATCTAGGCAATATTTATTAATAAAAGTAGCTTGATCCTTAACAGTCCTTTAAGCTTGACCTTCATATTAGGGGAGGGTTTCATGAAATTTTCCCAACACCATTTACTTACTTTCCAAGAGAGAAAGCTGCACAGTTTAGGATTCCTGCCTTTTTTCATTTTGTATTTGTAATTTCCTATTTCAAAGGAACATTTTAAACTCCTAAAACATTTTCTGCCAGAGAAGGGGAGCTTTGCCACTGAAGTGTATTGCATCTTTTAATCAGATAAACTATCCTTTTATGTACTAATAGTCTCTTTATTGACTGCTCTGCTTTCAATTAGAAAATTTAAGTGTCAAGGTATTGTAGTAGACAAAATTTTCTGTCCTGAAAGAGAGGACTAGGGTTATTAAAGAGATGTACTATGCAATAGGTGATGCTGCTTTGCTTTTATGTACATAATCTGTCATTTTGAAAAAGAGATGCAGAAAAATGGAATTATTAAATACAGGGCCCAGGATCAATTACTGTGACCGAGCCCTTTATCTTGCCACAAATGTGGATGCACCAAAGCAGTGTAGCTACAAGACATAACTGTCTTTTTTTTTTTGAGATTTTTAAATTACTGTCATCAGTGATACTTTAAAATAAGTTATTCTTGTGTCTTCATAAGTTCAATGGATTTATGCATGCAGTGATCAAAACTTTCCCAATTTTCTTTGGTGCATTGAAAAACAGCCATTTCCAAATTGAATATTATGTGTATGGTATGTCCAAATCATATTATCTGCTCTGAAGAACTTGTATACAGCAGAGGACCCTCCACAGTCAGTGAAGTTGTGATTATACCTCTTGGTGTTTTGGTTTTGTTTCTCTGAAGATAAAGTGACTCCAGTATTTATTTTCACCCTCCCTTTTCCCTTTTTTTTCTTTATTAAAGTCTTCATTATTTAGGTGTAAATATCTGTCCTCAACCTAGGTCAGTTCAGTTTTTTGTTGCCAGTTTAACGTTTAATTTTCACAGCTGTGAAAATTAAATGTGTTTGTCATCCTGCTTGCTGTGCTGAGCAGTTTAAATATTGTAACAAGTCAGACTAGACCTGCATGCAGAATATACAGAGATAAGGTATTTATTAAAATGCAATCTGTTTCTCTAGAAAATTAGGTAATTCCTGCTTTCTCTATTTATTTAGAATCAACTACCGTTCAGATTGATGGATATTTACAATAGGAAAAAGGTTTAACTGACAAGGCACGAGGAATTAATTATCCTGTTTACAGAATTTAGAGCATGTGAAGAAGTGAACTTTAAGTTGGTTGTGCATTCATGGCAGCAGCTGACACTATCAGAGACATTTTGCTTGTTTGCTTGTTAGGTGTTCCTGAGAAGCCACAAATTACTGGATTTACCTCACCAGTTATGGAGGGAGAGAGGATGCAGCTCACTTGCAAGACATCTGGTAGTAAGCCAGCAGCTGATATCAGATGGTTCAAGAACGACAAAGAAGTTAAAGGTATTTAAAAGGATTTTAGTGTCATTTGATCCAATTGTCAAAACTATCTAATCCATAGAATTATGGGGTTTTTTTTAATCTGTGTTTGAAAAGTTGCTCCTATTGGGTCATGAAATGAGTAGGGGATGGCACACAGATGAAGAATTGATTGTAATTTACTGTAGTGGTCATGTAACCATCTTTTTATTGTTTTTTCAAATAGTAAAAACTGATGTTTTGGATTGCTCAGAACTCTATGCAGCATAATAAACTCAACTGTGAGGCTTCATAGAGAAATATTTTCTGGATTATTATCACAGTCAGACCACTTGTCCCTGATATTTTCCCTTTTCATTTCTCTTGTGCCATTCCAGCATGGGGTATGTCTGATTTAGTTAATTCCCAGATTTATACAATCCCCTAAAAAATGTGACCAGGTGAGGCAGAACCATCTGGAACAGACAGGAGAATGCACTTCCCATAGGAGACCTATGGAGCCTGCTCTGCTGAGGAAGAGCCAGGATGTAGCAAATGAGGGAATCTCAGCTGGGAAACTCAGAATCTCCAGCCGAGGCAAGGATGCTGACAGTCTGCAGTGAGGAGGAGGAGAAGATGGACTTTAAAGGGGATCAGGAAAACATCACAGGGACTGGGGGGAATTGGACAAAGTCTGTTGTTACAGAAAAGCCAGTGAGTGACTAAAAACAAAGTTGACAGCAAGGCTTTGCCTTCAAGGATGCAGCGAGCTAGGAAAGAGCTGCATATAAAAAGCTGTTTATTTCCTTTACATCTTTTCTTTCACTTGGTATGTTCTTTGCTTAGACCTTAGTTTTCTACTCCATATTCTTAAAAATGATGGAATTGTTTTAAATCCTCATTGGTGAATGAGTGAGTGACGAGAGATTCCTAATGCAGAAGGCTGTCATACCTCCAAGCCGGTTGAGGTGCCCATTATAGAGTAGATGGATAAAAAGGATAAGGTATTGGTATTTATTCATGTCACCTCTATTCATTCTGCTATAAGACCAGATAAATAAATGATTCAAAATCCACCTTTTCTGTGCAGCTTTAAAGAACAAAAACAAACAAAAAACCACCCTTCATTTATCTAATTTGTCTAATATTTTGGATTTCATTAGCTCAATAAACTGCCTCAAGCAAAGTTACAGAGTTAATTACAGAGCCATTTATCTTCCTTTCCTATTCTCTTCCAAGTGCAATGTGCAAAAGCGGAGCTCTGGTATAAAATTGGTGAATAAAGGAGATTGTAGATGATTGCCTAAAGAATCCTGTTCATTCTAGAGGTGTTCTTATATTTCTAATGAAAATGAGAATAGTATTGAAAGGAACAAGCATTTTAGACTGGAATAATTTGAAATGTGTAACAAGGATAGAAAATGAGTAAACAGAGAATGATTCATTTCAGTACTGGGAAATTTGAGGAAATTGATGACAGAAATGCAGCATCTAATCAAATGCAAGTAAAAAGAATTAAACAGCACAGCTAAGACACATGGCACAGCAGAGACTGTGTCCTTCAAAAAAGATGGCATGATGAATATACATATTGAAGGCATGTTAAGATTGGAAATAACTCCAAGCCATGTCAATACTATAAGATAAACACTGACACAGTTGGCCTAACAGCAAGGCCATACTGAAGATATGTTATTTGAAATTTGAAAATAAGTTATTTTAAAAATTACATTAAAAATCTGGTGTAATACCTTTGCCTTTCCTTCAGCTGACAAGTAATTGAAGGCAGCAAGCAATTTGTTGATTTAACTCTTTAACTATTTGACTCTTTAATTTATTTTTCTCAAGAGTTCCTAAAGGGATTAAAAAAAAAACCACACAAAACCAAAACAAGATGGGGAAGAAAGGAGTATAAAAGGAGTATGAAAAAGAACAGTAAAGGGGAAAAAACCCCTGACAACCAGGAATAGGAGGAAAGTACTGAGCACATTCATTTCAGTTCAGTTTTCTAGGTCTTCTGAAGAGCACATTGCCATTTCTCAAAGGTTAGAAATAAAATAACCTAACCAGTCTGCAGTGGCATCAGCAGAAGTTACATTAGCTTTGTGCAGTGTAAAAGGTGAAATGATAAATCTGAGAAAAGAGATATGAAATGATATGCTAATGCAGCTGACATTAAAGGTCAAGAGTTCGTCTGTCTAGCACCAGTAAATCCAATTGTGTTCCACTGTATTATACATGCTGCAAACGAATATAAATGATGCACTGAGATCAGAGTTGCACCAAAGGGGAAAAAGCCACTCTAAAATTGTAGCTCCATTGCTATGACTCAAAAAAGGAATCATCATCTGATAAAGGAATAGTGTTTGATAAAGTAAGTGTTAGTAATGAGAGAGACTGAATGTGAAGCACTGGGTGCCACACCTTTTAGTTTACTGTTCTGTCACTCATATATGCACCAATTTAACAAAGGGATCTGCAGTTTAGCATTCTGGTGACATTTCTGGAAGGTTATTAAGAACAAAAATACTGGAGCAGCTAAATGCAAATTTTTCATTTTGAAATTACCTATCTTTTTCAACAAAATTTGTTACATGCTCTTTGAACAAAATTATATAAAGAATTTTTTATAGGCTTCAGGAATATTTTGAATAGATTTTATTTTTCTTTTTTTTTTTTCTTTTGCTAGGTAGACTTGATTTTAAAACTAAATAAGTTCATTTTGTTGCAACAGGTTAAGATACTTTGAGTAAGTTTCTTTAATTTTAGTATACACAAAGATTTCAGAGAGGCACTGATTATTGTCTTGAGAACCCTCTACAGCAAAGATGTTTTTTGTATTTTTTTGATAATAAGGTCATTTCATGCCAGAAATTGAGTTTAAATGCAAACAATAATTATATCTGCCATGTAAAACCAGAAAAACTCCCTTTTTAAAAGATGAGTATTTCTGTGTGTTACAGGTGTGTGCTTTTATAAATAGCTTGCAATGAGCAATAGATGATGAACATTCCATCATTTCCATTTATTATTTTCCCTATCAAACATCTACACTTATGAGAAATAACCCTGTATTAGTTGATACAGCCATATCTATATGTGCACCTGTCTGAAAGTCATGGAAGTGGGCCTGAAGCTGATCCCCGGGTTCATTTGGCCCAACATCTATTCCAAGGTTAAATCAAGTAGCTAAAGGTCTTCTCCAATTCAGGTTTGAAAAGTCTCCCAGGTCAGAGATTCCATAGAAACATTTCTGTCTAGGGTAGATTTTTCAGCATTCTAAAGTCCTCTTGTTTATGTTTTCATTATTTGTAGATATTTCATGATACATAATCCAGATTTGTCTAGGTGTAACTTGTGTTTGTTGCCCATCAGCTTTTGTTTTACACCTCTGAGGGGATTCTGGCTCTTTTTCTCTATGGCCATAATTTATGTACTTTAAAGCAGCAGTTTGATCTGGTTTTAGTCTTCTCTTCTTTGGGTTAGATAATATCAACTTTCTTAAGATGTCTTTGTAGAGCTCCACTGACCACAGTGTTTTTCAACAGGTTTATTGTACATTTTTTCTTCAGAAAGCCCAAAACTGGGCCTGGTCCTCTCAATGTAGCCACGCACGTGCCAAAGAGAGAAGGATCGCTTCCCCTGACTTTCTGACTGTGCTTTTACTAATGCAAGGCAGTGGGTTTAGCTTTCAGGCCTGCAAGGGCACTCTGTTCACTAACGTTCAACACGTCCTACCACCCCTAGGTGCTCCTCTGTAAAGCTGTATCCCTTCAGGCTGTTCCATTACAGTGCTTCCCACACAAAATGCTTGCGTCATGGATTTCTTTCCAACCTTTTCTTCAAGGGAATATTTAGGAGAGAGAGGAGCAGCAAGAAAACAAATTAAACAGTAGCCTACAACTGACATATTTAAAAATTCTGTAAAATGTCTTGAGTGATGGTGTGTTCACAGTAGCTGATCTCCACCATTCTTACATCCAGTTGGGTTTGCACTCAATTAGAACGTATTACAATCCCACCTTCATTGCCATGAAGAAACATCTAAGAAAATACAGCTGGTAAGAAGAACAAGCTAAAAATTTCTGTTGGTGAGGATGCTAACAGTTTGTAGAATCTTATCACTACCCTTTTTGCAGAGGAAGTTAATTCTGAGAGTCTAACTCTTTCACACAATAAATAACTAGAGAAGGACTTCTCAGCATCAATTTAGGAAATTACCTGCTTTTGTTTTTCTAAAGGATTAAAAATCTACAACATCTCAATAAAATTAAAGTTATTGATGTTTTCAGGAGCCTTCTGTCCCCCACCTGAAGTCAGTAAGCAAAGGGATGTGCACATTACTTATAAGCAGAATGTTACCTATACAGGTGCTTATTATTAAATATGGAAACCTAACTTTGGGAACAATATCGCATGTGTTTGCTTTAAATATTAGTGAAGACATTTGTTGTTTGATTATAATAACTTTGCTTTAGCTCTGGCCAATATGTCTCTTACCTACTAATCCCTAAATATTAATAGTGACCATGGCAGAAATGGAAATCTTTTAAGGCTTAGCAGCAAACAGTCAGAAAAATTCTCGTATGCAAGAAATAATTATTTTTTAGGGAGGAATGGAAACTGTATAACTACACAGTGTCCTTGTCTGTCTGGAGACAATGATAAAGACCACCTCTCTGAAGTCAGAGGTATTTTTAATCTAAAACTATGTAGCTTAAGCCATTGAAGATTTGCTTTCTAAAATTGATATTTCATGGAAATTTTATTTAGGTCATTCTGTTCTCTAATGGGATTTAGTATAATTTGTAAAACTGAAACCTCTCACTTTTCATAGGGCACAGAGGACATATGAAATCTCAGTGTAATTTAATATATATGTTTAAGTATTTATAGATATCTTTTCAAGCTTTCACTGCAATAAATCAATATAACAAGCTTACCATTTTTTTTCTGAAATAAACTAAAATCAATAAGTATCACAAGTAGTTGGGAACCAAGTGAAACAATTCTAAAGTATGTGTAAGAAGATCTCATGTTCCTGTTAATACATTCAGATATTTTAACTCAAATGCTCAGTCTTTTGGATCTTCGTTTCTGATCTAGCATGTATTTCTTACAACAAAATGTTCTGAATGTGAATCTTAACCTTGAGCTGAGATAATGCTTCCTAAGCATAGCTGAAAACTCCCTCCACTGCAGTGTCTGTGCTAAAAACTCAGATTTTTAACTGGATCTGCAAGTATCATGTATCAAGTCAATTTAGAATCGTGTAAAGCAGTGAGTGGAAGTTCTCTGCAGTAATCTTATTTCTGGTCTTCTTGGGACTCATTTCAATATTCCAGTAAATACTATGGCATGCTCTATTTACAGTTGTTTATTACCATTGATGACTATACCTGGTTTTATCAGTAAATTAGCATAATTCTAACCAAACAACAGAATAAGCAATGAATTAAGTAAGCACAGGATGAATCTGACTGTGTGCACGTGGCTTCAGTAATATCCATGCATTGCATTACTGTGAGAGGCTATAAGAATGAACTTGGGAAATTAAATGTTCAGTGGCACTGTGAATATGTAAGGTGATGAGGGTGGGACAAGATCACAATCTTTTTCTGATGACCTACAGAGAGCATTTATATCTAACATGGACCTAAACATTTAAGAGGTAACAATGAATGAAATTCAGTTTGAATGCAGTATCATGGAAGCAGTTTTAAAATTTTCTCTTTCAATATCTATCTCCTATTCTGACAATGAGAGCAAATTGAGGAATAACTGCAGTCTAATTGCTTTTATATTAAAGACACCAACAATGAAAGATGGGTTTTTTTTCCAACAACTGTGATAGAAAATTTAGCTGTCTAATGTCGGACTATGTTTTCCCAAAAAATATTGGAAAGATAACTAACTGTTTTTACTTTCTTTCAGATGTTAAATATGTAAAAGAAGAAGATGCAACTCGTAAAACATTCACAGTCAGCAGCACGCTGGATTTCCTAGCAGATCGCAGTGATGATGGTGCAGTTGTAAGTTGCAGAGTAGATCATGAGTCCCTAAACTCTACACCTCAGATAGCAATGCAGGTTCTAGAAATACACTGTAAGTAATACACATTATACATGCTTGCTTTTATAGTTTTGTTTTGTTTCAGAGTGTCTGTTGGAGCAAAGTTCTCTGGTATTGTGCAGATAGATAACGCCTTTCTTTTAGCCAAATTCTGTGGTTTGTATTTGGTTGGTGGGGTGTGTTTTCTATTTTATTTTTACAGGAGTGACTCAAAAAAGTTTAATGAAAGCTTAACATTGAGAGCGCTGTGGGACCGAGTTCTTGGTTTTATTTGAGAAGCAGTGGAAAGAAAATGTACTTGTCTTTTTTGGTTATCATTGAAGTAATTTAAATGGGTTATTTAACATCAAGAGCATCCTAATTCACAGTTTTCCTTGAAAGTTTCTAGAAACTTGAAACAAGGGTATAAAGAAACAAAGTTTGTAGCAGATTGCCTCAATGACGCTGAATCCTGCTAATGAAACTCACTAGTGTTGTTAATAGCACAGACTCAGGAAGAAAAGCTCTTTAAGATTTATTTTTAGGCCTGGCCCACACAAGTTGTTAATCTAGGTAATCCACAATTCAGTTGTATTGCATCTTTATATATTGGCTATTTTTTTTCTTTCAAACAGCATTTCTGGACATGATGTTTTCCACAGTGCATTGTTCCAAAGTTGAATTAATCTGGTTTTCTCTGTGCCCTACTCTGAAGTCAGATTGTCCTTTGAGTCAGTGGGTTTTTTTCTCTTATAAACTGTGAGAGACCCCATCAGCTGACATCTTCATATTCACTTGTATTAGATCCACCATTTTTTGGGGTCCAGCTGTTTTTGGTTTGTTGGTTGTTTTTTTTTTTTTCTGGAGAACATGTGTACATCTGCAAAATGCAGACCAAGGGAAGGCAAAAGACCTTTCATGAATCTCTTTCTAGACCAGGTGCAATCAACCTGTTGTAAAGCAGACAAGCTTGTCCCTGAAGCAGGCAAGTGTTCAGTGACTGCAACCAGTTCCTGAGGAGCCATGTCAAGGACTGCTGCCATATGTAACTTGTTTCTAAACAGGGATATTTCTATAAACAGGGACATTTCTATAAGCATCTAAGACTTGCAGCACATGTAAAATGCAGGAATGGCAAAAGCACTCTGTACACAGAAGCTGACAACTTTGCTAAAAATGCCATCTGCAAAAAAAGTCTGAAAATGAAGAGAATGTGGATTAGCATATGTGCTAAAAATGTTTTCTGAAACATTCTAGCCATCATTTTACTGAGGGAGATCAGGGCCTTTCTTCACCAAATGGCTGTTAAGCACCTCTCCTAATATATTCAAATGCATCTGTGCTGGAGACATGAATCCCTAACAACTTCTTTTCCTTGAATTCTAAATTGCACAGCCATCAGCCACTGATCTTGCCCATGTCTTCACTTCCTAATTCTTTGCTCTTTCTTCAGCACCTTGCTCAAGATGTTGGCACTGCAGGAGATGAACCAAATTTAATGGAACACTAGATGCAGAAATTGGACAGCTTTAAAGAGTTTAAAATGGCTGCAATGTAGTGTAATGTGCCTGAAAGTAAAGGCAGGGCCCTGGTTTGCATGAGCCTCATAAGGCAAAAAAGCCTTTTTGTGGCCTCTTGTATATAAAACTTCCTGAATATTTGTTTTCCCTTCCAGTTTGCACCCTTGTAGCGAGGCGCTTCCTTGCTAAATAGCAGTGAGGTGCATCTTCCTCTATGCTTGTTTCTCCAAATTTTGAACAAGACCCTTCTCCCTCTTCTCTGGCCTCACTGAAGTTCTCTGACAAGGTCAGACTGCACTGGGCATTTCCATTACTGGCGTACTTTATGTTAGTTCCCCCTCTAAGACTGCCAGCTTATCAAAAGCCATAATGCACAAGTAATTGTTCTCTATCATTCATGCTTGCTCCATTAATTTTCCACCAATCAATTTAATACTCTCTAGCACTGGTATGGAGTTGTTATACATAGAAAGAGAAGTGATAAAAGTGCCAAAAGAAGCTGAAGTTGAGGGCAGAGAGTGGAAGAACCATTTAAAGCTATGGAGAAATAAGTATTCTGTTATTGGTGACAAGAAGACTAAGATCAGTCTTTTGTTGTCCTTGTCCTTGCCACTCACATTTCCGTGGTCAGCATACTCAGAAATCTTAATGCTGGTCAAATTTTGAAAGGAAATTTTACAAAAAGAGAAGAAGATTCAAGGAACTGATGATATGGTTCATCAGAGAGCCTTAAAGGAAAAAGAGATGTGAAATTATTCACTGGAGCAATCCCAAATACTCCAAATGGAGTACATTACACTGGAATTGGGCTCCTTGATTTTATTCTCCTTGTGTTGCTCACTGTTGTCATGGATATTACTGCAGCCAGTGGAAGCTGGGTTTTTTTCTGTCAGTCCATAAGATTTCAAACATATAAAAGATATCCTGTTTGTATCAACAAGAATCATGCTCACAGGACCCTGTGGAAGCTGATCCAACATAAATCCTCAATGCCACCTTGCAGCAGGGCAAAAATAGTGCTGGCAAAGTTGATGAATTATGGGACCTCAAAGTCAGGAGAATCTGTTAATCTGACAACCTGTATGCTCCAAAATCATAACCAAGTTAGTGTGGCATTGCCACATACTCTTAATATCCCAGAGATCTATAAAATTAGCAGACAACTGTGAGAGAATGATAAGCAAGTCTCTTAAAAAGGTCAAACAGAACAGCACAGGTGAGCATCAGTTTGGCAGAGAATGAATGTACAAAGATGAAACATCACTCATTAGAACTGCTCTTGAGTTTTAAACTCCTTCCTAAAATCTGAAAAGTTAAAACATGGATGCTCCTCACGAATTATCAGTGTATCATCACCAGTTAGAAGGAAAGGGCAGTAAGAACTTGTCTAGGCATTTCTGCCCTGTATAATTATGCTTGAATGTTGAAAAGCCTGCTTTGTTTCAAGCAACTCGCCCTTGACAATGGACAAAATTTGTGGCTCCATCAAAACAAACAAACAAACAAACCAAAAAGCAGAGGAAAATAAAAGAGAACAGTAGGAAGTGCAGGGTTGTGTTTGCATCCAGTGGATGATGGGTAGAGGAAAAAAAAAGCAAAATAATGGAACGAAATGACAGGTTTTGATATATGCCTAGTGAAAGATAGAATAAAATTAAATCTGCCTTAGATGCTGGGACTGTATGAAACAGATATTTGTAATTAGTCCATGGAGAGATGTAGATAGAAGTGCTTATGAGTCCACACAGCTGTTTTTATCATCAACTTTAGTAGGAAGTCAACTTAACAAAATGAAAGCCATTAGATATAGAATATGTTTATTCCCTCATCTTCCCCTTACAGAAATCTTATGTTTTATTATTGTGATAGAGAAATCAAATAAGGTTTCCCAGTAGTGCTACAGTGTATAAAATGAAGCTGAGGACTAAACTTTTACACTCAAAGTTTTTTTTTTTATTTTCTATTATTCATATTTATGTGTATGTGATAGAAATAGTCTCTAAGTCCTTCTGCTGCTCTTTGCTTTCCTTTCTTTCTTATAGTTCAGTCTGAAAGTGGAGATTATATTATTATTTTGAAGGAGAGAGTGGTCAATTCTTGTTTTTACAGGGCTTCACAGATTAATTTTGCAAACTCAAAATATTAAAATAATAGGGGAAAGCATAGCATACCCCCACTCCATACTACAGGATAATTAGCTCCTCCAATCTTTTGATTTATTTGTCTGTAATTTATGTTACATCTCACTTGTGCTTAATCTTGTTCATCTGTATGTTGTGCTCTGTGCACTGCAGGGCAGCCCAGTTGCCCAAGTCTTTCTGCTGTGCTGAAAGGTTGGGCTGTAATTTAGTTTCTGCTTGGCCAGCAGAGGTTTGTGGTAGCATGACACTGCTTGCTGAGTTTATTTTTTCTGTGACCCTTACTGTCAATAGCAAACCTAAAATAGACTTGTATCCCCTCTGGCTTTGCTCTGAAGTTTGCTTGTCAGCCCAGCTGCCACTGATTATTAGGAAGTGCTTCTTGTAAGTGATAAATACAAATCTCAAAGGGATACTTAATTTCATTGTTTACTTCTGTGTTCAGACTAAACAAAGAATGTATTCTTTGTTCCTGTATTAAAGAATTATGGGTACGGTGCTTCAATTTTGAAAGCTTCTCAGTACAATTTTTAAGAGATTGTCTAAGTCCTTATGCATGCTCCTGAAAAGACATTTTGAGGGCATGTACAACTTCTGGTCCACATCTGAGAAGTCAGTGAATTCTTCTCATCCCTCCTCAGTGTTGCAGACATGTTGTGATTCCCAAAAGCAGCATCTTCTCTTCCTTCCAGGTCTTATCTGAGCAGAAAACAGCCAACATGTTGCTTCGTACTGAACAGAGTGCCATAAAATTACCCAGTGGTAATTACTGTACCTTAGTGAAGGTTCTCTGACTACAGTAAATTACCCAGCAGACCTCAGTAAAAATTAATTGTGTAAATCTACCCCAGAGGCTGCTTTTGAAGCCTTAAAGTGAAATCAAATCATTTGAACTTCAAACCTAATCATGGTGCTTCTAAAATGGCAGCTGTGATGTGATCCGTGCTAATGGACTCAGTGAGATTTTGCTCAAAAGCTGACCACACTCCCAAATGACAGCACTAATAAGCTAAATATGTGTTATGTAAAGAAGCGTCTAGAGAGGCAATTTTGAATAAATTCCATATTGGCAGACACAGATGTGCAGTGAATTGTCGGCCTGATAAATCTATAGCCATCAGCTAACTTGCTTCCACAGGCTATTCCAACATGTTTGTGTGATAGGCACACTTCTTTTGTGAGCTGTTATTAGATTCTTTTGCAATGAACATCTGGACTTGACTTTAAAATTAGGCAGCCATTCCATGAGAATGTTGGAATCGTTGTCCTGGAAATAAAGGTATTGATTTTGCATTAAGTAAAGAAAGCCCTGGGAGTGCAGCAGGCTGCGGATTGGATCAGCCACGCGCTGGTGTGGCCGTGTAGAACACGGGGTGTCTGTGTGTGCACAAGTGTCTGACAGCACCCTGCCCCTCTCACTCCTGATGTAACAACAAATGGAAGCTTCCCTGATGGCAAGATGGGCCCAGAATTTCTGCTTGTGCAAGCAGAGTCATTTCATCAAAGAGTTCCCTGATGCTCACTTAGGAGGGTTTAGCACACTGTTTCTGCTTGGCTGCTTTCAAGTTTTTGTTGGAACGGAGTTTCTAAAATAGACATTCTGAACAAAAATGAGTAAAAAATGTGTGTGAATATGTAAAAATATATTAATTGTAGTATATCATGTACTGCATCTTCATATAGCACTACATGAAATAAGGCATTCTAAAAACAGGCAAGAAAAGGGTCATGAATAGTTGGGTGCTGGACTCTGTGTCTGTGATGAATGCCTGAAAGACTCAGAGCTGCCCATCAGAACAGTACATAGAGACAAAATCCCTGTGTTCCTTAAGTCTTAATGTTCAGTTCTAATGAATGTCACATGTTAAATATGTTAGTGGCTCTTCAAGGTGCCTGTGTCTATCCAGACTTGCTGACTTTTTGTAGCTCAGGAAGAGCAGATGTGTGCCCATGCAAAAGCACACAAAATGGGATACTTCTTAGCTATGATAAAATAGGAGAGGAAAGGAAAACTTTCCTCTGCACTCTACATATGGTCCTTCTGTACTGTAAATGAGTAAAATATGTGTCACACATTCATTTTCTTTAAGCTGTGTGGCCATTTGTCTTTTTGAAGCTGATTCTAATTTTCTCTTCATGTGCTCCTTTCTCTTTACTTACTTTAGTTGTTTTTCCCCAATTTTGTGCTTAAAAAAAACCATCTTTGCTTTTGCACTCTGGCATAACTCCTTCTCTCATTTGCTTTGAAGTTCTTTTTTTTTTTTTTTTTGACTTGTGGTATGCTGCCCAGAACTCTCCCAGAGTTAAGTGACACCTATGCTTTAGGAATAAGGGCACATCTCCCTTTTCTTTGTAAGTAGCTTTTACTCCCTAGGCAGAGAATAGGTTTTTCTGAAGTGAAGAAAATATGAGACTTAAAAGAAATTTCCTTCACTGATGCTCATCTCAGTGGTTTCAGATCATTCAACAGAATTGGTCATTCTCATTTGCTTGTGACCATGTCTTCCTTACACTGTGTGACACCTTGACAGACATACTGGCTAAAAGCAAAATCTGGTAACATTTGGTGAGATTACACACTGCCACAATCTTTGTATGGACAATCTGGCAAGAGATGCATCCCCAGATTCAGAAAATGACATGTTAACTAGGATAATAAGGTGTCATAGCATAGCCTTCCATTATTTAAAATATTTTTTTTAACATCACCCCAAAATACTAGGTGAACTCAAACAAATAGCCTGTGTGTTGAGTCAGGAGTGAAAATAGTTGCAATTTCTGAGAGAATTGAAACTTCTTTTGATGTTGCCAAGAGAGAAAATGTCTGTATAATGATGACTTCAACCAATAAGTTTAACCACACAATTCTTCTAGAACTTCTCATACAGTGAAAAGACCTGGATTTTCCAGGCACATAATTCCCTAGAGTCACAAAAAAACAAAACAAAACAAAAACAAACAAAAAAACTCACCTGAGATTTGCACATCCAGGGCTTTGCTGTTCTCTATTTCAAGCTAGCACTATTTTCTCTCTTCCTACAACTATTTCATCATGGAACAATTTGAGTGGTTTAGAGCTATGATACCTCAGAGACCTCTGGAACTTGTGGAAGGAGGCCAATACTTGAAGCTTGGTCTTATTGATTAAAGCCACCTTTTGTTCCAGCTTAAGAAGCAAGAGGGGGATGTATTTTCTGTCTGATGTGCAGACAGGACCTTGATTTCTCACAAAACTTCTGATCACAGATGATCTCTGTAAGCCTAAGCAAGCAGGGATGTCCTTCACTTTCAGTGAAAACCTGTGAGCTGTTCAGGTTCCTGGACAGAAGCTCATGAGGAAAAGCTGGATGTTTTCATAAATGGCTCCCTGAATCTGAAAGGAGATCAAACTTCTGGGCACTGTTCCTACTTTTCTCTTTCACTGAAGATTCTGCTGGATTGCTGTGACCTTGAGAAGGAGACAGTTTCGGTGTCTTCCAGTTGACTCCCTCTTATATAAGCTTATCCTTTTTACACATTCAGGTTCCCACCCAAGACCCACCCATGTTGTGATACTCAACCAACCCAAACAGGTTTGGGTTCTGTTTTGGTTCATTTTTTGTTCCTGAATTCACCCAGTGAATGTTAATATGGAAAATAAATATATCTTTGAGGACCAGCTGTTGGTCTATCTCCCTTAAAGGAGGGATGTTACTATACTTAACAGGATAAGATGCAGATAAAACCAGTAATAATGAGAATGCAATTTAAAAGCTATAGTTTCAGTACTCTACATCTTTTCATATTGAATGAAAATTAAGTAAAATGTTAATTATATAGCTCAATAATTATGTAAGCACTTTGTTAATTAGTACAGTTACATTTATTAAACTTTTCATACTGGTGAATGCTTGAAACAAATGAAACTTAAAGGATAGTTAGTGTACACAGTAAAGGATGATATCTGTGAACAGAAAAGTTCACTGCTACAATTTGCATGTTTAAATGAGATCAATTAGGTTAATGACGGATGAAAATAAGAAATCCATTATTTAAATGCAAAATAATTCATAAACTTGTAAGTCCATTTACTGCAAAACTTTCATCTTTCAAAGGGGATATTCGGTTCAAAGGGTTAATGTACAATCCTGACCTTTACCATCTGGAGGTTTATGTTCAAATACGGTTTACAAGTGAAATATAATCTAATTTATTTCTCTGTAAAATCTTATGTAGAAAATCCACAGGGTAGCTTGTCTACTCTGCATAAAAACTTTGAAATCTGGTGTGGGCAGGATATTCTATGTGCCTGTTGTGTGACTGGGAAGGTTTTAAAAGAAGTTTGGGAGGGAGAGTTTAATATTATGAAAAGTAGGAAAGACTAGCAAGCAGGTGAGACAGTCTGGAGGAAAAGATAAAAAACAAATTTAGAGATCATTACCAGAACCTCCCAAGGAAAAGAAGTTTGCCATTCACGAGGGTGGGATGAATATTTTCAAGAAGCAAATCAAATTTTCATTTTCTGATGCTACTGCTTAGTTATTTTTATATAGACTAAAATTTACAGTGTTCAATATCTGATATGAATGTTAGAGAAAGGACTGAAGACATATTTGGAAATGCTGAGTATCTAGAGCTCTCATTTCACTTCTCTAACAGTTATGGATGTGCTATAGTTCTTAAGCCATATTCAAGATAATTTAAGTCAGACACAACAGAACAATGAAGGCTTTAAACAAAAAAATCTGAGAAAGCAGAAGATAAAGTTACACTGAAAGGTCATGCACTCTCTCAAAGTTCAGCATTTCTTTATAATGTGGTTTAGGCAGAAGACTTTTCTTTGTCTTTTCTTTTTTCTCCTTCTCTTAAGAGCAAAAGGAGATAAAAAATAAGTTGGAGAGTGGAGTGTAAGGCAATGGAGATGCTAAATGAAACAAAATTTTACTGTTTACTCTGAAAAAGTGGCATGACAAAAATAATTAAACAAGATGAAAGTTGTAAAACCAAGCTTCATCACTTGCATTCACTGGAGAAAACAGAACTGATTTGCAAAGAAAATATTGTTTCTACCACATCATTCATGTGTGGATGGGACTTAATGCATAATTGAGAAATACCAGTGACCCATTCTGCAAAGCCATGTAAAGGGGAGTGGCTGTTGTCTGGTGCTATCTCCATGGGGTGGCACACACTCAGAACTGGGGTGACAGTGCCACTCTGTCCTCCACTTATTTCAGCAGGGGCTACTGATGTGCTCACATTTATCTCTGCCTGTGTTGAGGCCAAGCACAAAGTAGGTAAGAATGATCAAAGAACACATTACGTGACAAAGGCAGGGTAAAGCTGTAAACATTTGAAATGGAGCAGGGGGAAACTGTGGAACTTTGGTGTTGTACTTCCAGCTTCTTTTTCTCCCTCCCAAAACCCCAAGCCACATGTCATGTGCTACCACATTTCACATCCTTTATTGTGTTTTAGTAATTGTGGGAAAGAGGCTGGCATGACCAGCAGGTGAGCTGCTGAAACAAGTCCAATGGATATCTTTAGCAAAGTACCACATAATCAATGCCCACAGAATTAGTAACCTAAATGGTTTCCTGCCAGGTTGGTGCTCAAATTGAGGCATTCATGTAATATGAGTGTCAGGAGGGAATATTTGACTGATCAATCTTTCTTTTCCTCCACATTGGCATCCACTTTCTTGTTTTGCATCCAGGAGAGTGTATTTACACTCTTCTGTTACAAGCTGTTATTACTCTTTCCTACAACAAACATAATTTTAAAATAAACCAGATGAGATTAAGGATGACACAACAGAATTCATCAAAGAATCTTAGGTAACAAAGGGACCATATGCTGCTTCTGGTCCTGCTTAACTGTAAAGCAGTTTTAAAGGAGTACAAAAAGAAGACATTGGAATATCCATTTGGATATGGTACCAAGTATTCACTTCTGTCAAACCTAAGTATTGAAGTACTATCATAAGGCTTAATTTCACAGTGTTGTTGAATAGTTTTATTGAAATTAAATGCCATTGCCATGGCACAATTGCTTGAATGAGATTAACTCACCCACAAATATTACTAGTTGAATAATTTTCAGATACATAATATTGATTTTTTTTCTCTCATCCATTTAAGCAATGAGTTAGTCATTCTTTTCTGAAGCAGAGGATCAAACTTCCTGCATCTGCCAGGCTACTTTGGTGAAGTTACCAAGGCAGACTTGCACCTAAGCGCTTATTCAAGGCAGCAGTGCACAGACAGAAGCCATGCTGCTTGCCATTTACAAAATAAGCCAAATCTGGGGAAATGCTGATTCACAGCTGTAGGATGCACAGCTGGTAAGTGTAAAAGCTATTAAAATGGTGAGCACTTGCACAGAACTGATTAAAGCGCTTCTCTCTCCTCTTTCTCATCTTACTTAGGATATCCAATCTGATGCTTATTTTTGTGCATGCTGCAGTGATTTGTCTTTGGAATTTACTTTTAAAGTGTCTTCTTTCCTAAGCTTATTTCCTTACATTTTTTAGAAATAGGAATGAAATTATATAGGACTAGAGAATTTTCAATGAGCTTTGTAATTGCTATCCATGTATGAAAATTATAATCTCATGATTTGTGAAGGAAAAAAAAATCCTGAAACTTGCCTGTGCTCACTCCAGCTCTAATTAATTTAGAAAGTAGATATATCATCATTTTCAGAGGTATCTGCTTATTTTATCTTTGCATCTGGAAATGATGGAAAGGTTCCAAAGATATAAGAGAGAGAAAAAGCGCAATGAAAAATGTAGAAGGCCGTGACATAAATAGATTTCACAAACATGCATTTTGAAGAAAAACAGACAAAAATGGGTAGACAATAAATGAATTAGTCTCTCAGGAAAAACTTTTAAAATCTTATCATCTGGCAGCCATTTATTACCAGGCAGCAATAATCTTTTATTATCAGACTGTTAGATTTTTATAACATTTTTTAAAATGATAGCACCAGAACTGTTGTTGTGCACTGCCACACTAAAATATCTGAGAAATTTATGAAAGCTTTTCAGCATTCAGAAGGTTTGCAGTCATAAAATAAAACCATGAAGTAAAGACATGCTGTTGGTAGCTCATAATTTAGCTAAACCTGTAAGAAGAAAAATGTGTTGTAATGAACCAGTTATAGTAACTTGCAGTCTGGTACAAAGAGAAAAAATGGTGGTTTGTGTTCAAATCAAAAGACAACAACAAGGTAAATATATTCATTAAAAATGGCATAGTAAATCTGAGTATTATAGATCCAGGCAGGAGGTGCTGCTGCACAAGGTTAAGTGATTAATTCAGAACTTGGAGTATTCTGGAAATAGTCAGTGGGTAATGGGAGGAAGGTGGGGGTTATCCTTTTCCTTGCCAGATGACCTGGCAGCCATGACATGGATGTTACACCACAGAAAAGGTCTGTGTGTTTTATCTGGGCTGCCTGGAGCTCAGCTGAGTGTATTCTGAACTGGCAAGTAATTAATAAGACATGTTCCCTGTGTTGCTTAGGGTCCAGGAAGGTAAAAACTGGCATCCATGGGAAGCTCAGTGATCACAGTGGAAAGAACTGCTCTGTCACACAAGCGCAGCTTTCTTTCTGAATGGATCCTTCATCATATTCCACACTGTTGGATCCAGTGCTCAGCTAGGTTGTTAAACAAAGCCTTTTCCTACTTGCAGTACTTTTAAGGCTTTTTAAATCATTGAGTATAGGAGAAAATTTCTAGCGACAAAAGGTAATTAAAACTGTCTACTCGTCATCCTAAAAGATGAAATAAGGAGGTGGTATCAGTGCTTTTAGCAGGAGGACTGTAAGTAACACTTGTAGCACATCCTGATGCACTGTGAGCCGTGTAGTTGCCACCTGGGATGAAACCTAAACCATGACACAAGAGCTGAGGTAATTTCCTCTTTCTTTAGGAACTGGGAATTCACTGTTATAAAAATGACTGATGGGGTTTCCCCCCTTTTTTCCTGTTCCTGTCTATATGGACCTCATTTAGAGTCCCAGCAAGCTTTTCTGGTGGAATAGCTCCACATTGCTCCCACATCCCCACACCGCTTTCTTTTGGCAACCTCATTGTTCATTTGCCACAGCTGAAACCAAGCCGTGGTAGGACTGGTGTGCCAAATTCATTTTTCCTCAGAATGGCATTTTATAATCCAGAGACCCTTTGCTGCAGATTTCCCAGGGGGAGGGAGCGCTGACAACACGAGCCGCAGTCTTCGCTGAGCGCTGCCG
>NW_005054338.1:4117340-4136544 GCF_000277835.1 Geospiza fortis | reverse complement strand
CGGCGCCGCTGCCGGGATCCGCCGCGCGGAGCCGTTATCGCTCCACCGCCCCGCCCGCACCCTCCACTGCTTTCGGCGCAGCGTCGGTGCAGCCTCCCGGTCCCGAGCCGCTGCGTGCCGCTGTCCAGCCAGAGCCGGCATCCCTGTGCCCTGTCACGCCGCTTCCGCCGCCTAAAAATAAAGAATAGAAATAGTAATACTGAGAGTAACGCGCTCAAAATAGAATATCTAGTTTTTGAAAAAGAATGATTAATAAAAAGCAAAAATTTTCCATTGTTATCTTCCCTAAAAATTATATATTGAATTAAACCCTGTGTTTCCTGCTTTAGAGAAACAAGTAGTTACTGTTGAAGTCAATTAGCAGGGAAAACCACTGGGGAATGTATTTCCTACACCACTTTGTTGTGCCTTAGAGGGTGAAACATAAATATAATTGTGTTAGTAAGCTCCGTTTAGAAGTGTGTGGAGAACAGAGAGCTGCCTGGTGGATTAAAGAAGGAATGGGAACTTCAAGTCGGGGCAAGCAGCGCTGCATTGATGCATGCAGATGAAAGCTTAAGTGTCTGGAGTCCTATCTTCAATTTTATTTGGGTCATTTACAGTGTTACATAAAATGCTGATAATTTTTAAAAATATTTAAGCCAGGAATAATAGCTAGATGGCCCTTTAATTTCTTCCTTCACCTGTGGCTGTGAGGATTACTTCCATCAAAGTTTTGCTCTTTTTCATACTTCTCTGGAAACCTCTTGATCTCATTGCATTAGTTGTCTCCCTCCCTCAGTTAAATTCTTCATGTATTCCTATCTGATACTAATTTGCTCCTCTGGTTCAATGTATAGTCAAGAGAGTAATTTATTCATCTTCAACAGCACCACTGAAATCACAGAAGTACTTGATGCCCTGATTTATTAAGGCACTTGAGGTCAGTGCCTTAAGCACGTGCTAAAAATGAAGCAAATGCCAGCCTGGCCTCCAAAGGATTAGTCACCTGCGTAATGGTTTGCAGAGTCCTTAAAAATATGAACTTGTGGAACAGATTTGCTACTGGTGTAAGGTTAGAGCAGCTGTTCTGGAAAGCTGAATGATGCTGAAAATACTTTCAGTGGAATTGCAGAGAGTCTGCACTAAGCCTTTCTCTCTTCTTGTCTTGTGCTGTTACTCTGTGGTGTGCAAAAATAAAAAAATCAAAAGTCAGATTTTTTTTCATCACTTTAATTGTTCAGATGCCATTTAGGGTTCTGCAGGACTATTGGCATCTCAATAAGAAACTCTATTGTTACAGTATATCTTTTTAATTATTTTTTTGGGGTGATTTTGTGGGGTCGTATTGGCATGCTCTTTCACATTTACTTAATAACAGCACGTCAGTGGTGTCACTGCTAAGGATAACAGCCACTGCAAATTTAGTGAGACAAAACTTAGGTATCCTAGATTTGCAGGATAAAGTGGTTTGTATTAGGAAGCTATAGACAAAGAAACCATGAGGAAAAATATCTATTTTTCAATTCAATCTGATTTTTTTTCCACTGTGACAATGAAATTTGGTTTTCCTCTTCCTAGGGAAAAATGTGTTACAGTCCTTTATTTATCATCTTTTTTTTGTTCTTTATAAAGGTGGCCCTCTAAGTCATATGTTGACTATGAAAATATATTCTTGCAAGCCAGGTAGCAAATATTTTAAAAGTTAAAGATCTACTTCAAATGCTTTATTTGGCATGAATTCACAGTAGCTTTATTGTGTATCTTTTTGCAATTAAAACTATAAAACTAATCCAATCACATTGGACAGATTGCAGATTCTTCTGTAGTGCTTTTTGCAGATATTTGAAACATTCTTTTTGCAAATTCTGTTTAAGATTGTTATGGTTTAGGGGCAGCTTTATTGCATTTCAGAAATAATATCCTGTAAAATGTCTGTAACAAGGTATTTTATCTGAAAACCCATTGTAGCTTTCTTATTATGACTTTCAAGCTTCTGCAACAACAAAAGGGTTCTTATTCAAATGTACACTATTGCATTCATTCCTCTAATAGCAGCATTCCATCATATCAGCCTAAAAATAGGCAAACAATTGCATGGAGTACTTGTCATTCATCCTAGATGGGTTTTTTTCCTTTATTTTGTTGTTGGATATCAGACTTTTGGATAGTCATATGGAGTATTTGCATCGAATACAGAAATAAAAAATAGTTTTCTCTTAGTATACACATGTTTTCTATCTGTGTCTCCTAGAGGTATAAAAAGTTACTGGTTTAGTTACATTGGTCATTTTTATTGCCTTCCTGAAGACAATGGAAATTGCACAAGGCTCCATATGAAACTGTCTCCAAGTGTAAATTAAATCTGTGGTTTAGTCTGTTGTAAATAGAGAAGAATGTACTCTTAGATAATAAATCTTTTTTGTGTATATCAACAAGTTGTCTATTTTTTTCTTCCTAGATACACCTTTAGTTAAAATCATTTCTTCCAATTCATGGCCTGAAGAAGGACAATCTATAATTTTGACTTGTGAATCCAAAGGAAAACCAGTGTAAGTGATTTAACAAGTAATATGTTTTTTGTTATTTTACTTATTCTGCTGTGACTGCAATCCTCAGCTGCAGAAATCCACTGGCTTTGTCTCCTCCTGGGGTGTAAAGTACTCTCTGGTATAGAAAACCCCTTGAAGCCTGTCTTCATTAAGTGTCTATAGAAGATTGCTCTTTTACTTTGTCACCTATTTGAGTTATCAGGAAGAATTCCAGCTGTGAGATTTTTTTTTCCCCTGTCAGGTATATCAACCTGAAAGGTGTGCAGGTTTAATCTATCTCTGTTTACATCATTAAATTGATGATAGAGGAGAAAACATCTCATGAAAATCTTCCTACATCAACCAGCCTCAGAAAAAAAATATTTTGAACTTTGGCTGCCATTTACAGGTGAATTTGAAATTTAATTATATGTGCAAGTTGGCTGCCTGTTTCTACCAGGATTTGGAAAGGTGTAGCCTGCTTTAGGAATGTAAATTGTTTTCCTTGGGAATTAACATCTTCTCTATTAATATCTTTAGAGAAAAATCTGCAGAGGTTAACCCTTGCACAGAATCTACTATTTAAATAGACTTGACTCTTGGAAACAGTTAACTGCTCAGAGGGGCTGTTATATATTTACTCATATATATATATATATAAAAAAATAATCCAATTGCTTAATATTAAGTCATTATGAATCAAGTTTCTTAAATATTGACCTTCTGCTCAAAAGATCAATATATAGTGTTGTGATGATACACAGATTTAGAATGGTCTTGAAAATGGTAATGGAATAATATTTTGAACCTAGAAAAGGTGTGAATTGCATGACAAAAATCATGTCACTTATGGCTGAATTTCTCCCTGGTATAACTTTAGTGACTTCATGGAATTGCTTTATGCAGGAGCTTGAAGTCAGATTTAGGTCAAGTAAGGCATCTAAGTCCAAAATTTCTATTTTCAAAAACTCTTCTGGCATAATTTAAGCTCCATAGGTAATTATTTTTTTTTTAATATTATGCACCTGCATCATTTTAAAGCAGCTCCTCCATCCAGATCTTGACTGGGTGAGCACCTAGATCATGCTTCTTCCCTGCTTGAGACCAAAACACTGGGAGTTCATCTGATTAGTCTGACCTGATGCTCCATGTAATTGGTCTTTTCTGTACCTGTGTGCTTCTGATATGTGTGTGTTTCTGAGAAAAATACTTCTGTCAGTAACACAAAAATCCATTGTGAGCCCTCTCTTGCTTTTATAATGTACCTGAAGGAGAAGGACTTATCCTTTTATCTCATATCCCTTGAACATTCCCCTGGGCATGAAGAGGTAGAGTCTGTTTCCCCCTTATTTTCAAAATCTGCTGAAGATGTGCAAGTGCTTAATTTTAGCAAAGAGGTCAGCACTGATTGCCCTGAGTGCACCATTGGCTGGGTGATATTTAGCATTTTCCTTATCTCAGTATTTTCCTCATGACTTAACAGATGAAGTGCTCCTTTTAGCTAATAGACTTGAGGCATTCTAGCCCCACTCAGTTCCTCACTCACAGCAGGATCAGGGAAAGAATCAGAGGAGTAAAAGTGAGATACCTTGGCATACACAATATTTTATATTTGGTACGCATAATACTCTGGACATACTTTAAACATTAGGAGGCACTAGTTACAACTTAGTAATTAAAAGAGAGCTTCAATTAAGGTGTTACTGATTTGTTTATTTATTTTAAGTAAAGCTGTGTTCTCTCCTTAAAGGATTCAAATGCAAAATTTGCATGTGGTTTTGAAAGGGAAAGAAACAAAAATCTTCACGTGACAGAATTATCAAGACAGGGACCTGCACGTGGTAGCCTTTGGGGCACAAATATTTTGCCAATAAATGCACCTCTAATTGTCCAGGCCACAGGCATTGCCAACTTCAGCTGCTCTGAATTGCTTCATTAGGTCAGTCTCTCATGGCACAGGGCCAGTAATAAATAGGCATCCTCCTGGGAGCAGTTTGCAGAGGCTTAGCTTGAGAAACAGGAGTGTCATGCTCCCAACCTGCATTGTGAGTGCCTCTGGCTGGGAGAGAGAGAGGAATTGGAGAGGTCTACTGAGCCCAGATATGTCAGTGTCATAAGGTAAGTGATGAATTGTGGGCTTCATGGAGAGCTCAGGCCAGCTGTGGTTCTTCACAGCTGTTTGCACACCGTGGGTTAATTTCTGGATACTTTATGGCACAGTCTCTCCTGCTTCCTGCAGGCAGCAGTAAATGAACACTTACTTAGAGGTGCATTTCTCTTGCGTCCCAGAGCAATTTTCACAAGCTTCCAAGTGGCATTTGAGATGAAAACTGAGAAAGGGTGAAGCCAGGTGGTGGCTGTGGTGACATTGATGTTACTGGTAGCTGCTGCTGAGGAATTCTTTTCCAACAGGGAAAAGCAGGATGAGGCTAAAGCTGGAATGTACTTACAGCATCATACAGCTCATACACCATCATAAGTATGATACTTACAGCATCATACACCATCTTACAGCTCATCACCCTGAAAGGTGAATCACCTTCCTGGAAGGGGATTCTGTCCCTCAAACCATGTGCATCATCGTTACCCTGATGCTGTGTTTCCAATCTACAACAGTCCTGAGGGAAAGCCCTTCCTAACCTACAGCCCTGTAGCAGGAAATGGGAGGGAAGACTTGCTGAAACCAGCACCTCTCAAAAATCCTCTGCACTCTGCATCTCTTGCTGAAACAGCATCCTCCAGGGATACAGCAGAGGGACAGAGAACAGCTACAGAGAACAACTGTACTAAGGGCTAGATCTAGGGACCTGCTGAGGTTTCACAATTTGAGGTGTAAGATTTCTCTTGGCCAGTCATTAGCCATGACTTTGGACAGGAGAAAAAATGTCCTCAGACCCTTGGATGTGAGCATCATCAACTGTCACAGCATGTGAGGTGGGCTGGGATTATCCCAGCCTCTGGGGTTCCCACTTGCTGTGGATGGTCTTGGTAAAGGGACCCCAATGTTGGAACAGGGATGCTGAGGGTGGGCTAAGGGGGAGAAGCTGGGGGCATGGGAGAGGGTGGAGAGAAAGGTGGAAATGTGATTCAGTGAGGCAACATAAGAGGATGTAAGACAGACTGCACTAATTCAGTAACTGTGCTGTTTTACCTCTCTGCTCATCGCTGGGAGGATGAGGACAGCTCTGGCTCCAGCCAGGCCCTGTGCTAATTTCTGTTACTTTGCGGCAGGAGCTGAAAATGACCTTCTTTTGGGTAACCACTGTGTTGCTGCTGTGGAAGTGGGACAAAACCACCAAAAGGAGCAGGCCAGGCTTCCTGCCTGTTCTGTGATAGTTTTGCAGAGGCAGGCCACGTGGATTTGGTGGTGTTCTAACCCAGCTGTGTAGCACTTCAGGCACCAGCTCTAAGAAACAGCAGCAGAAGGCTGGTGTCTGGAATATTGTATGGATAAATCTATGACATTTTCAATTAAATTTTTCTGTTGATGCAAATGAAAAAAGGAAATATATTCATCAGTTTACTACAGATAAACATGGCTCACTCTAGGAGTATACCCTATTATGTGTAATATTGTAAGGGATCTTGAAATATAGCATTTGTGAGGATTTTGTCCAATTAATAAATGCACAGTTGGCATAAAAAATTAAGAGTTTTCTTTTGGAAAACTTTGAATATGAGTATTTATGTTAGCTTAGTCTTTCCTTTTGCAATACTCAGTCACTGGTTTCTTCACGCTGTTGACAGTTTTGATAATACTGATGTCCAGGGTTGTTGTGTTTTGGGCTTTTTTTGTTTTCTCCAAATTACAGGTAAAAAATGTATTTAACCATTTCTCTGCATAATTGAGGTCAAGACACTCTGTGCTTGATATGACTATTCAGCAGCATCCCTTTTTTGGAGGTACTTTTGTGTAGTTTCAAACCAAATTGAATCTCTTCCCTTTTCAATTCTTAGCACTGCTTTCTCCAGTGTTTGTGGCTGGATCCTTGGACAGCTGTCAGTCTGTAATATTTTTATCAATGAGCTTGCCTCATATATATGTAAGGTGTTGCATCTTAATTTATTTCTTCTTTTAGCATAATATAGTTTTACTGAGACTTTATTTATTTTCCAAATAAGGAAATGTAATTAAACTTCAGAAATCCTAGACATCCTTTTTATGTAATGTCTAGACTTTTCTGAAATCATTTTGCCTGACAGTATTTTGAGTATTCTAAAATAAACATGAGGTAGCTGTAAAAAATATAGAAAGTAAAGAACAAAATGATCATTTACAGTCATCCATGCTTACAAAATTTTTTAAAAGCCAATGTTTTCTTATTGCAAGCTGTAACTTCTATACACTGTTGTGTCTTAACAATATAGTCTAGTGACTCAAAACTGCCCTAAAAGTAAATTCAAAAACTGACCCATAATGAAAGAAAGGTTCAATATTTAATATTCTTAGTCAGTACTCTCATCAAAGCATGCATGAAATATGTGAGTTTTTTAAGTCAGGAGAAAGGACGTCAAAATATAATGGAATAATTAGGGCACAGGAAACAAAGAAAAAGTTAGCTGTCTCCTGTGTGCTTTAGAGAAATGTCTTTCCATTCCATGCATCTCAGGGGAATCATAGTACAGTTGGTTGACTAATGTAAAGTGAATATTTGGCCTTGTTTGAGATAAATAGGGAAGATTTTTATTTCAGGTATCCTTCATTAGAATAACATTATTTGTGAGCTCATGAAAATTATAAAGAAAAGCACAACCAAAACCAAACATGAATATGTACAGAGTAGTATAAAGTATGGACAAAGAAACATATTAATGTAAGAAGAGGTGTTCACTTTTAATAATGAGTGCACACCAAAGAGCCAGGCTTGGGCCATAAAGTCTTTGTAAATGATGTGTGCAGTATCTCCACACAGTGTCCTGTCTTTTCTAGCATCTGTTTAAAGAAGACTCCCTTGAGTGAGACAAACATTTTGTAAAGGTTGGTGCAAACAATTACTAATGACAACAGGAAACACACACCACCCAGGCAACCCAGAGAGAGAGTGGCTGATTCATTTGAGAAGGACCTGGCAGAGCTCTAGGTGAGACTGAGGAAAGCCAGTGAAGGGAATCAACTCATATCCAGTCACCTGAAAGCAGCAGAGCCTGGACTCAGGCTGGCTCTAGTTAAATCTACTGTTAGCCACAACTTCCAGGTTTTTCTCAGCTTACATGTAGGATATTATATCCTTGCTGAGTTCCCTGCCTCCCAGGAGGCACCTGTTGGCCCATTCCTCCAGGCCACAGGAGCCCCTCTGAACAGTGGCCTCCCCTCAGATGTATCAGTGCAGCCAGCTTAATGAACACATTCCACCAGGTCTTTGGTATTCAAGAGTTAAACAGGACCAGGATAGATTCCTGAAGAAATGTGCTTTTAACCATCCCCTGGGTAGAGTGTTCCATCAGCTCCATCAATGGTCCAGCCAGTTTTTAACCCATTGAGTGGCACAAACATCCCATCCCCTGGGTAGAGTGTTCCATCAGTTTTTAACAGTTAACCCATTGAGTGGCACAAACATTCTGGTGACAGTGGCATCCCAGCCTGGGTACAATGAATGTCGTTGGGGACAGTCACCAAAGACTTGCCAGAGTCAGAGTAGACAACATACACTGTCTTCTTCATCTACAGATCCTGCCATTTCTGCAGAGTTTTCACATTTGGTAGTTGAAAAAAATAAAGAAAAATTTATCTCATGAATCATTTTGTCACAGGCTTAAGGATGAAAGGCATTGTAAAGAAAAGAGGATAAAGTCTCTTCCTTTCTCTGAATACTTGCCTTAGTTCAAACTAATTCGAAGTGGAAAGACATCTGAACCTGAGGAAGGGATTTTGAGAAATACTAGGAGGGACACATTGAATTTCCTGATTTTCTTTGTATTATTTCAGAAAACTCACATAGGTATCCTTCATTAGAATAACATTATTTGTGAGCTCATGAAAGTTATAGAGAAAAGCACAACTAAAATCAAACATGATAATGATTTTCTTCCTGAAAACTGTGGTAAGATCCTTTTCCTTTGAAGAGGATTCTTGACTCCTTCAGTGAAACAGTATTTATGAATGGTAGCTATGAATGACCTGTATGTGTTATTTGATGTATACTCTCAGAAGAGAGAATTAGAGTTCCTTCATACTGTTCATATGGTTTTTTGGTATTTTTGTTTTTGTTTTTTAAATTTTCCGTAGTATCTCAGAAGAGAGAATTAGAGTTCCTTCCTTGGTTTTGGTTTTTTTTTAATTTTCCATAGTGTCTAAGAACTTAGCAAATATTTAAATGTTTATTTTTTACCACACCTTTGCATGATTAGATTATTCACTTGCCTCAAATTTACAGCTGGGAACTGAAGCAGCAAAAAGTCCTAAGTTCAAAATTGACAAATAGATGGTGCATATTTCATGTGTAACATTGATCACAGTCCCTATTTTCCCAAGACTGTTTTGGAGTGACACAGCATCCCACTCAGAAGATAGCTTATCCTTGGTTTGAGTTGTAACAGTGAGTTCTTAGCACGCCTACAAACCTGTGCTTGAGAGTGAAATCAGAATCTGGGGCAGAAAATTGTGGAATCCCACTTGACATCCAGCCATTAATGTTTTGGTATGAGCAGTTTGCCAATATTGCTTTGAAACTGCATCCTAATGGCAGGTTTAGCCTCTGAGTCATTAGTCCAATGACCAGCCTTTTGTCCATGGACAGTTTTTTCTGTCCTGCTTTGATATGATGCACTTCCTGGCCTCTCTGGAAGGTGAGATGGAGGTTCTGTAAGAAATAATCTCATTTTCGACATAGATTTTATTCACTGCTCTCTGGGTTTGTGCCATGAGTACCTAGCAGCCTAGAAAGGAATGCTGGTATCAATTCTGCCTATATGAATTATCATAATGAATCTGGAAAATCATCCATGTTTCTGTGTTTATAAATCTCTGTGCAGAATGAATCCACAGCTCAAACTGGAAGTTCAGGCAGTATCAATAAATATTAATGATTTGGAAAACTGGCTAGATTTGTCCATACCCACGATGAAATATTACTCTTGTAAAACATAAATGTGGTATCAAAGTATTTCTCCCTTAACCTTCACACACATTTGTACATAAGAAATCCTGAATTGTAAGAGTTTCTGGTTTCTCTGGAAGGACCATCTACAAGTGAAATCAAGTAAGTGGAAAAAAGAAAAGGAGGGGGGAATTTAGGTATTAGGTACTGGAGTTTCACTGTTTTATGTTTAGCCCTTTGTCTTAGCAGAAATGTGGATGGTTTTGAGCAAAGCTGCTATGCATTTAACTAACCAGGAACCTCCCTGATGTTCTCTGCCTTGATCTCAGAACTAGCATTAGCTGAAATATCTTTATCTGATTTATGCCTTCTGAATGCTCTGAGTTTCCAGTGAAGTTTCCAGGGACACATTTCACACACAGCTTTGGGCAAGGTTCTGTAAATACATGCTTGAATGAATGCCTGCATGTATAGGACAGGGTATTTTATCTGTGGAAATAGACTTGGAGAAGGGTAAGAAACCCTCCTCACAGTTCTCAGCCCTGTGTTCCTTGTCACTGGGAACAGCTCTCAGGATAGCTCAGGCTCTCCTAGTCCTGTCTTTTGTCTTGCTCTCTGTCCATTCCAAGTTGTCTTCCTTTGAATTTGGCTTGTTCAGCAGTTAGAGCCTGTCTTCTGCAAATACCACTGGTATCTCTGTCTTGCCTGTCTCTTTGCTCTTGTTATAGTTTCTTGAAATGTTCTTACTTTGTCTTATTTTTTTTTTAACATAGCTTTTTCATCTCTGTATCTTTATCCCATTTAGGCTGTCTGTATGCTTTTTCTGTTTGGAGAAGTGTGAGCTTCTATTTCTCCAAAAGGGACTTTTGTTTGAGTTTGTTAACTCAAACGCAGCCTCCTGTTAATTTGATCTGATGTGATACATCCCATGTCAGCTGAGGTTAATCACTCTGTTTCCTGTGGTTATTGTTAACCACAGAGAAATGTTGACCAATTTTTGAATTATTGTCCTTTTGAAGGAGTTCATGCTAATATCTCCTGCCTTGATTTAGTGCACATCTATTATACATTATATTTAATGAGTGCTCATTTTCAGTAAAATGTCCTAAAATCTTGTGAAGAATATAATATGAATTGTAGGAAAAAAATCTGCTTGGTGAAACTTTCCACATAGGTAGTTTGTCTTTGAAGGTAAAGGCAGTTATTTTAAAGGATTGTGTGAATATTCTGCTTGAGGCTTTCTACACCAATATTTCATTGATATTGCACCTCCACTGTAGAATTATGCTGTGATGTAGTAGATAACATATTATGAAGCAGGTAACATTTTTGCTGAGATACAGTATGTATATTCAATAGATTAAATTTCATTTTGTATTAAACATCCTGTCCTTCTGGGAGCTTGTACCTTCTTCTCACAGCTGGGACATTCTACACTTTTTTTGTAATTTTTCTTTTCCCCAGTATTTTGCAGAGAGCAGGGAAATTGGTGTTATAAAAAGTGTGACACAAAGAGGAGCAGGTGGGAGCATTAGTGGCTGTCTGAAAATTACACTTTACAATAAAGCCTCCTGCAGTGCTTAAGAACTACCCCTTTAGTGTTCTGTAAAATGATCACATTGCTTAATAGGCTCAATTCAATAATTGCTTTTCCTCTTTTTTAAGCATCCCTTTTTTGCAGTGTTTACCCATAAAAGTGCAGAAAGTACAGTATGAAAAACAACTGCACGCAGCATTTTTAGTGCTCGTTAAATCCATTCTGCATGTGTATGGCTTTTGAAATAATTCTTTTCCTTGCTCTCAGGTGGAAACACATGCTAAAATAAAAAAGGCCTGCGGGATAGAATAATAGATAAAATTGAAATACAGAGCAGGTAATTCTAAGTACTAGACTGCAAGTTGAAACATGAGAAAGAAGTTTTGGGAAAGGACATCACATTTGGCCTTTTAGATACTTAGATTCTGTAGACAAGTGTTTAGCTACAGTAACACATAAAATTATAGAGTTTTTGAATCAACCACTAGCAGTAGAAGACAGACACATTAGTATAACTTTGTCAGTGTAAGTCATGCTGGTTATACTGATTATGTTTCACAATTCAGGAATTTGTGTAGCAGATGTTATGTGGAACCACCCAATGTCACAGGGAGCACCTGCTCATTGAATATCTACATTTTTACCCCACATTTACAACAGCAGAATACCTTGAGAACATGTATGTGGTGTAAGCTAGCAGGATAAAGCACCATCCTTCTAGAGGAGCTTAACACTGCTCTTTGATGAGCAGAGCCTCAGAAAAAATGGAGATGACAAGATAAAAGTGTTTGTGGTTCTGACTGGCATGACAGTAAACAGGTAAGAGAAGTAATAGATTGGCTTAATTTATTATTAATGTAACAAACTATTCATTGTTTGGCTGAGCTAGTCTTTGCATTGCAAGGAAGATCTTGGAGATTTCTCAGACCTGAGTTTGGCTGGTTAAAAATTTCCACATCCATACTGTTCTACGCACCATGGTAAACTGTTTCCAACACTTATTTAATTATTATTATTTAAGGGCTGAGGAAAGACTGAGTCAGAAATTTTTAGTCTTGCACAGGAAAATGCTGCTCCAGAGTATTTTCCTCCAGGGGCTGCAGGACAATCCCTGGTCCTGCACCTGGATCACCTCTTCCCATTGCTTTATTTATTCCTGCTTAGGAACACTGGTTTGGTCACTTTTAAGATGGAATTGCAAAGGTTTACCAAGGGTTGGGAAGTGCTGGTGGGAGAGACTGTGATACCCTGCAGTAGGAGGGAAGTAAGTGGGAGACAGATCAGTGTTTCTACTTAATATTGCTTTTTGATGATGATCTTTTGTTGGATTTGGTTGGTTGGTTGTTTGGATTTTACTTTCTATTGCTCTCAAATATCCCTAACCTACCTTTCTACCTCGTACGCACAATTTCTAGAATTTTCCAAAGGGTGACACAGACTGAGGGAGCTCTCACCATCATCTTCATTCAGCTAGTGCTTTAAAATATTTATTTGCTGTTTGCATCTAGAGGCAAAAAAAATCCGGGCAATTATATGGTAATCAACATCAAAAAAGGGAACTACATAATAATGAAGAATCTTGTTAAAAAGGAGTTATAAGGGGCAACTAAGAGAAATAAATCTTTCTAGGCAGCCTTAGGACTATGTTAGAAAAATAAAAAAAGAGTTTCGAACCACAGGGTCAATACATATCACCTAGCAGAATCCCTTGAGAAAAAGAAGTTGGTGAGGCTAAACAGAAGAGAAATCAAAGTAATAATAAGGGCAAAAACTGTAATTTGAAAAGCTGAAATTGTTTTCCAAAGGGAAGAGAAGATTCTTAGATCTTTGCAGATTAAATATAAAAATTCAGTAAGCCAAACCACCAAAAAAGCAGGAATATTAAAGGAATAGCTAGAAAAGAAACTTGAAAATAAAGGGTTTTCTTTTTTTTTTATTAAATAATGGAAAGTCTGTCAGTACATTTTTAACTGAGAATCAAGGTTTACAGAGAAGCCAGATGGATTTGCTACATCCATGTTTTCTGTGGCAGAGAAAACTGGGTACATTAAAGACTGATTCCCTCTTTTCTCAGGTGCTCACCAGCAAGATTTAAATGGGCTGTGGAGGTGGTTGTGGAACAAACAGGCAAAATGAGCAGTAGGAAGTCAGCAGGACCAGAAGGTTTTACCCCAGCATTCAAAGGGAATTCAAGGATGAGATTGATGAATTATGAACTCTGACTGGAAACTTAATGCTTAACACCACCTGGCTAGGTCAGGACAACAGGGCTTCAGGAGAGATCCCAGAATCTGTAGAACTGACATCTTCTCAAATACTAAAATTTATAAAAGGACTAGAATTAGCAGACTGAATTTAAAAAAAAAAACCAAACAAAAAAACCAACAAAAATGTTTCATGGGGTTTTAATTCCTTTTGCAGAGAGAAAAGTCTATTTCATAAACATTTTTAAACGACCCTTGAAGAACAAATAAATACACCTTGTGGGGGCCTGTTTTATATAGAAAGGAAACATTGCAGATGTTTTCAAAATTGTAAATGGTACAGAGGTAGTTGTTAAGGACTGCTAGTTCATTCTCTCTACAAATAGCAATGTTTAAGAGTGAGTCAAACTAATAAGAAACAGCTTTGTTGCCAAGCAAGGACATAATTTTTCATAAAATGACTGGTAAACTTTGGGAATTTGTTGTCGATGGATATGACAGATGGTGAAAATTTTCAGTAATTCAAGGGAAAACTGCCTAAGTTCATGAAAAGGCAAGTCCTTAAGGTTTACAGAGTATTTTTAAACTGTGCTTGGTATCAGAAATGCCTGAGATCTGTGCTTGGCCTGTTCCCTAGACATCTGCTTATCCCTGGTGTTGGAGATAAGGGACTGGGCTAGCTGAACTTTTTGTCTGACTCAGTACAGCTGCTCCTTCTCTGCTAAGCACTGAACATAGGCTGCTGTGGCTTGCTGGGACTAGATGCTAATGGAGCTAGAGCCCATGGAGAGCTTGAGGATATCTCCTTTACAGTGCTAAAATTATTACCATGAAGGTACTAATGAATAATTTTCTGTGTGAGAGAAGTTTGTGTGAACTAAAGCACTCCCCTCTGTCTGGAGATAATAACACATTTGGGAAAAGAAAACAAACTTCTCTAATAATGTTTGTCTCTTTTCCTCTTTATTGTATTACAATTTCAGAAGTTATTTTTAAATGCACAAGAAATTGACACAAACCACGGTATAGAACTTAGCTCTGAAATACAAATACTAGTGAGTTCACAGTATATTATTGTTAGGATATTGTTATATGATCTTGAAAGCATAAAACATTTTATTATTCGTTACGGTTCAATACAATGTGCTTCAACATCAGCTTTTTTTGACAATGGTGAAAAAATAACTGAGGTACAAAAATTTGATGGTGTATTTTCATTCCTATGGTGCTCCTATAAACTGTTGTATATAGCAACAAATATTTACTTGCTGAGAGGACATAACTCGATAGAAGATCTTAGAAATGTCATTGCTGTGGCTAGTTACTAATGGTTTCTTATCTGGTGAAAAGAAGATATTTTGCTTCATCTCCCAAACTTCACAATGTTCTTACATTCATTGAATGTCAAGAAGTGCATACCTTGGTTAATGAGGATTGGTTCTGAAGTCCTTGCTTGTCATCCAAGACGCAGCACTGGTGCTTTTATCAGCTCTCTGGGTGTTGTCACTGCACCTCAAGTGCAGGAAGGAATTTTAGTTTAATGAGGCTTCCCTTTGACTGTCTCTTACATCAACAGCAAATTATTTCAAACAAGTAGTATTTGGACAAGCAAATAACTGTGAATGAGATTTTTCAACTGTTTACTTAATGGAAAAAGCGGAAATGAATCAGCCACTCTTCATTTTCCTCTTTGATTCTCGTGCCAGCAAGCATTTGACCTTAACTCAGAAAACGCAGCTGGCGTTTCTTAGATGGGATTTCTCAGCTTATTGTAATAACAGAGACAAAGTTTCTTGTGAATGTTGGGACATGGTGAAGGCAAATTCAAAACAGTGCAAATTAGGCATGTGAACATCCATCAGTGTGGCAGCCTGCAATATCTAAGCAGTTGAAAATCAGGATTTGTCAAAGGGGGAAAAAAACCCCTCATAATATTTGCTCGTCAAAGGGGGAAAAAAACCCCTCATAATAATATTTGCTCGCTAATTCCATTCTATACCCTTCATACCTCAGCTGGCATTGAGGATATGACAACAGACATAATGAAAAAGGACCTGAAAATGTGGTGTGACAGCAGTTACTGCCTGATCCTTGTTTTTTGCAGTCCCAACTATTATCTCTATGTGGCACTTCAGCATAACCTATGTAAACCAGGCTATCTTAAAAAATGTACCTTAATCCTGTAACATGAAAATTTTTAGGCATTTAAAATCAGTGGTGCTGAAGCTCTTTCTTCTATTTTTTTCTCTTTTATTTCTGATAAATCACTGTTTTCCTCAGTGCTTGCTCCCCTGGCTGGGGATGCAGCATGCTTGTAAACTGCTGTGAGGAGACATGGTGTTAGAAACAGGTCTGAAGATGTGCCAGATGAGAAGATGTTATTTTCCTCTGTTCTATGACATGCATAGTAACTAAGGTGTGCACATCCTATCATTATGCTTTGCTGCAGCATTCCTATCCCCAGCAGTACTTCATTAACATTAAGAACATAGTTCCTGGTTAATCCCAGTAATTTTCAGCAGCCATTCTGATGCATCCACTTGAGCACCATATTATCTTAGTACTGCTGACATTTGCATGTCTTTGAAATACATTTTTTTCCAGATACTGTTCATTTAATCCATGGCAGTTTCCATCATCCTTTGTTCCTATAGTCATGCTTTACTTGCAACTGATGAAAAAGAATAATCTACTAATTCTTCAATAGCTCTAAAAGGTTAAGAAGGAATCAACAAGGTGTAAACAGCAGCATAGGAATTCCAAAGATTTAGCTGTTTGAATACTGACTACATAATTAGAAACATATAGAACTAGAATTATAGTGAAACCAGGCTATTGAGATTTCAATATTTAATCAGCAATTTTTCATGTGAATAAAATTGTTACATGCCATTTATCATTTTGGCTGTACTCTGACAGGAAAGAAAAAGCCTTTAGGAACAGCGGTAAAATATTTAAGGAAGGTTTGACAATTATTCTTCAATATTCACTTATCTGTATATAGTTTCTCCTCTCTTCCCTTCCGTGCTCTTATCTGACAGAGTGTAGGTCTTAGCTTATGAGACTGAAAGGGATTTGTCTTTGTAATTTGCACATCAATATATGGCACCAATCCCAGGCAGAACAGGGGAAGGGCGTGTATTATCGATGTGCTCCAGTGCTGATCCAAACTACTTTCAGCTCCAGAATTTTAAAGAAGCTTTCAAGGCATCATTGTTTTCCTGTGAGTGGACCTTGCTTCTTTTCCGGTCTGAGATTGCCTGGCCATCAGTTTGGAACTTGGCTCTGCTGGATTTCCATTCTCTGGATGAGGGGGCAGCTTCACAGTTCTGCTGCTGCTGCCTTCCCCTACTGCAGCAATAAAGGAGAGGCACCTTCTAGAGGTCTCTATCCCCTTGCTTTATTGCTCAGTCTCCTGAAAACAAGGCTGTCACTTTTCTTTAATTACTGATATGTCATTAGGTGTCTTATGGTCTTATCCATTGTCTGTGAGAGCTGCTGAAGGACTGCATGGCAGATAATGCATTGTGCATCCCTCTGAACAGGTGCAGCATTGTGCAGTACACCCCTATCAGCCTTCAGTACAAGAATTCTGATACAAAAACAGCATCCTTGCTGCTTTATAGGAATTGGAAAACACCTTATCTAATCTGTGGCCGAGTGCAGGCCAACCTACAGATGTTTCCTGTGAAGTGTTGCCTGCTGCTTTGTCCTTGAGCTATTGCCAGTTAGCTCACAGTAGCCATCACTTCTGAAAGGCCTCTGCTCCCCAGCAAGTGAGACAGGATTTATGACATAAGATTGTTTAATGTGGTTTGGGGTTTTTTTCTTTGCTTGGTTTTTGCTTTTGTTTTTGGGTTTTTTAAAAATTTTTTTATTTTTTATCTTTCCTGCTGCTGCACTGGCTTGCACCTTTCCTTCTGCCTTTTTAGCCTCAGGAATCTTTTTGAAAGACATGTTATACTTCTGTGGAGGACTTTTCTTTTTTCCCGGTTAAAATTTAAAAGGAATATAAATTATTTATAAACTGGTGACATAAAATGAACAGTACAGCCATACATACCATTGTTTTTTAAAGACAAGGTTTTAAAGCAGACATCTTATTAAAGCTGTTCACAAACTGTAGAGGTTATAGTGTTTCCTCTGAACTTAAGATATTTTGAGCCTCAAACTTTAAAATACATATTAGAAAAAGTGTGGTTATTAGCTGCCTACTGAAAATGTTCCAAAATACTTGGCATTTTGATTTGAACTACTAAAAATGCATTGAAATGCCCACGGTTATTTCAGATTTATTGTGGGGGAAAAAAAGAAAGAAAAAAAAAAAAGAAAAAAAAAAGAAAAAAGTCAGTGCCTATTCCCTGACCTGATGGTGCATTTAAAAGAGGATTACCCATCTTCTTTATGGTATACATAAGTCTAACAGTATTCTTCAGTTTTGTTTCCTCCTAAGTGGTGGCCTGGCCTTGAAATCTGGAAATATGGCAACCTCTTCCTCCTCCAATTTTTGCTTCTAGATTCTTAAGTGATGGGAGGCATAAATTAATTAGTTTAGCAAATGTTCCCTTTCATGGATACAACTGCTTGCCTGGTGCAGAAATGTCTAGAGAAGTAATAAAAGAGCAGAAATGCCCAATTTGCTGTTTGGGAAGTTGATCAGATCAGAGAAATAAAAAAAATAAATAAAATGGAGGGGGGATGAAATGAGACGAGAAGTTTGACAGCAGGTGCAGTGCATGGCAAATGTGGGAGAGATTTGTCTGAAATGCCAGAAGGACAGGTTACAGGATGGCAACTCCTTCCTATGGCATCTCCTTCACAAACTTTTGTTTGGTTTGCTTTTGTTGCTGTTTTTTTTTTTCTTTTTAGACAATCTTTGTCCATTTCTAGCCTCCCTGCTGCTTACAATAGTAGAATTCAAAGGATATTTCTGGGGCAATTCACCGATAAGTTGTCTTCTGATTTCACATAAGTTCTCTTGTTGATCTGTCTCATGACTATGAGAAAGCCATTCCCCAAAATGTTATTCACAGCAGGGTTTTTATACTTCTCTGAGAAGATTGTGAATAATACTGGAATTAGGTAAGAAGCTACACATATATATGTGGATTAGGCACTTTTCAGAATATTGATCTGATATTGCCTTGCCTTCTTGAAAATGACTAACAAAGGACATGGAGGTTTTTTTGGGAAGGGGGTACATGATGTGCACAAAGGGAAAAACTGGAGTTAGGTAGCTTCAAAAAGTTACAATTATAATGGCTTGATGATCAGTTGGGAAAATCTCTCCAGACAGAGAGCAGCAGCATTGCACAGTTGTGTTAGAGGTGGAAAGCCTTAGGTCAAAGGGTGCCCTAGACTCTAAGGGTACTAAAGAATAAAAGGAAATGGATTATCAGCCTGATGAGAGGAAACACAAAAAAGAAGGAGAATTAATGCAGAAACAGAGCAGTCAACTTCCCACAGGCAAAGGTTTTAGACCTAAAAGGAACCTTAATACCAATAGCAAGGAAATATTTGAGTGTAGATAGGAGGAAATATGAATATGAAAAATTACTCTTTTACCCTCTGACATGATATACTTTGTATCTTTGGGTAGAAGAATAAATATCTTTGCTTTGAAAAGATTCGTGATGCACTTTAATCAGTTGCTGTCACAGTCTGCTGAGGGATAAGGAGTTTCAGCTGCAAATTTAGTCTGTCATATCAGCATGGTTAGCACCTGTAATCCAGCAAGGGTGAGAGGACTGCCTGATTTATCCAAAGCAAGATCCAGGCAGGGAGGTCTGTCACCTAAGTTGTGATGAACAAAGCAAAGGCTTTATCTGTCTTGGACAAAAGGTAAGGAATGAAAAGTATTTGGGCTTTAGCTGGTTTAGTTTCTTTGTTTGACTGCTTACTTTCCTCTTCTGCTAT
>NW_005054338.1:4094278-4117292 GCF_000277835.1 Geospiza fortis | reverse complement strand
CCCATTTGAGATTTGTTTACCTCTTTATGTTTATTATTTAAGCACCTTTTTCACATAATACATTGCAGCTGACTTCAATGCTGCTTGTTGTTCCTGTTGTCTTTATAGATGTAAATTTCTGTCAATTTTCTATTATATAAAAAGTTGAAATCTATATTTAGTTGACACCTCATTTTTTAACACATTTTGGTAATTAAATTCTTGACCATTTAGAAAGCATTACTATAGGACATTATAAATATTTTTAGGCTACATTATGTCTGCTGAGAATGCTTAAAAGAGAAAAGTAGAGGCAAATATAATAATAGTCAATTCAGATGTTCAAAGCTTCTTTCTGAAAAAAAATAAGGGAACTTTATGCAAGGTACTTTGGATATTCTTTACTAATTCTACTGCTGAGAAAAACACTTTGTGAAGGTTACTCAGGTCTTGCAGAACTAGAAAATCACAGAGAGTTCATACGTCATAAAATAAAATCCATCTATCCAAGCCTTTTATGAAAGGCTAGAGACTGTGGATATTGATGTTTTTGATAGATGTAATGCTCCCAAACCAGCTCATCCCAAAATGACTTCTCAGACTGAGACTTTATATAAACAAGAGGTTCCCCCAGGGTTTAGACTTTCAAGTGGGTGATTAACTGACAAAGCTAAAAAATCCAATTTCTTAATACAAAAGAACTATAAGTTTCAAATTAATGAAGCAATCATTGCCTTAGAGGACTTTTAACATTGCACCAGGTTTTCAACCAAGAAACACTCTGATAAATCTTGTGATACCTTCTCCACTACTCATTTGAGCATAGGCACTAGATTTTGGGGTTTTTTTATAGACTTCAGTAAATACAAGTGTACCCCTGTTTGAAGAACTAAAAGGTATTGTTGGAAAGGGTCCTACTCAAAATTATGAATGTATTTTTATCTTGTTAGCGTTCCTCAAATTCTCCTTCTATCTTTATTTTTACCCACATTGGCTACAAAATTTTGACAAGATGCCTAGATACCCAGTTGAATGATAATATCCCCAGTGAGACTGGACATGTAAAAAGGTGGCTTTAGGGTTTTTTTTGTTCTTTTGGTTGGTCAGGTTTTTTTTTGTGTGTGAGTGTGATCTTATGGAAATGAAAAGGTTATTCTGTGCTATTATAATGGGTCAGTAAGTTGTCCAAGTGTTGTTTATTAAGTAGTCAGTGAAGAACACTTTGTACATGACCTTTCTGTGCACAAAAATTAAAAAAGGGCAACAAAAATGCATAGAGACAAGAAGATTCAAGTAAAAATGGATTGCATTGCCTAAATTCACTTTGTTCAAAAAGGAAACATATAGATGATATGTATAGATAGAAAACATATAAATATATGTATAATTTTAAAATGGATGGTAAGTTCACTGTTATAGTTATATATAAAGATACCACTAGAGAGGAGGATTAGAAGAAAGCACTCAAACATCACTGGCCTTGGGTTAAGGGTGGAGAGAGGGACAGAAAATTGCCAATCTTTTCTTAAAATACTCCTCTGTAATTTCAAACACCTCCGCTAAAAAAAAAAATTAATGAAGACAAATATAATTGTTGACTTTCATATTATGTAAACACTTCTTTAAAAGATAAAGCAGTGCCTAGGTGTTCTTTTCAAATCAAGAGTGTGATTTTTAATTTATTTTTTTTCCAACACATTTCAGTTTGTCCCTACCTTTCCCTCTGACTTGTTTTGAAAGAAAAGATTTCCTACTCTCAAGGCCAGAAAATAGTTTTGCTGTATTTACCATTTCTTTGTTCAGTTACTTGTAAGGAAAGTACCACAATATAAAACATGGATCATTGTGCAACTTCACACCAGTGTTTTACATCTTCATTTCAATCCCATTTCATTCTGATTGGAAAAGAATACCCAATATCGTTGGTTCTGTGTCAGGTTTTGAGGCCAACATGAAGACAGTTAACAAATCCAGATTTCTGTACTAAAAACCAGTTCCTTTTTTCTAAGGCTTTCACTGAATGCACAAATGGAAGGTACTGTTTGTACGAACATTCCTGTTTGTTCCAGTTCAAATAGGAATTGACAGTGTTGTGACGACTCATTAGTATTTAAAAAAAGCTTAAATTCTGCAATGTTAGGGACGTATGCAATAGAGAAAAATGTGCAATATTAGAAGTGTACATGTTTGCCAGGTGTTTTAGCATGTCAAACTTAAGCACCCCTTTCAAAATGTTGGGTAAGAGAAGAAACTCTGTCTGGGTCTGCAGATGTGGGCAGGTTTCAGTAGGATAAACTGTGGGGAATTCACACTTTTCTGTGCCTTGGGACAGTGAAAGAAAGCTGTTTCAGGGTTTCAGCTTTGGACAATGAAGGTACTAAGGCAATTATGAAAGAATACCCAATATGCTCTAAAGTTAAGATTCCTTTCCTTTTTTTTTTTTTTTTTTTTTTTTTTTTTTTGGTGTAGTTTTTTTCCCAGCTGATAATCTCAGAAGGTATCAAATTCTAACATAGAAAATAGGGGAGAGACAAGCCTGCTGTTTCTAGGCTGTCTTAGCTTACAACAAGGTTATAATAGGAAGGGAGTGCTGCTTACCATGTCCTGCAATATTCATTGCCACTTCTAGGAGATCAGTGAAGGACAGATAACAGTAAATATCATTTTGCATGGCAGGTAGGGAACTTCCAGAATTAGTTGCTACAGGAGGTATAGTTGATGGACATCATAAGCAGATTCCACAAGATACTAGAGGCATTCATAGGCACAGGTCTAAATAACAAGTGGATACAAAAGAGAGCAAAAGATGTGGCCTGCAGCACCCCTGGCAGGATGATTGCTGTTGCTGGCAGAGTGCAGGAGGAATGGACAGCAGAAAATGGATGTACTCCCATGCTTCCCTGAAACAGCCATCCTGCTGCTGCTGACCACGGCAGCGTGGTGGCCTGGCTGCACAGGCACGTCTCATGTTCTTAGCTCACTTCTGCCTAACCAGTGAATTGTGTAGACCAAGTGTCTCAAAGCTTCCCAGCAGTGCAGGCAGAATTTAATTCTGTGGTGTGGTGTGACAGAATTGCTGCTTTAGGCAGTGGTGAGGTGGAGGGAGCGCTGTGCCCGGCCACCAGGATGTGTTGGCTCTGGGCCTGCTGCCCAGGATTTGCTCTGCTGCTGCCACAAATACAGCACAGGATGGCTGAATATTCACTCTGGATTAGCAGCTTCCCCAACACCCAGAGAATGCAGATCTGCCTCTCTCTAAGCCCTGGCTTTTCTGCCACACATCATTTTGCAACCACAGCTAAGTGCTCGGTATAAGACTAGAGTTGGTGTATTATTATGTGACAGAGCTCCTTGAATAATTTATATCTATGCCTCCATTTCATACTTATTTGTTATCCTATAGGTTTTCCCCTAGGATATGCCATCTAGTTTCAATTTAAAACCTAAGTTCCATAAATTACAGCTGCACAGAAGTTGCTTTAACACACCATTTATGCAGGTAATAGTGCACATTGTAGCAGAAGTGTTTCAGAGTCCCCACTCCTGGGATTGCAGAGCCACAGTAAGCTGGTAAATGGGAAACAATGCGGAGTTGGCCGGAAAATTGAACAAATCCACCTTAAAATATCACAGCAAATCACACCTTTATGCTGGGAACTCTGCAGGGCAATGTTTCTACACCAGCACAGACATGTGGATTCCCTGCTTGCATTAAACAGGAAGAAAGTGCGTACATTGTGTACCACGTGTGTGTGGATACCAGTTCATAAAAATGAGCTTTGGAAGAGGATTAAGACATATTTATGGTAAGGCGTAAATAAGGCCCATCACACTATCAGCTCTTAATCCATGCTTTCATTCTCTGAGCATATGATTTTCTGGAAAAAAATGAAAAATTGGGAGTGTAGCCAGTCTAAGTACTAAGTTCAACAAGACTTTAACAGGGTGTCATCCAAAATATTACTAAAATCTGTGTAAATTTATTATATTTCAGAATAAATATTTTTCTTTAAAGACTACTTTGAATTTTATAGAAGTGCATTTCAGAAAAAATTCCATTTACATGAGTTGCCTAACTCAAAATCATGTCATTACAGCCATTAGAACTATTTTTCTTTTTATGAGGCCACACTTTGGCTAAACGTTTCTCCTTAAGTATTTAGGCTTCATTCTTCTTCTTAGCACTTATTATATGTAATAGGCCTTAAACACCTGCTTCAAATTAGTGAAATTAAGTGTTTCTGGAGTGCTACTAGGTACTAACCTGGCAACTGCTAATTTTATAAAAACAGTGTATTATATTTTGCTTTATTACTGAGTCACACAACTGACATGTTTGGATAGAGATTGATATGTGGCTTTGTAAAAGGGCCTGAGATGCTCTGTCTGCTCCTTACATAGACAAGATTCAGTAAACCAACCTTTCATTCCCAGTTACAGTCCTGTCTTCTTGGTGATTTCCCTCATGTAAATTTGGAAATATACCTTGTTACATGCAAGTAGAGGCTGTGTGCCCGTAATAAATACATCCTGCTGGCTGCTAAGCAGATCTCATGGGCTGTGGAGCTTCTTGAGAGTCTCTAGGAAGGAGTTAGGTATGCCTTGCCTGAGGGAAGGTGTATGTGAACTTTCAGGACTGCCAGTTCCTTTCTTTGTGGTGCCCTTACCTTGCCTGGGGGGTTACCACCACCAGGGCATTGCCTTTGGTCTGTTTGATGTCAGTGCATCAGGCAAAAGAGGAAAGGTTTCACAAGAGGAGAAAATCCAGGATGTCAAGTTAAATCTTACATTGCTTGTGACGTGAAACAAGGAATTATTTAAGGGAAGGATGTAGAAAAGGTGGGAAAAGGGGATGGACTGTGACACAATGCAGCAAGAGAAACAAGTTTAGGTTGTGTGTAACGTGCTGCTTTGGGATGGATACACCTGGTTCAGGAAAACCACTCAGTGCATTCAAGTTCACTCGTGATATGAATGGCCTAAGTAATTTAAGAATCCATTTTCAAACCACTTACACCCACATCATCCTATTTGCACTTACCTTGCCAAGCACCTGTGGGCCCTGAAACCTCATAAGAACTATTTTTTTATTTAGGACAGATCTTAGCCTGTTGCAGTACCATTCTGCTTCCTTTTTTATTGATCTTCTTTCTTATTTCTCTGCTTGTTCTTTCACTTTCTTTAGCAGTTCACATCCAGGATGGTAAGGTTGTAACAGTGACAGTTCATTAGATCCAGTAATTCAAATATTCTTGGGGTGGTAGGTGACTATTTATGAGTTGCTGATGGTGTTATTTCTGATGTACATGTTGCATGTATGTGTTTCATGTGTCTAAATAAATGCCACACTTTGATCCAACAGGCCAGAACCAGTACTGTGGACAAAGGATGGTGGAGAACTACCAGATCCAGAGAGAATGGTTGTCAATGGCAGAGTTCTAAGCATCAGCTTCCTAAACAAAACAGACAATGGCACATATCGATGTGAAGCAAAAAATCCCATTGGCCGGAACAGCACAGAATATGTCCTGATAGTACATGGTGAGTGTGCTCTCCTTGGTGCATTCCATGCATATTTAACATTTCCAGCTGATACAATCAGGTTCTTATGGTCATGATGGAAAGAATAGCAAGAAAAATTGGATGTGTAATTGCACTTTTATTGATGCTATGACCTAGCTGTGGGGAATGTGTTGTCTTTCTTTTATTGGCGTGCCTCTCTTCTTACAGTTTAAACAAATGTATTCACTTCTGCTGTGAACTTTTTGCTAAGTAAGCACCTGTAAAAATGTTTTGCAGTGTGTGGGTACTGTTTCATAAATACTTGCCTCAGGCCCAGCTCAGATAAAGCTGGTTACAAAAGGTTGTATGAAGAGAAATAAGAGACAGATGTATGCTTGAGGTTTTCTGCTTAGCTTCTTATAGACCACCAAAGACAGGACATCGGATACTTCACACAAGTTAGATCCTACTACTGAGAAAATTTGGCTCATACAACTTAGCTGATGTCACCAGGCCCATCATTACAGTCAGACCTCAAAAGTGTGTAATGTCCTAAATGCATTATACTACTTCCAATAAAATGGAAGAATAGCAAAGTTCACATTAAATTACAATTGATTTGGGTTTTTTTCCTTAATAAACAATATGTGTCATGTGAAAAAACTGCCTTCCTTGAAAGGATTCCATGATCATGAAATAGATTGATATAACTCAGCTGTAGGGGAAACTATAATATAAAATTAGCTTTTGCCTTTAATACAGTCTGGCAATTCAGATCTAGGAGCCTCAAAACACAATGTTCTCTTATCACAGGTAATTCCTGGAAGGTTGCCATTTCCATATTTTGAATTTTAATATTAGAGAATATAGAGGCAGAACCTCCACTTTAGTTCATGATGGTACTTTTTTCCTTCTTTTTTTTAATGCAATTTCTTATAACTATGACAAAATGAAAAAATCAAATGCAAATTTTAGTCTTTAAATAGACAAGAGAATTATGTAGATTTTATTTGCTCATGATGAACTCAGTTACAACAAGAATACATTTTCTTGGTGGTTTTAAGGTATCAGAAACATTTTTCACTACAGATTTACCCTCCTCTAGGTATTTGGCATAAAACTTCTAGTAAGTGCTGCTTTCAGTAATGAGATATTTATTGGCACTGTTGATGAAACATCATTTATCAAAAGAAACACTTAGGTTACTTTTCATTTTTCTTAAAGTTCACCATTAGTTTATGTAGGATTAGTGACACAAAAAAGGAGGAGATCTTTGGGTGAGGAACACAGAGCCTGTACTGCTGCGTGAGTATTTCTGTGTTAAAGACAAACAGAAAAACTAAACCCTCTAACCTCTATTTACATTGTCTGCTACAAGAAGAGGAAAAGAAAAAATGTCTTTTGCATCCCAGAGGCAGTGGTATGGTGGTTGTTGGCTGCAGGCACAAAGTACTCTGCCTTTGATGAGGTAACGGCTTCTGCACTTACCATGTGTTGAAACTTCTGTCGTTTGTGTTTTCTGCCCAATTTATTTATGTCATTATTTCTGAAAATATGGCTTTTTATAATGGGGGATCTTTTTCCATCAGCAGTGACTCTCCAATAGAACTCTATCAAAGAATATTTCATCGTTCCCAGTCTTGCACTGTGGTGTGTCCCCTGGCGATCTGATTATCTTGCATCAACTTCTTGGCAGTCTGTAAAATCATTCATTATCAGGGAGGCATTTTGTTATGTTTGGCAGCACATTAGGCATGTTATCAGGTTTAACTTGCTCATTGCTGACCTTTTCTGTTATGAGTACCTGAGTTTTCCTAATTGCATTTCTGCAATTCCAGCACTGGAACTAGAGAAGGTAAATGTCAGGTGCATCCCAGCTTTCTGAAACAATCAGAGTTCTGTGACAGAGCATGAGATGATGTTTAGTACTTAACAACTTACTGGGGTTCAGAGTTGTGAGGTTAATTTTAAGCAAAAAGGAGACTGACACAATTATTTTATCAAGAGTAGCACAGTCCGTTGTATAGATAAATTTAAGCAGCCTTACCCCTTCTTTAGCTCATTACATTCATGAATGTCTCTAGTGAGCCATAATCCTCCTAAAATTATACAATATTTTTCCTCTCTCTCTCTGGGGGCTAGAAAACCTACTTTTTATCATTTTCTGAGATGCATCCTTCTATTTAATAGAGGATGTATTTTTTATCTTCCTAAATATATCTGGAAGCATCCTTTGATTTCTCATCCCTTCCCCTGTGCTTAACGTGTTGACGTAATTTTTTTGTCCTACTCCTTTGTTAGAGCTCATTAATCATATGACTTCTTACCTTAAAATATCAGGTTTCTAAGACAAGGTACATGCCAGATTTCCCACGGGAGCTTGTGTGAGGAAGCAGGGGACATCAGTGGAAGGTATCCTCTGCAGAGGCAGGGAAGGGCAACATGATTCACAGCTTTCCTTTTCTTATATGTACTGTGATTTCCATACATTTTATTCCTTTTTTTCCACTTAAACAGATATTTATCTCTTTCTGTGTGTTAATGGTGCAAGAGCTTCATCTGGCTTCTCTCTTTTATTTTTGTCTCCCCCTAAGAAATCCTCCTTTCAGTGATAATCTACTAATTCTCTTGATTCTTTAAGTTATCTTTCTAACTCAGAGAAGGTTTAGGCAGCTTTAGAGTAGAGAGAACATTGACCAAAAATGGAAAATATAGTTTATCTTAATTAGATATTAAGTGTAAGCAAAGTATTTATACATATTAATATACATACCAAGCAAAGAGTGTCTCATGCCTTTAACTGGACTGATCTAAACACAAAATTATACAGAAGAGTAGTATTTTTTCCACTGTGAGTGGTGATGATGAGGTAATACTGTTTTGATGTTAACTGATGGAAGAGAAAATAAATATTGCTGTGAGCAGATGAATGGAAATCTGTCCAATAAAATTAGTATCTGACAACATAAAAATTATTTTTAGAATTTTTTTTTGTATAATTAAAGAAACCAGACTTCAGAGAAATTGAATCTATTTGAATAAGGTTAAAGGCTTGGGCTATTAAATATGCTCATGCTGCTTTGCCGAATCAATGTGACTGCTAATTTCCTTTTTCTTAACATTTATTGTTAATAATAAATGTCAAAAAGTACTCTGTGAAGCAGAAAGGTGGGTACAAAGTCAGAGTTTATAGGCAGAAGCACAAAGGCAAGACATGTCGTTTGCTCAAGCATTTGTTTCATGCAGTAACAAAGGCAGAAGCTTTAATGCCTGTAGCTGTTGTCATTTCTGTATTCTAATTGGCAAGCTTAGTGCTTTAGAAGTGCACATTCTGTCTGGATATATTACACCCCTTCTTTGGTAATGGGCCCCAGGCAATTTTCACTCTCTTCCAATTTATTAAGAATTTTTGTTTACCTTTGTCCAAATACTAGTCATTAATCACCAGCAAACAGAGCAAACTGTCAAACTCGTGTTGCTCAACTCAAAAACATAGACTCTGCTTGCAGAGCTCCAGTAATAACTGCAGTGATCTAGCTGGAGTGGAGGAAGGAGGTGCTCCATCATAATCAACCTGAGAACACAGCTGCTGTGTTTGGAGGAATAGTTCAGCACCTCTGGGTGCCACTGCCAAAGACTCAGTTCAGCACTGCCTTAGAGTGAGTGACAGAAGTCCACATCATGGAGAAACCTCCTTATGCAAACAGCAGCAGTTGGTCATTTGCAGCCCTATTTGAAACAGAGCACCTTGGTGAAATATCCTGATATGCCAATCTACAGCCAGACATTAAAGTAATTGAAATATTCAGAGCTATAATGTGTTGTGCAGCAATTATATGGAAGAGCAGTGTGGAAATGAACACGAATCAGCAGCTGTGGATGGTCAAGGGAGTTATTGCCCAAATTTTAACTAGGAAAGCATTTGAGCCAGCAGCTTAGGATCTCTGAGGAATAAAAAGTGGCATGACATATTCCTTTGTCTTCAGCCTCTCAGTTTTATATTTTTTTCTTGGGCAAGCAATATTTTGCAAATAAAAGCAACTGAAGTTGCAACCTCATTAGATCTCCTACAATGTGTAAGACCAGGAGTCCCACTGCACCTTTCCTAACTACAGCATTATTTATAGTCCACCTGCTTGTCCAGTCCCATTTCAAAACATTGTCATCTTAGCTTCCACAGCAACCTGTGGCAACAAGATTCTGAATTTAGTTATGTGCTTTGAGGGAAAAGTATCCTCTTTTGTTTGTTTAAGCCTGGTGCTTGATCTCTTCTCTTTCCAACCTTACAAATTATTTGGCCTCTATTGCTGTTTGTGCTGGAAGTTTGGATTTAAAATTATATTTGCTACTTCCCTTTAATAGATTCTCAAGTATTTCCACATTGATCTCTACTTCTCATTAATTGTGATCTTAAACTGCATTTCATGCAATTCTCTCCCATGTATCCATTCTCCTTCTTTCATGGTCTTTTTTTTTTCTCCCCTTTTTCTTCATTTTTGGTCTAGTTCTAAATCTCTGTGACTGACTGTTCTCCATATCTGGAACATCACTATGCCAAATCTGCACCAGACACCTTAGTTTATTAAATCCTACCTCTAAATATATTTATAGGTATTCACCTTCTGTGCCCAACAATAATTCCAGCACCATGCGCTTGTACATCTGTATAAGTTTGGATTGTTTTTTATTTTTTTGTTTTTAATTGGTGCAAACTCTGTGGAATCCAATACACATGAAATTAAACAAACTCTTCTACCTCTATCTGTTATAGATTATTTTGTCTTTTTCAGTTCATTTTCCAGCAATCAGGTTTTTTATTCTATTTCATTTCTGTTTTGATGTCCTCACAGGGGGCCTTCTCTTTCCTTTATTTCTTGAACTCACTTGTGCATGTCTCTCTGTAAAGGTAGAAACTGAATAGAGCAGAAAATTGAAAAAACCTGAGGAGGTGAGGATATATCCTGCTTTCTTTCAAAATTAAGCTTAATGAATAGGCAATAGATCTTTCAGTTTGCAAATATTTTCACTACAGACCTCTGGTAAATCTTGCACAGTGTTTTTGGACACTTTATAAACCTTTATAAACGTGTAACAAAAGCCACATAAAATTTTTGGGAAGGAAAAGAAGCAGCATCCTTGTGAAGCAGCACACTCATTAGTAATCTTGGCTGCTCTGTGTTTTGGTGTAAAGGTCCTACAAGTTGAGGTGACTTGACTTTTTTTAAAGTTTCCTCCTTTAAAGTTTTCTGGCTTGAAGTGCCTCATTTACACGCACACACCTCAGGCTTTCTTTGCCTATGGGAACATTTTGCCTTTATGTGAACAAAGCTTGGGCTTCACAAAAAGAGAATTGAGCAGAGCCATGGTGTGATGTAACAATAATAACACTTATAGCTGAAATTATGGGGGGATTTGGTGAATAACCCCAACATTGCCCTTACAGCAATCAGGCATATCAAGAATATGAGACTCAGAAGACTTCTTAGGACTTAATTAGAAATTCACTGTATGTGACTATGTGTGCCTTTTAGTTTTGAGATTCTTCTTTTTTGGTATCTTTGTTTGTATTAAAAGAAAGAAGTCTCAGTACTGAGTCCTTAACACAAAGGTGAAAAGTTTTTACTATTCCCATTTTATATGAACTAAAAATAAATTTAAAAGTGCAGAAGATAACTTGCAGAAAAAAGGAGCCTGGGCTTTCAGTTGGAAAATAAATAAATAAAAGCATGCTCCTGAGTGCTTGTTCAGTCTCAAAACCCTCCCTTTCCCCAAACTGTCTTCTTCAAAGCTTAGCCCTTCAAATTGTGGTGAAATACTCTAATTTTACATTAATGTTGTAAATGACATTAAGGCATTAAATCATTACCACAACATTAAAGCTGACTTCTCCAGCTGACTTTTGATTGGGCTAGAAGAGGTGGTCCAGACTTTAAAGCACAATGCAGATGAATTTCCTGCAGTCAGGTGAATTAAGAAATTGTGCAATTGAGCTTTTGTTATTGGGCTGAAGAAGAATAGTGTATAGTTGACATTTTCAGGTATGAGAAGTCTGTGGAGAAACTTGTGGTGGAGTTGTTGGCTTAATTTTATGGATGAATTGTCCAGCTATTATCCCTGAACACTCTCAAGGCAGCTACTTTGAAATTGCTTTTTGTTGATAAATACTTGAATAGTGGGGTGTATGGTTGAGCTGTATGAACTGATCTTTCTTCATTTATGGTGACTTTAGAAAAATAAGATACAAATTTCTTTTCCAGATAAGCTTAAAAGTATTTTGGAAAGGTCAAGAAAATAACATTCCAAACCACACTAATAGTTTTGAGGAATATGTTTGGCACTTCTAGATTTTTACATTAAAATACTGTTTCTCATTAAAGAAAACTTTTAAAATGAAGTGATTTTTTATAACACATATGAGATTTTTTTTAATTTCATATTGGATTAATCATTGAAATTGAATGCAGAGTACTTCAGCAGCAGGAAAACTCTCCCCAAGCCCTTTCACAATGGAATAATAACAATGTATACAATGTAGCAATATAACCTTTAACAATATATTCTAATATGTAAAGGTCCTTCCTATTTGAATACATATTGTATGTGATCTAAATGGTTTTGGATAATACTTTAATAAGACATAACTCTTGAAAATGTTTGATTTTCTCTGTGCACATGAAATGTGATATGATAGTTCTAATGGAATTTCTGGAAAGGAAAAGATTGTGCGGATATACCAAATATGTCACTCTTGCTCTTTTGACTGTTTTAACTGACATTCAGTACTGTTGAGTTTATTATCACTGATTTGCTGTAGTGGCAAAGATTGCTCTCTAATTTTTCACCCTTTGCTATTGCTTATACCTCCAACTTTACTGAACTTTACTTCAATTTACCCTTTTTTTTCTTTGAGATGCCAGCTTGTAAAATTACGATGTCTATGAACATCATATGCAATATTAATGAAGAAAATATTAACTCAATGATATCGCTTGAGACTGATGATAAAGTTATAATCTAACAGTTGCTAATTATCTTTTTCCATCTAGACCATTTATTATTCAGGAAACTCAAACCATAAAGACAATATTGAAGTGACTTAGTGATTTTTTCTAAATTGAAGCCTTTCCTGCACCATGAGGTGGTGGAATGCAGATGAGGGTGTCCTGTCCTTGTCTTTCTCACATGGTGCTTCCATTACTTACCTTTCTTTGAGAATAGGTTCCTCAGTGTTCACTCCATCCAGGAAAGAAAATAGAACATGACCTAAGTGATATTGCTTACACTGGTCATACCAGGTGATACATCAGAACTGTGCTTTTCTCCAACTGAGATTGTGAATCCTCTTGGAGATAGATGGGAATGCCTTGGAGGCTGAGAGGGGTAGGGAAAAGCTTCTGCAAATATGCATTTCTCTTAGTGAGTTTTGGGAACTTTCATATCTGAGCCTTCTTGATCACATATGAAGATGAGCATGGAGGCTTAGATAGAAGAAGTTAGCTTATCTCAAACCATTAATATTTCTAACACCCATAACTTTATATTAATAATTATTAGTACTTACTATTTTATTTTTTATACTTAATTTTTATTTATTAATTGTTTGATGAATTTTTCTGGAGTTTATCTTAGCCTGCATTTCTATGCTATATTAAAAAAATAAATAAAATGTTTCTTACATCAATTAACATTTTTCTTAGAGCAAGCAAGGTATTTCTCCACTTGGTTTCAGTATTTAATTCTTTCAGTATTGAAACTGATGAGAATTTGAAATATCCCTAAACCCTCAAACTCAAAAATCTTCCTCACATCACTCTTCACAGCATAGGTTCAATCTACATATGTGCTGGGACCTAAGGTGTCTTTAGCCCCTCCTCTATGCTGCAATCACAATTTTTTTTTCTAGCTCTCACTGCTTGAATTCTTGATGCAATATAATAAAATTCTCTTAGCTTTGTAATTAAACTCACTTTTTTTATTGCTGAATCCTATCACAGACTTTCTGCATTGGATCTAACTCTGACTAGTTATGCCTTAACATGAATCACTTTGCTTTGTCTCAGAGATTCCAGAGTGTTTTGGCAGCTTTCACAAAAGCTTGTGGCATCAATCTTTCTCTATGATTCCCACAGAAAGGGGAGCAGACAGCAAAAATAACCAGGAGGACAGTAAGGGTGTATCTCAAAACCATCCTCATGTTCAAGGAGACAAAAAAAAGGCAAAAAAACTATTACTACCAAAGCTGATGAAACTTGGAATCTACCATATGAGGATGTCCCAAAATGTCCTGACTTCTTTCACCAGGCTGTGGTTCCCTCACGAGCGCTGAGAAAGTTCTAACCCCATGTGAAGGAACTTTCCCAACAGGTGCTTGGGAAGAGGTGTCCAGATGTGTGGTGTAAGCTGATATGTCATTTGTGACAGACACCCCAAGAGTTTTCAGTCAGGACCCTTTGTTTTCCCTCCTCTGGTATCCACACTGCTTGTTTATTCCCTTGAAGAAAAAAAAAATGTTTTCCTTGGTAAACTCATGCCTGAGGCAGCTTTATCTTCCAGCTGAAACTGCCCTTATTAATCCTCATGGCAAGTGTAGAAACAAACAAATCAAAGGAGAGGAGGAAGGACAGAAGAAAGTTTGGCAGGGAAAAACTCACGGAGTGGGCAAAGTGTTTATTCTTCAGATATCACTGTGGGTCATTGCACCAGTGGATTTATTTTTCCCCCTGGTTTTGTAGTTTATATTTTCTGCAGGTTTCCCAACCTTTGATTGGTGGGAAGCAGGGAGGATTGAGGGATGCTGACGTGTTGAAGTGCCTGATGGAGGAGAGCTCTGGGTGGCTTTCACCATTTTGGAGCAGGAATTGAAATCTCTTTGCACTGCTTTGTGTATCACTTTGTTTAAACATAAATTAGCAGATATGATCAAGTATTCTTTATTAAAAAAACCTGTTATTTCCACTGGTGAGCTATCCTGCTTGATGGCATGATTGTTAAGGTACTAAATGTCTGCCACCCTGAAGGGAAGCTGGGTAATTTGAACAAAATTGAGTCTTGACAATATTTCATGGATCCCACCATTCACAGTTATGTGTTGCATAAAACCAAAGAATCACAGTAGGAATTCAACTACATGTACAGAACTCCTTTGAGGACAAAAAACCCCAAACCCCCAAAAAACAGAGCAAAAAGATGGACAGCTGGAAAGATAGAGCCTTATTTTCTCAGGTAGTGTACTTTGGTGATAGGAATGTGAGAATTAAGTGTATTAGTCAGAGACAGTGCAATGAAGTGCAAAAATCTATGTTTTAGTTTGCACAGTGCCAGTCACTTTCCCAAGGTGATTTTCAATAAGATACAGCAATCCCACTGTGATAAAGTGTTTCAGATTAGTGTTGGACCCTTTGATTTTATTTTGAAATAAACTTATTTAAAATAAATTATAGTCCCTGTTATCTCCCTTTACTAACCTTAGAATTATTGCCATGAGTTTGGAGTTGTTAAAGCAACTTCAGTGATCTGCCCTGAATTTCTCAGAGAAACGAAAGTAGCAACTGTAATAAAATAGAGATCAGCAGTCTGTTTATCTCCATATAGTTTCAACACGCCCTATAAGGACATCTTGGAAAATTCTCTGTACTTTCTTTCTTCTCAGTGCAATGAAGTCTGTCTTTTGAAATTATTTTTTGTGTGTGTGTGTGTGTGTGTGTGCAGAAAGAGTCAAGTGTCATTCTGAGAAAGCTGTCATCTTTGTTCAAGGCTGCTGGGTGTCTGAATTTGTATTGTGCATTAGCTTTTCCTTATAGGTTTTCAAGGGCCAGCTGCTGGTACTTTATTTCATTTAATTTTGAAAACTCCTATTTTATGGCTTGGGAAAACAAGGAAATATGGCTTGTCTGCTTACTTAAAAAGAATAAAAATGAGCATCACAGCCTTAATGTGATTTTTAAGCAGTGGCAATGGGCTTAGAACACCATATTAATAGTGATAGAATGGTGTGTTTCTGGGGAAAATTGTGCTGGCTTTATTCATACAAGATGTTTTGTGGCTTTTGTGGTAACATTTTGTCCTGAATGCAGTGAAATTTGCACTGCAGGTATAAGGACAACTGCTTTTTTAAATGCAATTTTGTTTTCTTTTGAGGTTTTGATTTTCTGGGCTTTTTTTAGTAGAGTATTAAAATGAGCCTCAGGAGATCTGTTCTGAACTCCCCTGTCAGGCTCAGAAGTCTGTAAAATATAAGACATTCCACTTAATTCTCCTGTGTTCATCTCCCCAGCTGTGAAATGGGAATACTGCTGTTTTTCCTAAATTTGATCTGTACTGCCCAGAAGATGATCTTACAAGTCTTCAAGGCAGAGGTCTATTCTTTACTGTTTCTGTATTTGTTAGTGTAGAGCTGTGAACAAAATTGAGACATATATATTTATATATACATGTATTTTTATAAGTAAGGTATGTTTATTTGAGGCTGTGGTCTCAAAAAATGCTCTAAAACTTTTCTTATTTATTTATTTAAAGTGTTGAATTACCAAATTCAGGCAAGTTGCATAAGGTTCAGTGCAGTATTTGTAGCTACTTTAATGAGAATGGTGATCTTTTATACAATACAGATTGACTCCTTTAAAACAGCAGGCTTTGTTATTATTACTACTATTGAACTGGAAAGGACTTTTTTTAACTGCTGACAAAACTTGTGCTAAGTTAGGGGGAAAAAATTAGGTTTTACAGTGCTCCAGGAGTAAACTTGTATGTATTATATTCATGTAACTCCAGAACATCGAAGCTCAATGTTTGTGTTGAATACTTGGTTTAATTTGTCCTTAGAGGTAAATCTTGCACTAATAACCATTAATAAAGTAAAACTTAGAGGGCTTGAAAACAGATTCTTCAGTAATAAATAATTTTTCTACTTGAGAATTTCAATTTTTCCTGCAGTAAAATAATTTTCAAGGCGTAATTATTGAAATAATTAGCTATTATTTTGTTAAATTTATCATTATTTAGAAGACTCTGTGCGTCACCTGGTTTTAGCACAACTAGAAATTAAGAAATGAGGCATTACAGCTTATTAGCTTCCTACAGTCCAAATGCTGCAGATAACTTATTCCCCACCAAAACTGAGCAGCAATAGGTAAATATATTGTGAGACAGTACATTATGTCACATTTTATTCTTCTGCTTCCCTGGGAGAAGGGACAGGGAGCTTTTTAAATGGCTGGGCTGGTGACAAACAATGAGTGTGATGGGTAGTGAAATGGGAGCGTGTTCCAGCATCTCCAGGCCTTCATTGCAAACTTCTCTCTCTGTTCCAAGGGAGCTGCAGCCAGAGTGCTTTTGCTGATAGCAAATTCAGTGGAGTGCTGTGGGGAGCAAAACGATCCCTAAAGTAATCACTGAGGGCTTCAAAGGCCAGACCCGACATTTGGAGAGCTATGAGCCACCAGTGCAGCTCTCAGATGTTCAGGTTAGATGCTTTCCTGTGAAATGCTCAGTTCAGGTTTCCTGGGTCCCTCTGTGCAGCTCCACCAGCTGTGAGTGCAGCAGAGTGCTCCAGTCTCCAGGTGACAGAGCCAAATTTGTGGCAACATCTGGTGCTGTGCAGAAAGGTCATGTCTTAATATCCATTAAAAAAAAAAAAAAACCAAAAAGCCCAACAAAAGACCTTTCTTTCAGTGTTTATTGTTACTCTTAGAATTTTTAGCAAGCACCCACAAGCATAATAAAGCACATAGTCCCAGTGTCTACTAAATCCTGGATTCTGATTGTGCAAGAGAAGTGTGGGCGCTGCCTCTACTCAGCATATTCTGCTTGTTAGGGTGATGCCTTGTGAAGGCTGACCTAGAATAGAGACTAGATGGGGTTAAAGAATAAAGTAGGTATTTATTAAAAGGCCTCCATGGATACATCTTGGGCAATAGAGGAGCCTGGCCAGGGCTACACCAAAGATGAACCCAAAATGCACAACCAGTCATGAGGTCTCTCTCTTTTATAAGTTCTGGTCCATTTGCATGTTGGAGTTAATTGTTCAGTTACAGCTTAGCTTATGAAGTCCTATCCTTTTTGTTTTTCTGCTTCAGTCCACTGCTGTTTATGCTCTTGGGCCTGAAGTTTGGATCATTTGTCCTTGGTCCCCAGCTAGAGAAGGAATTGTTTTGTCTCCCTGCTCTGTGAAGAGAGCTCACCATCCCCTCATATGAAGTGTAAAACTACACTCTAAAGCAGTACAGAATCTGAAAAATATAAAAGCTAAAACCTAAGGCATTAAGGGTGCCCACAGAAGGTGGCAGAGGTGGGTTTTACCTAAATATCCTAAATACCCCTCCTGCCTTCCTGGCCCAGGGCCCCACAGCTCTGCTGAGAGCTGACCTGGATCTGGGCAGATGCACCTTGAGGGAGGAGAGAAGTCAATGCCAGTCACTGCTCTCAGCCCTACAAGCTTGTCCTCCCTTGCCATGCCTTCCTACCACACTGAGGTACTTCCATCCCCCTGCTTCTTCCTTCTCACCTGCCTGAGATCCACAGCTGTTTTCTTTCTGGCAGCTCTCACATCTGTCCTGAGCCTGACCTGGCTTTACTTGTGGAAAATCAACCTTTCACACACCTGTGGTCTTTGTGAGTGCTGCTGTTGCTCTGGTGCACAAAATAAATGAGATATTCGCTACAGGAGTTCTTTCTAGACAATTTAGGGCCGCTAACTTCTTCATATTTCAGTGTCAAATGAGATGGCATAATCAGAAATAACTTGCTACTACACCTTGTTTTTTCATATTCATCACATTTTTTTATTTTTTCATAAGCAATTGTGGTCAGAGCGTGTGCTGTAAAAGGTGCCACAGTGTGATATCAGGCCTTCATTATAAGTGATTTGGGATGACACCATACTGCCAGTACTAAATACTAATATTAAAATGTGCTTTGTTCATCTGAGTTGTGTTCTTAACTTTCTAAGGGCAGAATTTGGGCCAGGGTTGGGCAGATCTGAAGTTTTTGCTTGGCTCTTTGAGAAGAGAAGGACACAGGCTTTTTTTGCTCTATTTTTTAATACTTCATCCTTCTTCATTTGCTACTGAAACCTATTGCTTTTGAAATAGGGGAAAAAAACCTAAGAAACAAACCACAAATGAACTAGCAAGCTACAAAACTTTCTATAAGATTAGAAAATTATTGTTCTTTCTAGTTAGTCCAACTGTGTGTCTTGCAATATGAACTCATCCACTCGAAGATTTTATTGGTATAACTAAAGATATAGATCTACATGGAGCTTTTGTTAAAAGGGTTTGGATATTGTTAATGACATCTGATTTGCGAGCAAAAATGTCAAGCACATAATTGCCATTTCAGAGTTTCATAAATCTGAATCAATTAGTAAAAAGAACCCCTTGACCTCGTGTCCATGAGCATTCATGATCATCCAGTCTAAGTGCTAAGGAGCTATTGGCACATGATGTTCAAGCTGAGTGATCCTTTTGTTCAATCCCATTTTCTTGAAGCAAGGTAAATGCAGCTCCCTTTGAATTTAAAACCTTGCTAAATTATTTAGTGCTACATATCACAGACTGATTAAATTTTTCACAGAGTAGTGAGATTGTTTCCCAGGTAGGTCATCACTCAGTTCAGTTTACCACTTAAAATTTCTTTCATTCTCAGTCAAAATACAGCAAGGACCATCCATCATTATCACTCTGTCCTTTAATTTTTCTGTCAGCTTTTGTCAGGCTTGAAACAAAAGCCTTTACATTTTTATCAGCTGCAGCTATTGTTGTCTGATTTGTGCTCAGTCATGTCAAAATATCGGTTGTGTTTTTACCAAAAAAGTCAAATATTTTCAATAGGTCAGATCTATCTTTCACATAAGCCCACTAAACCAAACAGAACCATTTCTCATTTCTTTGGAAATGGAGAGTAAAAATGCTCAGGGCCAAATTGGCAGGGAGAGTAAATTATCCAGACTCTCTGCACTTAAATGGATGGATGTCTTCTGCCTTAGCAAGGAGAACACGGCATCAATTCAAGCAAGAAGGAGAAGCAAACAGGAAATTTTGAGCAGATGGGGCTCAACACTGCTTTGAGCTGATCTGGTCCAACACTGCCCTGCCACTCCTAAGCAATTTGCATCTGTGCCTCTGCTAAAGAGCAGCTTGAACACCAAGCCCAGTTTGCCTGTTCCTCCTTTTTCCACCATCCTTTTTCCAAGCCTTCAGGGTACCTGCTGGCTGCTTTCCCCTGGCTCCTGCCTGTGGTGTGTCAGCAGCAGCAGTGCCACAAGGAACACCTTTGCAGAACTTTGCTCTCTGCAGCAGCTCTGACATGATGCCAGGTCTTCACTGAAATGAGGGTTCTTGGCTGAGTGTTTGCAGCTGAGCTCAAACCTCCCTGTGCCACCAGAGAGACGTCAGGAGCCCATCTCTCCTACTGAGTGTCCAGTTCAAGCCTCACCTGTATAACCTGTGGAACAGAAGTGGTGAAGAGTCCATGGGAGTCCCTTGGCATGAAGGTCAGCCCCTTTTCTATTTCCAACAGCTTTTATGGAAACAATTAGTTCTCCATGAGTTGTTTGCATTTCAGAGCTAGCAAGATGATGAAGTTAATACCAACTTAATTACATTATTGGATTTTTTGACTGAATATCTGTCTGTCAACAAACATCCAGTTTAGAAGTGAGGTTTCAAAATTAATGGAGACAATTATTGCTTGACTTCTAGATCTCCTGAGCATGGCTTTTCTATCTTCTTTGGTTCCCCATCTGCAAAATATAGCTATTTTCTGCTTCACAGGAGGCTAAGGATTAATACCTTAGTATTATTGAAATAGCAATCTGGCACAGTGATTTGGGTATGGCTACTTGAATTAAAAAGTTCCGCTCTGCAAGGTCTCTTGGTCATAATGATCCTTGGTATTTAGTGGCATGAGAGGCATAAAAAAATAATTCATTTTCAGCTGAACATTGTGTACAACTAGATTCAGAAATTGCAAGACAAGGAAGTGGAAATTAGTTTCACTCCAGCACAGATTTCTTGGGCAGAAATCTGCAAATCCATTCTGTTAAGATCCTCCCTGATGGAAAGTTTAAGAGGACAAATCTACATTGTCCCTATGATGGCATGTTCTGAGCAGCTGCCATTAGGGAGCTCTGGGTGACAACGTGTGTCTTGCTAGTGAAAGAAGTTAGGTTTGCCTTGCATTAAAAAAAAAAATACCAAAGTCCTGCAGGACTAGAAATAGGTCAAATTGTAATTCTCTTTTCTGGCGTGACATGGAGCAGCACACGCTCTGTGAAGCACAGTGACCCTTATGGCTTAAACAGAAGCATATGCTGTTAAGTATAATTTTTTTTATCTGCAGTCCTTGTATTTTTGGGAACTTCCAAACCCATTTACCTCCCACACCTGCAATGCATGATGAGAGACTGAGGAACCCTGGACGTTGCTTCCAGTTTATTTTTTGAATTGCATATTCTGTATTCTCTTGTGCAAAAGCCTTTTCAAGGCAAAGTTTTCACAAGAATCCATATATCCTGGAAGAACTGATAGGAGTCATTCTGTCAGACTCAGCAGGTGCCTTACACACAGGTCTTTTCAACATGGGGATCATTTCAGAATGCTTGGATCTGGGCTGTCCAAAGAAGGATTTAAGGATGAGATGATCCAGGCATTCCAAAAAGTGTTGTCTGGAGAGCTCTGAGTTATTTGGTTACTTTGCACATTCCTGTTGCAGGCTCTCATGTTGTTAATGGAGCATTCCACTGGGCAGAGCCTTGAACATAAACTGGTACAAACCAAACCTTTCTGGAGTCCAGAACAGACATCAGTTTCATTGCCTGGGCAATGTGATGCTCCTCAGACTGCTGATTCCTGGTTTCTCCTCATGCTAGGGTCTTTAGGAGCAAGTCCTGGTATTGCTGTGAGCAAAGTAGACAGACTGCAGTAGTTTGCACAGTGAAATTCACCTCACTCTGCAAAGAAAGAAAGCAAATGCTATCCCTTGTTTTTGCATCCCGTTTGAGAAAACATATTTTCTTTGAGGCTTCTGCCAGGCTTCCATTTTGATGTTTGGCATCAGAGTTTATGACTTTCATCAGAAAACTAATATCTGCACAAGTTTTCATTATTCTTAATCTGATGAGATCCCATGTGTATTAAAACACTGAAATATCCTAGTTCATGGTAGCTAGAATGCTTCCTAGGTAGCCTTTCATTTAAAATAAGAAATCTTGTTTGAAATTCTTTAATCTCAAGAGAAACCAGAAAGTTCTAAGTTAACAAGTGATTCATGTAAGCTATTATTTGGTAAAATAGGTAAACAGCATGCTTGCAGATTGGATAGCTCTGTCATAAAACCATAACTTGTCATTGCAGTCTTAAGTAATTGGTATTTAAGAAAGATAATGAATGGAACCATGAGTCACACTAATTAGTTTTACGTACAAGAATGATGTATACAGCTTTCCTAATAAGCAAGGTTTTGCTCTCCTTATGAAGTAGGTGGGGTTTTTTTCTCTTTGATTTAATTTTTAACAGATGCCTATCAGGGAAGGAGTTTCCCTTTATGAGAAGAAATTGCATAGATCAGTACATGTGACATGTATCTTTTTAACATGTTAATTTATTTCTAATGCTTGTTTTACTCAGTTCTATTTCATTATTGTGGTACTCACACTCCAGGTAAAATTATCATTATTCCTGGTGATTAATATGGCAACAACTGTGAGGGTTTTGAAAAGCCTGTTCTAATTTTTCTGTCTGGAGAATATTTTATACTGGCAATTAGATTAAATATCAGTGTACATTAGATTAAAAATCAGTGTAGAGATGAAAGATGTGTCTTTGTTTTCTGATAGCTTCAGAAGTAGAACGTCATACAGGTATAGATTCCAGAGAGCACAGTGGTATTTTTTATCAAAACTAGAGGAATACAGAAAATAGTAGGTGACTTACAGAGTAACTAACAAGGAGACTCCTAAATTTGGACAATAATCTGTCATCCAGCATGGAAATAAGGTAAGCATGTTACTTTGAAGCCTTAAGAAAGTATGCAATGCTGAACTCGAGGTTTCTGCATCTGAAGTGTGTTCTGTAGGGCCCAATACTGAAAAGCTCTGAGCTACTTCAGCTTCCATTGATTTCAGTCTGAATTGATGGTACTCAGGGACCAATTGCATTTCTTTCCAAAGCAAGGGAAGACAGATTGTGGGTCAGACTTTTGCTCTTTTATTGCAGTGAATAGCACCCTTCAGAAATATTTTCAGTGAAATCAGTATGGAATGGGTTACTCACCATCAACTGCTGAGAAAAGAGTCCTTCCCTTTCAAACCTGCCATATAAATAATCTGAAAAATGTCAGATGCTTAGGTCTTCTCAGAAGTGCTTTTCTCTACTTCTCTTCAGAGCTTTTGTTTTTTGTTCTTTAAAACCTGCAATCACCTTATAGGCAAAGTGCTATTGATCTTTATTGCTTTTGTCAGTGTAATCAAAATATTTTCTATGTGTACATCTGGTTATGATCTGATCTGTACTGGAGCATTCTGCATCAGGTGTTG
>NW_005054338.1:4064307-4094244 GCF_000277835.1 Geospiza fortis | reverse complement strand
AAAACCTGAAATGTTTTATAGGATGCTGTAACCATTTTTTGTATTAATTTTTTCTGACTTGCATGTATGCTTTTTTATCAGTAATATTATTATCATTTCTGATTTTTAGTTTGAAGGTGTTTTAGAAAAATACTGATGTGTACTAACAACAAATTGTAAGCATTAAGAATGACTGAAAGATGACTGTGCCTGCAAATTAGGGTAAAGATTTTGAAATATACTCTGCTCTGGATCTTAGCAGACAACTGTGTCTTAAGCAAATGTGTGGGAAGAAGAAAAGCAATCTGGAAAAAGCAGCTCTTATAGTTAGTAGAATTTTCTCCCCTTTTTCCCTTCATTGAGTCTGTCTGAAAGTGGGTGTTTTAACATACAGCCATTTCTCGTTAACATGTGTGTGTTTATTTTAGCATGATGGTGTTGTTTTTTTCCATCTCCCACTCTGACACAGCATGTTTCATCTGTATATGGTTTCTACTACGTGAGACATTTAAAATGGCTCAGCAAAGAAATGGATTCTTGTCACTTAAACTGTCACTCTCTTGTTCTGTGGAAATGTGGTCATTTTAACAGAGTTTTAAATTCTGTGTACTCAAAGATTGACTATAAAAATTGAGAGTGATAAATGTCAAGAATTTAAAGGTACCCTGTTGTACCTGTAATAATTTATGTTAATCATGTTTTAATTTAGTCATTTTCAACATACTTGTATTTACAAATTAAACCACTGTTATGGTTCTCCTTTGTTTGCATGATATGATTTTATTTTATATTTTTTTTTCCACTCACCAGATGTTTTCAACACTTTGCTTCCCACTACTGTCATCCCCTCCCTTACCACTGCAACAGTCACAACCAATGTAGCCTTAACAGCCAGCACAACCACATCGGCAACAGCCACCAGCATCAGAGGTACAGTATCCTTCTTTGTTATGGCCTGGGAAGAACATGATAAAGAGGAAATTAGAGCTTTGATTTTGATTTTTTGTTTTTTAACAAGGATAGAAATTGCTGAAGAGAGGGTGCAAGTGTTCAGCTCAGTATATATTTAACAGAATAATCCAAAGGGTGATAGGTGGGTTAAGAAAGATTTCATATGACCTTGAATGTTGCCATTGCTCTAGCAGTATGTATGTGAACTTTGACAGGATGCTTAAATTATTTGTATACATTTGCATTTAATATTTTAAGGTTAGCAAATTAACTTTAATGTAAAATGCAAGCAAGCTATTTTTAAATAAACGTGACCTTTTTAAGGCTGGTTATTTTGGGTGCTACCATTTAAAACAAGTTAGGTGTCTCAGCACTGGAATTTCTGTTGATGAAATCTTGCTTGATAACAAAGAGGCACTGTGATGTATCACCCTTGTTAGCCCTTTACAGTTCAAGGCATTCCTTATTTAGGGGTGTTGTTATCTCACTAGAGCTAGAGTAAATGAGCTAAAAGTTCTCTCTCCCCTCCCTGACCCCCATCTGTTGGGGTTTATTCTGTTACAGCTTTTCATATGTTTCTAGTAATGCTTCATTTCTTTATGAGCAAAATATAAAGGTTATTTTACTCTTTTATTCAGTGACTGATCAGATAACTGTTAAATAGGGAAGATGTGTGCAGAAGGTTTTGCAGATTATCATCTTTTGGGTAGCTACAAATCTCTCGTGGTAAATGGCAGAAGGTTCCTATGTGGTCTCTTGAAAGCTTTCGTTGCCCAAGAAGAGAGGAAATTTTATTATTTTGCCACACTGCAAGTATTGACATGATGAGGTGCAGTTAGGTCAGGAAACTTAAGACAGCTATGATATCTTTTCTTTTTGGATGTGTTGTTATTAGTCAGTTGTAGTGGCATGCCTAACTAGCAAGAATAAAAATTGTCATAGTATCAGATCACCTAAATTATTCCTCCACAGGGCACAGATATTTTAATAATGTGGCCTTCATGTGGTAAACTGACATCAGACCTAAAATTACATTTTCCAATCTTTAATATTACTTTTAATGTGAAATTGCTGTTATTTTAGTGTTGTAGTAGTCCTTTTCCTTCAGAAAGAGAAAGATAGACCATGGAAAACAGCCCAGTGTTCATGGGTCTAAGAGGTTGCAGGAGGAACATTTCCTGAAAAGGATTAGAATGACAGGAATTGTCTTTATAAAAGTGGTTTGTGTAAAGCACAGAAGCTTCCAACTTTCTGAGGGCTCACATCCTGGAAGGACGATGCTCTTGGTGTGCTGTGCTGAAGTTTGCTGCCCTTCATGAATTGTTTTCTTCTGCTTGTTATGTGGTCATAACTATGTCATTGTTATGATTGTACTGATGTTTTTAATGCATTGTCTCATCTCCTAAGTGTGGTTTAGGGCCTCATTTTCTTTCCTGTGGAGTGTTGATTTTCACTATTTGTGTGTCCAGTATCAATAGAACAGTCTGAAACAGGGGAACTCTTCATGTGTTTCAGCTCTAACACATGGGAGAATGCATGCAATTTGATGCTACACTCACAGAGATGCTGCTTTAATAGAAAGTAAAGAAAGGAAATTGGGTGATCAATTGCTGAAACATGAGCACTCACTTTTCCCTGAAAGAAAGAAGTGAATGCAGCAAAATGGCTTAAAAAAGTGAGACCACTTCAATCTCAAGGAGGTGGTAGATAGAGTCTGTTGGGGAGATAATCAAGGGAACAAATGAGAGTGGGACGTATGTTTCCTCAAAATCTTGTGTTGAAAGGAAAATGATTGTTTATCCTAATGCAGAGAGAAAATGTTTTATATATTATTTTATACTACCATGCATGTAGTATAATTTTATATTATATAGTTTTATTTCATATATTATTTTATACTACTATACATGTAGTATAAAATAATATATAAAATATAACAAAGTAAAAAATAAACGAATGAAATTAGGTTTTTTAACAGTTTAAGATATCAAACCTCACTAAAACACAAAAACAAGGTTACTATGAACATAAATCATGGAAGATATCGATGTGGAAGAAATGTGAAAATGAGTATGAAACTGGGTGCAAAATGAAATGAGCAAGTTGTGAGAAATTTAATAAAACAAAAGTACTTAGAAATACACTAGATGAATAACAAAAATACAGAAATTAATAGTGAATAATGAGGACAAGGCCAAAGTAATTGGTGCTTTAGCTAACAGTGGAAGACAACTGGAGTGCTGTTTCTAATGGGGGGTAGCAGGGGATGTCACAGTGAAAAATGAGCACAAAGGGAGACAGATCAAAGAACAAGGACAGCAAACTTATGGATATGCTCTGCAAAGAAGCTGAAGGCACCAGCTTGTTTGGTTTTGCTTTCAAAGCAGAAGTCAATATGACTCTGATGAAGAGTAATTTTCCAAGTTCACGGGGAAAATGATTCCCTGTATTAGTGGCAAAGACATTTAGCAGAGACTGTATATGCATGGGAGACAGTGACTTCAGATATTCAGCTATTCAAGTTCTATGACTTTCTTCATCCTGACTTTCTTTCAAAGTGCTTTATTCCCATGGCAGAGGGAATTGGACAGGGTGCACCTACTTGTGTCTCCTGATCCCCTATCTATCTTGAACCTGTAAACAAATAATGTTCACAGACTTTCAGTGCCTGCTGTGGGGTTCTGCCATCCTGAAATACAAGACTGAACCTCATCTCCAATGTCCACCCCACCCCACAGAGGTACAAATGACATAAGAGCCATTGCAGAGAAGATCAGGTTTTTCAGTACTATGGGTTGCTAGCTGAGCACAAAGTGGCGCATAAACATAATTTCCTTTGATAACTCTGCTTCATATTACAACAAGATTTTTGGCATGAAAGAATATATAAGGACATTAAGTTGAGAAACTATCCATATATTCTCAAACAGCAAAACTTTTTTGTTTTGTTTTGTGTTTGTCTTGCTTTGTTGCCTCATGTCTTAAGGAAACACGTTTTCCAGAGACCGTAGTAGTGTATGCTATTTGATAATATCTTTGAAGTGGGTTTCCCATAACTGGCAGAATAAAGTTTCTAGACAGATTTGACTAATTTTGTTCTGAAATTAGTGCTTAATACTTAAGAATCTCCTCAGGTAAGCTTTACAAGACATTCCTCTGTTCTGCATGACTTTTGCATAGTCCACTTTGAGTATTCATCTCTTCACATCCCATCACAGGAAATGTTTTTGCAGGCATAAGATACAGGGTGTAAAAAGCCAATGGAATCTGTGAATCCAAGGCATTTTGCATTCTGATTATTGTACCTCCTCTTTACCAAAAGCCTTAATTCATGGGAAAGAAAATTCTCCAAAAGTTATGAGGTAATTCTGAAACCATGTGATTCATTGCTGTCCTGATTTGCCTGGCATGTAGTAAACAACAAGAAAAAGGCTACTGATCCAGTTGGATGACAGCATGATAATTCATAAACTTTCTGTTAAGTCAAACTTTTCACTTTCTCAGAAAAGATATGCTTGTTTTTGTGCACAATCCTTCAGGAATTAATTATTCTTTTACTGGTACATTACCTACTAACTCAAAAAATCCTAAACATAATTTGATGCCAGTGAGGAATATTGCCCTTTATATATTTGTCAAGGGTATCTTAAAGCCTAATAACCATGATGAGGAATGTACAACAAAATGAGAATAAAATGTATGAGGAGAAGAAACAAATCTGGAGGACTACTGAAAGAGTAATTATATACTGTATGAGTATGTACATCAGTCTTTCTATCAAATTTATGTAATGTTATTTGTGAAAGCTGTGCATGGATCCATGCAATTTTTCTCTTTTATGATTGGGAAGAGGCACAAGAGGATTGTGGATTTGCCCCAACAGTGAAACAAGGGATGCTTGCATTGGAGAAATGCTTTGTTAGTGTAAAGTTAATTTTGATGGTACTGTGCCAATCTTTCCAAGTCCTGTAGGGGGAGAGGGGCTGTGATTAACAGTCTAGGAGAGGCCACCTGAAGCCAGAACAGCTCTGTTTCTGTATTCACAGAGGGAAAAAGCCTGTGCACACAAATGTACATAAAACCTTCCCTTGGGCTCTCATTATGTCAATCACCCCCCCACACACACAAGCAGAGCATTTTTTTGTTTTGTTTTCTTTCAATCCTATTTCTATCAAGGAACGAAAAAAGTCAGAGGTTATAAAACTTGCTTATTTTTACTTATTGCTGAAGACTGAAACCTCACCTCCACCACCACCACCACCCAAACAGGTGGAAATTTAAGAATGTCAAACCCAATCTCAAAAGACAGATCCTTTCCGTTTGATGGCACGTATCAGAGTGACTCAGGCTCAGCTGACTCACTTGGATGGTGGCTGTACCAGAATGTTCAAAGCTTTATATAGCAGCGCCTGAAAACATCTCCAGAAGTTGTTGTGTGCAGCACAGACGTGATGCTGCTCCCAGGCAGCTGCACTGGGGAGATCAAGAGTTTATTTGTCAGGGTGACCACAAAGCCAAAAAATGCACACATTTATATATCAGTGAAATCTCTGCATTAGTATAATCCACTTTGCTTTTATTTGGTTTAGCTTTGGTATAAAATAAAGATTTCTTAAAGGAAATCTGTGGAGCTAAACTTGGGAGTTTACAGTGGCATAAGGAGGGGTTTGAGGATGTGTTCATTTTGAAAACTATTGTGACTTTAAGTGTGAATATTTCTATTTAATAGTGTAAATGACAACCATCCTAGCTAAAAAATTATGTTACTTTCTTTTTTTCCCCTAGTTTTACCTTAAAGTCTCTATTAAAAAAAAAAAAAACTAAACCCAACCCTATAGAATAACTGTGTCATTATAGGCAGCTTAAATGCAGAAACTACTTGAACAGTAGTTGTAGTCCTCATACTTTTTCCTATCAAAAAAATACTAAACATTACCAATTCTTTCCTTGTGATTTTATTTTTCTTTCTCATAATCTGATTAATATAACTTGGCAGGCTGAGATATTAACAAAGAGAAACAACAAAGTGAGGAAAAGCTATAGAATATGTGAGGGGCAAAGGAGATAAGGGTAGACTTACACTTTAAATATAGTTGTGTGTGCTTACTTGCATTCACCTCTGATAATAAAAATGATCCTTGCCTAACGTTAAAAGCAGTTTCCTACGACAGCCAGCTAAAAGCCAGTTCATTTCTATACTACTTTATAGCTGTAGCAGTAACATAAAACATAATTTGTGGCTGGGTTTATTCAAACACTGTAGGAAAAGTAGAACTTTATAGGTTTTATTTCTTCTTTCTCCCTACTTTTGCACTAGTCTCCTAGTGGCTTACCCAAGGTCTAGATTTGTCAGGATGAACAATTTGACATTCAAACAACAGTGCCTTACATTTTTTTTTCCATTAGACATTCAAGTCTTCATCATCCATCTTTCAAGAACTGCCATCTCCTGATTTTATACTGATTTCTTTCATTACTATTACTTTTACAATTTACTTGTTCCTCAGCTGTATAGATGGTGTGTTAAAAAAATCATGATAAAGCTATGTTAGACCATGATGAGATCTCAAACTTATTTTCCAGCCCTCTTTTCAAAATCTCTGAACAGGGCTGTTTTGGTCAGAGCTGTTACCCAGGAGAAACATCCACAAGCTACTGCTGAGTAATGGCTGGAAAATCTTCCCTGGCATCTGCAACCAGCTGGTAGACCAAACTGTTGGATATTTTTATATCAAAATATACCTGTTGTGAACAGGACTTGGAGTTTCTTAAGTTCTCCACAGTCATCCACAGTGCCCATTTTAGGGGTTGCACAGTATTTGTTCCTTTTCTGAAGCACCATTTAATTAGGGTTTCATTCCACTAGTCAGGCTTAGTGGTGCAATTAGTGCTGTGAATTCTCAAAGCTCACAGATTTAAGATCAACAGAGGAGCTTGTAGCATCTGTTCTAACTCAAAGAGCTCTTTGGTTTTCAGGTCTGATAGATACAGAGCCAGGAAAACCTTCTTATAACATAATCTGGAAAAAAAAAAAGAAACATTAAACCCCTCCCTTTCCCCTCCTCCCCTAAAAAACAATACAAAACAAAAAACGAGATTAAAAAAAAAACCAAAACAAATATTCTCAAGCAGTTTCATACTTTATTGGCTGCATTCCTACAGATTTCTATGTCCCCATAGAATTAGAATAATGGCAAACATTATGTGTTTGCATGCATGGTGATCACAGACCAAAACCATGCCAGCTCCAAGCAAGAGGTTCTACAAACATAATATAAAAATAGCCTTTTTTTTTTTTTTTTTTTTTTTTAAGGCTAGGAATTTGAGGTATTGGTGCATCCACTTGAGATATCTTCCTGTGTCTCAGAGGCAACAGGGCAGTAAGTAGCAGCAGAGTGTGGTTATGGAAGGAGGGAATTTTTCATGCAGTGTGAAACTAAATATAAAACGGCATTATCATTACATGCTGAAAAATGGAAACAGAAATACCCTGATGTCTGTTGTGAGCAGACCCAAATCAAACCCAAATACTTCTGTGTGGAATTTCCAGTTCTCAGATACTTTTAAAAGATGTTTTATAGTTGTAATATCAATCCAAGAGTGATCCTCAAGGCAACATGTACATTACTCATGCAGTCTAACCACCAAAAAAAAAAATTCTGGCAACATGACCCACATGAGGCTAGTTACCTCCATTGCCATGAAAAGTACTTGTGCTTTGCAATTTTTACCTTTACAAACTAAAGCAGAGACCTGTGCCATTTATAACATGGCAGTTTTCTCTGCTTAACAGCCATTATGATGTAAGATGAAGACCGTCATCATTATTACACATTATTTGGTCATATTATTCATGAAATGAGGCCGTTGCTTTCTGGAACAAATAAAGATAGATTTCATGATCTGAATAGTTTGCCAAGTAAATGAATATCATAAATGAAACATAGATTAAGCTACAGGCATGCTGAATACATGAAAGAAAATATCATAATATCATCTATTAGGAACCTGCTCTTTGTGTCTGGGACAAATATTTCTAGTGCTTACAAATCCATCCAGCTGTCAGCTTGCAGTAATGAAGTAGGCAACTTAAAAAGTACACAATGATTTCCAGCCTTGATGGATTATCACTTAACCCAAAATGCAAGGCTGTGCAGATAAGTATCACAATTGGTTGATGGTCTGATAAAGATTCCATTATATAGCTGAGCTCCGGAGAGGCTTCAGCAATGCGTCAGGAATTCAAACATTCCCAGCCTAAGCTCTGATCGCACTGGGGGTTTTTTTGGCTTTTTTTCCGCCTTTTTTTCTTTTTTTTGTATGAATTATGCAGTCTGACAGTCTCTATTGTAAACTGGCAGTGCCAGAGGTTCTCCAAATTAAAAGTCCCTTCTGCTGGAAGCGTTTTTACTGCCTGCCAAGAGCATCCTTTGCTCTGAGTTCAGCCTCAGACCTCGCCTAAGGTGCCACAGGCTGTAAGGTGTTGGCTCTCCTTCTGCTCAGCCCCCACGTGCAGCTAGCAGGGAAGCACAGGCATTTCCAAAAAAGGGCCCTGGGAAGAAGGACTGAAGTCATGAGTGTCACCAGCTCTGTGTAAAGTGCTACACCAGAGTCACTGGTGTACTGATGTCACACTGACCATTTTCATCTGACCTCTAGTTGGGTGCTGACCTCAAGTTAGTGGTTTTCAACATTCATGTGTAAACAAGATATTAAAACTATATTATTCGTACTAACTTCCTGCTCTCTTCGTGCTTAAAATGTGATTTTCAAAATAATAACTTTTTTAAAAGTAGGTTTTTGTACCTCTTGTTTGAAAGCCAGAATTCTACTGATTTCAAGAGATTTTGGTGACCTAGTATTTACATCTCGATGAGCAGTTTGGTTAAAGGAGTTTATCCAATCTCACTTGCAGTTAGCTCTGAAGTGGATGTATCTGGATTTTCCAGTCCAAAGAGAGACAGGCAATTTTTAGTGTATTGTTATTTAGTACTGCCCCATAACCTTGACAATGGCTTGCAGACATCCAAAGAATTTCCTTCACAGAATAACAGGCTGTACTTTCCTTTCTTCCAAGTAAAACTTTACATCTAGATAAGCTCATTAATTTTCAGTGGGACTGTATGTAGTTTTGGTGTGTTATTCACAGATATAATCTGTGATCTGCTCACTCCAGAGGGACCTGCTGGGTCAGTTAGCCTAAATTCTTGTATAGTTGACTGTCTCATAGATTTATGAGACACAGAAACCTTTATTTTATTAAAGAGCATGCACCAGAACATATGTAGACTTAATTTAGGACCTAAGGAAACAGATTCCCTTTGGTGTTTCTCTTCAGCACGTAGTTATCCTCACTGTTGCAAACTTGAGCCTTGCTTCTTCAGTCTCTTTGAGGTTAACAATCATAGATTGATTCTTGAAGGTTTCACATTCCATATGCATTTTCTTCTCAAAAGCAAATATTTATTGTAAAGAAGACTCTGCAAATATGCTTTGAAATTGTTTCTTGAATTTCATTTGAAAGAACTGAATCTATGATCTTAAGGATCTTATTAAGATTTTGATTTGGTTTGTTTTAAGGGTGTTGTCAAGCACACCTTTAATGTTGAGTTTTAAGGGCAATATATTGGATTTCTTACAGCAGGGAGAAAGATTAAGCAAATGGTTGCTGTTGAATGTCCTTCTCTGTTGCTGTATTTATATGGGATCACAAAGATTAGTTTTACTTTATTTAGAGAGCTGTTTATGGTATTTTAAAGGCACTACCTGCAAAAGCTGATATCTTTTCTTTTTTTTATATTTATTACTGGGCAAGGCAGATTTTGGCAAGTTCTGTGCTGTCAGGGTATTGATGAAGTGCTTCACTGTTATGAGCAAAAGTACACAACTAAATATTGTTATAGCTAACAACAAGGACATCTAAAGCCACTGTTCCAGTGCCATGTAGGGTATTAAAAAAAGACTGAAGTGGTGCCAAGTTCTAGAAATGAGGAAAGGAAAGAAAAAAGAGAGAAAAATGCTTATAGTTTCAAATGTATTGCTAACACCTTTAATAAAAAATGCACGTCTTTCTCAGTAACCAGTGAACTAAAGTCATCAACTGTGCCTTTGAAGCTGAAAAGATTACTCTCTCTGCCCTTCGTTTCTCTGACACTCCACTTGAAACACAGTTAATAACTTCCAGTGTGAGCCTCACAAAATGCAGAATTGATACTAATTATATTAAGTTTTTTGGATGAAAGATGACCTTGGTGAAACTTGAAGCTATAGCATTCCCAGAACAAAAAAAAAAAATAAAATAAAAGCAAAATCTACAGAGAGTGACTTTGGAGATTATTTAACCTGACCTATTAATTTTTGCATGTGAAGTTATTCAGACTGTGAATACAAAAAAGGGTATTCTTAGGTAATTTTTTTTTTTTTTACCATTTTTCAGAGCATTGAAATAAGTTGCTGAATCACATGCCTGGGTTTGTGGTGTTTTTTTTTCTGTGTTAATCATTTGAGATGTCTTTTCTGTGTCAGATTCAGCGAGTGCACTGTGGAGGAAAGGGGGTGCCACAGTGCTTGGAGGGGCTGGCACATGTGTGTGTGTGTCAGCAGTCAACAAAGGCAAACAGGTGAACAAAAATCAAATGCCAGTGTTTTAAAAGATTAGCTTCAAACACACCTTTAAAGGAAAGGAGTGGAAGAGAAGTCTGGTTTGAAGTCCACGGTCTCGTAATCACAGTTGAGTTCATTTTTTGTAGCTGCAAAATTGAGAAAAAGAGAGAATTACAAACTCATCTACTCTGAGAAATACAGGGTGGAAAACCTTATTCAGTAACACTTGACTCACTGTTTGTCTGACTATAAAAGACCGAACAGGGAAGCAGAACTGGAACTGACTGAAAAAATGAAATTCAGAACCAACACAAGGAAGCACTTTTCACTCAAAAAGAAATACAATTTTTCAATAGCCTACTGAGCCAAGTTTGGAATTGGAGGTACTGGGGTCATTAAAGAAGAAGGGAGATACTATTCTGGAAGAACTGTGTTAACCAGGATGACTTGCAATGGGCTGAATGGCCTTTTCCTTTTCCCCAAATTTATGTTCTTTTTGAAAAACTTTGATTACAAGTCATCCTGCTGTGATTTAGATAGCATGAATTTGAAAAGAATGTATCAAATCTTTTCAATCAAGATGCTCGGGTTTCTTTCCAGTCTGAATTCTTGCAAGCCTGTAATAGAAAACCATCAGTCAAGGGAAAGAAGTATCAGGAGTAGCAATTTACCTTAATGTACAATTTTCTTTTCTGGCATAAAGGGTAAGAGACAAGGATCCCAGACAACAAAGGCCAGAATATAAATCTTTTTGGGAATATATCAAAAAAAGGGGGAAAATGGAAAAGATAGAAAAATCCCCCAGATTGACAATTTGAGGAAGACATTTTATTTCTTTTGTATGCTTCTTTTCTTGTGGCTAACAAGTCTCTACTGTATACACATCAGGTCATGAAGTGCATTCAGCACCCAACTAAGAAGAGACAAGTTTCATTTTAATGAATTCAAAGTGCTGTAATGGACTTTTAGCGTTGACTTTGGACCAGGTCCCTGGACATACTTGACAGAAGCTGGCTTTTAAACTATATTAATTTGTTATAAAATGGGAATATCACAGAAAATGAATACGTAAAGCTTTTTTTTTTTTTGTGCAGTTTTCTGTGCAGAGGAACATTTCTGATATTGAGCTTTGAGTTTCAGTCAATTACTGCATCCAGTGCAGGAATCCACTCTGTTACTGGGTTGAATTGCAAATATTGGGTGCACTTTGAGATTCTTTGGCGCAATTACTGCCACCAATCCTGAACTCATTTATCACCTACGATGCAGTTTTGTTAGTGTGAATGCTGAGTTGTTATTGTGTGTGTGGACATCCATATGTCAGACTGTTGTTGTGGGGTTTTGGGGTAAACTGTGTGGTTTTTAAGACAATAGCAGCCCTGGGTCATTTAAGTTTTTAAGGGTTGCCTAATTCCAGAGCCCTACCCCCTCCAGTTCATCTCAGAAGCATATGTTCCCAATATTTCTGGAGTTAGTAGCACTAAGAAGAAATTAGACTTATATTGCATTCAGGTTGGCTCTCCTCCACCACAGGACCTTGTGCCAAGTAATCTGTGAGTGGTTTTATGTATTCCCAGTCCCTATGGGATTTTTTGTTGTTTTTAGTGCAAGTCCCTGTATTATAGCATGACTGTGGGGAAGTGTGTTAATTGTTTTTGTCTGATGAAAATTTTCACTTTTTTACATTCTGGGGCTTTTGAGTAGTATTCACTAATTTTTACCAAATCATTTCTGTGAAAAATTGACTTCAAATTACTACTATGGCGTTCAGAGATTTCAGTCTTGTTTTCCCATGCAGAATGTGCTTCTTTATATTCATTAAGAAATGTGAGTGGACTATAGGATTTCTGCATAATTCTACTCAACCAAATAAGCATTCAGAGGAATAATTCATACACAATAGAAATTCACAGTAGTGTGGGCTTGCCTTCAACCCTACAATAAAATAGATGGCTTGTATGAAGTCTGAAACATCTTGCTCCTGTTATATTTGCAGTGTTATGGAGAAATTAAGAACATCAGGAAAGTTCAAGGGCAGGAGATTTTTTCTTCTGGTTTTTTTGTTTGTTTGTTTGTTTCATTTTTTATACAGGCAATGCCTGCATGCACTTGTGTATAATAACAGAAAAACAATGCTCATAATATGAGCAACACATGGGTCAGTCTAAAACACATTTTCAAATGTGTGTTTTTTATTAAAAAAGTGATGAACTGTTAAGCTACATTCAGAAGACAGAACATAAGGAGCAGATTCAAGGGCTTTGGAAGTTAATGCTGCTCAAATACATTCAGAGGGGTTTTTTAAAATTGTTTTTTACTGTTGACAATGTGTTGCCTTTTCTTGTAGGCTTCTAAACCTATTAGTGACTGTCCTGGTTTCTAGACAAAACAGCTTTCAAAATCCTACCATATTAAACCATTTTGTAAAGAATTCTTTTAATCTATGGTTGGTTGATACATGGCAGTATTTGAGTTTAGTTCAGTATTCAAACACAATCCTATTACACTTTTGTCTCTAAATGTAAATGAAATTAAACATACTCAACACCTAGCATTTAAACAGAGATCATATAAAACAGTCTTCATTCCTTTTCGGGTCTTCTGATTTAGTTTTTGTAGGATTGGACACGTCTTAAACCTTTCTCTGTCTTGTTGGCTATAGAATGATGCTGCTAATTCTTCATGCTTTCACAAACTTTATAGAGAATCCAGGGTAAACTCTTAATTAGTATATAAAGTCACAAGTGTCTAGAATTCAATGGGTCTGTCATTGGCCAAGATGGTTGAGGAAGGCAATAGGAAAAAACAAAGCTGGATGAAAGAAAATTAGTGGCTTCTTCTGTGCATTGTGACATCAAATTCCCTGTTGTTGCCCATTTCAACCTCATAATTCTCTCTCACACTTTTTATCATTCACTTTTTATTTATCTTACTTTTACTATTGATTAACTCATTTTAAAAAGGAATGTACTCTGGGTAATATTGTGGATATGCCATATTTCAATTTCTGTCTTCATTTCAGAGTCAGAATTGGCATTAATCCATTTACTTGAACTCTGAGCTTGTCTAGTCTGGAGACAAAGAGGCTGATCCTGAGGAGGGAAAGTGGAAAGGGAAGTGCTGATCTCTTCCTTGGCATCCAGTGCCAGGAATGGTTCAGAACTGCACCAGGAGAGATTCTGAGTGGGCATTAGGAAACATTTCTTTACCAAGAGAGTTGTCAAGCACTGAAACAGCCTTCCTGGAGAGAGAGGTGGTCGATGTCCCATCCCTGTCAGTGTTTAGGAGGCTTTGGACAATGCCATCAATCAAGATTTTTGAGAGTCAGGCCTGAAGCAATCAGGCAGTTGGGCTGGATGATCACTGTGGGTCCCTTTCACCATGGCTTTTCTGTTCTGTTCTATTTTGTTCCATTGTATTCTATTCATCCCTAGCATTTATATCATGGCAGCCACAGCAGACGCCTAAGGTTACACTGGAACTTGCAAACCTCCAGTTGAGAGAGGTTCCTGGAAAGATCTAAGCTTTACATTTAATATCACACGTGAAAATTTAGGTCATCTTCCCTTCCAAATAAATTATAATCAAAGGGTTCAAGGTATGGAATAATGTAATTTTTTAAAAGGCACACAAACGTTTAGAAGGGTTACAGTCATACGTTTCCCCATCTGTTGCTGGATCCCTTCAATAAATGGCTTTTTAATGCTTGAAAAAGCTATTTTAATTCTCTTTATAAGGGTTAGAAGAGGTTCTTTTGTACTGTGTTCAAAAGACCAGTGTTGGAAAAGGGCAGTTATTTTAGCCATATTGCAATATTAAAAGTATGTTAAAAGGATGGCTGCTGGAAAAAGGGAAAAAGGAAAATGGCAGTCAAATAATCTCAGTCTTGGTCAGTTGAGAGTTCCAAGAATTGGCTTCATTAGCCCTGAACATCAACTAAAGCTTAACTTCAGACATCAGATCTAGGTCAAAAATTACTGTGGATTAGTTATTTATTCGCAAATGTAGTAAATGGAATTTTCCAAATGGAACGAACACTTTTTCTGCCAAAAAAGCACCTATTCTTTATTTTTTTTTGTAATTGATTGGCCCATATCAATAAATTTATTCTTTCCATCAATATGTTCTATCCTAAGATCTCAGTTTTATCTGCTGATATTTCATTAGCATTAATTATTATTTTTGCATTGCCTGTATTGTAGTGGAAGAAAAATACAGATAAAAACTTAAAAATTAAAGTATATAAGACTGAAAACAGTGGGTTTTTGAGATTGTAAGGTGGCAAGTCCCAGAAAAACACGTGATGCCCACTCACTTTTGTGGGAATGTGAGCTAATCCTGACTGCATTCCACAGCTTTTATTTCAGCAATCAAAAGGAAAATTATGTATCAGCAGCAGAGCTGTGCTGCATTGGCAGCACCCCTTACATACATAGCAGGGCAAGAGCATGGCAAAGAATGGCACCTGCAGTCCAGCAGAGTGTTACTCAGCCTGAACTTTACATTTTGTCAGGCTTGTACTAAAATTTAAGAACTTTTTGTTAGTTTTACATGACATTCAACATACATTAGGATTACATATTAATTGAATTGGTTTGTGACTTCATAAAAATTCAAAATATTCTTAACATTAACGCTTTTCTAGGTGCCTTCCCATGACCTGATTTCTTGTCTTCTGGACAAGGGGCAGTAGTCAGGCTGCAGATGCTGCCCTGATCCTGCAAACCCACCCACACTGTGGTGTATCAGCAATCCTGTGGAAATCAGGGAAGCTACATCTGGTTTTTAATTCAAATCCATGTGTGTCTGTGGGACATTAGGACCCTGTTTGACATTAGGGATAAATCCCATTCTTTGAACTTTACTTAAGAAAGTTTATTTGGAAGGTTGTCTAGAAGACATTGTGGTGTAATCATGCCCAAATATTCCATTAATTTGCTTTTTTTTTCCCCACTTAGTGATTGCATAGTAAGAAAAGGCGAACAAAAATGAGGGGTTTTGGTTTGTTCTTTTTTCTTGGCACCCAGTCTGTGTTATTATAGATAAATAATTTTCATGATAAGCTTAAAGCATTTATATTATGTACTTATCAAGCATTTACTCTATTTGCTCATTTTATGTAGCACTTCACAACTTTGATAAGGTGTGAATATTAAGATAAGACCCAATTTCTGTCTGAAGTGTCCACAGAACCTGCTTCAAAGAAAGAAAAAGTAATTTGACTTCAAATTTTTACTCATTTTCCAAATATATATCTGAACATCTGCAGTACCATAGTAGATAATGCTAAATATTACTGCTGCTAGAAAGCAGTTGTACAACTGTATTTTTAAGACAGAAATTTAAAACAAAACTATTTACTCATATGCTGAACATTCCCATTTTCTATTCCACTGATTTTTTTTAATGTAGTGAGAGTATTTAGCAAAAAGGCATGGTCATCTTGCAGCTCATGTAAAATTTATTATTAAATTCAGAAAGGTTCATAATTTTCAGTGTCAAAGTATGTATAAAAATCTATGAGAGATTATGCATATTTTTCCCTCTCATAATAAAAGGGGGTAATGCCCCCTAATCCCTCCTGCCCAGTAAGGCTATTTTCACAAGCCACTTATAAAATAGCTGGAGGTATTTCAGGACTGTGAAGAGCATAAAAATCTTTCATTTGGCACCTGAAGTGGTATTAATTATTTCACTACCAGGAAACAAGTGATAGAGCTCTACAGTGTCATTGTCTCTGTCACCTGACCCTGCAGCATTCTTGCCTTTTGCTGGAGAGAAAGGATGATTTTCAAGCAAGGAGAGGGGGCAGAAACCCAAACAGAAATCATTGCTTTGTCACTTCATAAATGTGGGGTGGACCTTAAGAAATGCCCCTTAGGGTGTGCCTTCCATGCTTTGGAAATACTGCACCTCTGCTTTGGAAATGCAGCGTGGAGTTCTGCTCATCCAGCAGCAAAAAAAAAAAAATGTGATCAAAATGAAGGGGGAAAAAAGAGTGAGAAGGATGGCTGATCTTTGAAAATGGTGTCTGTGCTAAGAGAGATTAAACACACCAGCACTCTTCACCTTGGAGAAGAGCCGGAGAGAGAGGTGGCAGCAGTTAAATTAAATTAGAAATGACATGAAAAAAGTGAATGATGTGAATACAGTCACCAATGCAGAAAGTTTCTAGACTCTGGAGTCTAAAAATGGGTGAAGTGAGCAAGGGAAACTTTAAGTATTCCATTTTTCATTTGGTTGTAAATTAAATTGGACTAGATGATGGTGTTTTCCCATCTAGTACAGCCATTCCTATTTTCTCAGATTTGTCTGCACAGGAAGAAAAAAATAAAATGTCCTATTTACCATCATTTAAATGATGAAAAACATAACAAGCTGAAATCATAGCTTTAATTACTACTCGAAACAATAAAATTGTTAAATCAAAATGTGCCTTTCCAAAAGTTGACTAAAATAACTGGACTATAAGGCTATTTTTGTTGCAATGTTTTTTTAAAATAAATTTAAATCTACTAATTTTCTAACCACAGATAAAACTACCTAAAAGTGCAAGATGACTTAATTCCAACCATGATATACCTCTTCATTCATCCAGTCTAGTTAAAATAAATCTTGTAAGAGTATAAGTTATTATTAAAGCATCTTTGGTGTACAGGCAATGTAAATATGCTGCTGTCCATAGCAGAGTTCACAAACCACAGCAAACACAGGTCAAAACCATTTGATACATGTCTTAAAAAAGTCAGACCAAGGCAGTGATCATTACACAAATCATCAGAATTTTAAAGGCAACTGTGTACTCCCTTTTTTTTTTCATGAACTTGCCCTCTAGAAATTTCTGTTGGCTTAGAATATTTTTTAAAAGGTTTCCACCATTTTTTGGCAAAATGAGGTTTAGCAGGGAGAGACAAAGAAAGTGAGAAAGAGATGCTAGAGAAACATCTTCATGCAACAGGTGAACATTTTTGTCATCCTGCCCGCTCTGTCTCTAGCACTACCTGGAAAATGTCCTCTCAGTACATTGTTTGGAACTCTAAACTAAAAAAATTTCTCTCCTAAATGTCTGGTAAATAGAAAAAAAAAAGTTGCATTCTCAGTTGGAGGCTGTCTTGTTATAAACCAGTAAAGCTAGGTTGTTTAAGCAGTTATTTTAAAAGATTATTTTTACAAAGTTACATTTATTTGCTTGTGTAAAATTTAAAGACTAAGACATGGCTAAGATTGAAAAATAACAAATGCTGGAACTTTTTGTCACAGAGAATAATTCCTCAAAGGTACCATGGTGTATTTTAATTGGGCCTCAACCCTGAAAACATAAAAGTACACAAGCAACTGATTATGCATGTAGTCATAAAAGTCTTTTCTACTTTCCTAAAGGATGTTTTTGAATAAAGTATATTTTCTTTTACTGTTACAGAATTTGCAAGTTTTCCCCCTAAATTTAAGATTGTATTTGTAAGCTAAATAAAAGTCTAATGGTTGTGAAGGAGACAGAGATGCTTGAGAGTGCAGCTTAATCCCCCCATTATTGCCATAAATAATAGTGATGTAGCACATCTTAACAAAATGAATTACTAATTTGGACTCTTTATTGCCAAGTCACTCAGCTTCAAAGACATTGTAAAATCATAAAACCAAGTTATGAATTTTCCTCCTTCCAAATAATGCAAATAAAAATTACAGATGAAAAAGGCATTTACTCATCTTACAATATAATTCACTTTATCAGGGAAAATAAAGATACCATCTGATGAGAATGCTCATCAAATGTGAGTCTTATTGCTATAAAGGAAAAAATAATTTCTCTCTATGGCCAGCTACTGTGTGAGTTGAGTGGTAAAATGATTATCAAACTATTTGGCAATTGCAGTGGTGGTGTGTGCAAAGAAATACTGTCTGGGTGGCTCAAGGTTGTAATAGCAGTAATGGCTCCACAATTAACAGAAGTGATAGGGGAAACCCAAAGAGCATCTGTTACAATAATGGTAGGAATAAGGAACATAAAGCAGAGAGAGGGGTAATACAAATTCAGATTTTATAACCACAGATAAAAATACGGAATATTGCGAGATGATTAAATCACAACTGCTACAACCCTCTACCTTAATCCAACATAGTTAACCTAAATCTTCTAGCAGTATAATTTACTGCTAAAATCCTCCTGATGTACAAACCATGTAAACATGCTGCTGTGTAAGTCACTGTTCATTTAACACAGCAAACACAGGTAAAAATTGGGTACAGTTTTTACAGAATCACATTAAGTTGGTGACTATTAGACAAATCTAAATTTAAGCCTAGTACCAATGAAGGAAGATTTATATGATCTCAATGGAGGAAGATTTATAAGGTCATGAAGTACGTTATGAATAATTTATACATATGCATTGTTTTGCCTGCCAAAAACCCCTGCACTTTTCAATTTTCAGAAGTTACAAAATACATGAATGGAACCTGAAAAATAAGAACTTTATATAGTGGGTTAAAGGAAACGATACTGTGAGTTTTCTTTGGGTTTTGATTTTGGTTTTGGTTTTTCTTTGGGAAAATATGCTGTGTCATTAGAGACCTTTTTTTGGTCTTTTTCCTCTGGTGATACACATAAAATTCAATCTGCTTTTTGTGTTCAGGAGGGTCATGGAGCACATATGAAGATGTGCTTAGGTTCTTTGGACAGAGAAAGGAGAGCCATGCTGCTCTGCAGATACCTCTGCTGGAGACCATCTGTGATGTTGTCATTTCTGACCCTGCATTTCCTGAAATGCCTGGTGTGGAACTCCAGCAGCCAGGAGGATCCACATCTTAGTCAGTCACACCTCTCCCTCTGCTACAGAGGCAGCAGAAGGCACAGCCAGTCATCAGTCAGGACCACTGAATCTTAGCCCTGACAGCGTAAAAGTGTGTGGATTTTACTCTTGTTTTTTGTCAATGCTCACCCATTTATGAGTGAGAGAAAAATGACAGGAAACAGCTAGAGAGGTGTCAATGGGTAGAAGTTCATGATCTGTGGAGACATTTTCATCCAAGTTATTTGGTTTTACATACCCTGAACAGGCTCTTAGCTTCTACACATCACTGAAGGCTGTTAAAGAGCGGTGGCTTAGAGGGCTCAAGCCCTGTGAGTCTAACACAGTAAATCCATGTATAAAATATTCCACATGTAAAATGGTGCACGTTACACTGAATATATGAAGGGAATATTCAGGATTGGATAGTTTAGAGGAGTTAGGGTGGTTGGATGAAGAAGGTATTGAGTTGATTCTGGGCCCATCCATTAAATGTGTCCCAATTGTATCTCCTGGTGCGAAGGAAAAGTCAAAAGTGAAATCTCAGCTTAATGCAGTTCTACAGCTGTGCTAATACACAGGGTGCTTGAGGTATGTTGCAGGATATATAGCAGACATTTATCAGCACTTCTCCTCCACTGGGTGATGCAGAGAAGGCTCTGCCCCTGTGTGTGTGTTCAGGCAATTGAACTGAGCACACACTCTCAAAGGCACGCTTTGGTCTGCAATAGGGACGTTAACGTTTCATTTCAGCACAGTCTCTTGCCTGCTTCAGGCAAAAATTGCAATCCTGGCTTGGTCCCAGCAACTTGAAAAGAGTCTGATGCCTATACAAATAAACATAATGGCAGTCTTAATCATTAGGAATTATGTTATTTTTCTGTTTCTCCAGTAGTGTTTCATAATGAATCAAAATGAGCTAGATGGTTCGCTATCAGTTTGAATGCTAATTAAATGGAGACCTTCAGCAGTTTGTGACCACTTCTAATGCTTCTAATTTCTGTTTGTTTATATTTCTCTTTATCACTGGGGCTTGTGTTTTAGAAAGCCCCAGAATAACAGAAGAATCTTAATTTCTTGCTTTTTCTTTCCTTTTTTTTCAGAAGCAAAGCTTCCAAATCTACAGTAAACTCTTCCTACTCAGACATCAGTGCAGCTCAGACTATACCAACAGGGTTTTTTATCTCCCTGAAGTAGGGATTCAGAATATTAAGCAGTTTGGAATAGGATTTACAAGGATTTTACCTGCCTAGTTGCCCCATCATTTTCTCACTTCTTCAGTTTTGCTTCAGTGGACAGAAAATTAAATTCTGTGAAAACAAAAGGAATTTAGCAATAGCAAAGCAACCAGCTAATTGGGAAAAAAAAGAGAAGAAAAAAGGGAAGGCATCCTAAAATATGTATTGTTTACCCACCTGTTTTTTGCTAATCATGCTAGAGCATTGACTGGTATTCTGCCTTGAAATCTGTTTTTGCTGGTTGGAGTTTCTTGCTGGCCTAATTGGGGCTGAGTTTGACCATTGGAGCTATTCTCATCCTCACTCTTCTCAGAGAGGTTGTCGTCCATGTTTCAGCACCCTCTCACTGATAATACTAAATACTTGGGCACACACAGTAAATCCAAAGCAGAGCCTCTGTTCTTCCTTGTATTTTATTTCTTTGTTGGTATTCTTCTGTCTTTAAATGCATTAAGGATAGAAAGGGGCAGTAGTGAAAACAAGGGAAAGATATATATATTATTTCCTATCACTATTGAAAGAACCCTTCATAGTTTATTTTAAATGGTGGGCAAAGGGGCAACATTTGGAGGAATCAAGCAGAAGGCCAGTTTATAATACTAATTCTATTTTTCCCAAATGGTAAATAGAGCTATATACATTAAATAAAGCTGGTACTTCTGCTGCTTATACTAACAGCAGTAACTAAGAGAAGGGCATGCTGATTTTAATCCATTATTCTAAGGAACCTCTGAAAATCTGCCTTTCCTTTCCCCACTTCTGCCAAACAGAGAACAAATGTACCCAGTACTTTTTCTTGGTCCTGGTTGGTGTCACCCAAAAAGGTACAGTGAGTCTTTCTGCTGAATTTTAGCACATTCTGTCATGTAGGAAGCACCAAAAGTCATGGTTACATCATTGTGACTCAACAATGTTTATGAACTAAAGTGAAGAAAAATGGACAGAAAGAGGTTTGCATTCTTAGGGCAGATTCTTTTTTCCCCCCTTTTATAGTCTTTCCAGTCTCTTCTGTTTCTTTAAAATCTCCTAAAATATTTTATGTTCTTGTGTTAAAAAAAAAGTTAATAAGCACGAAATACTGGGAAGGAAACATTACTTTGCTTTTTCCAAAATTTCCACAACCAGTGTAACATTTCTTTTGTCATAATTGATTTTCAAGTTTGTTTAAAATGTTTCACAAGGTGTAACATATTGAAATGAGACATCCAGTTTTCATGGTGTGCTTGGAATAAAAGGTTCCTGTGCAATATAGGTGTAAAAACACTATTAAAATGTTAGCAGTAGAATAACTCTCCCTAAACATGTTGACATTTCTTTTGTCATAATTGATTTTCAAGTTTGTTTAAAATGTTTCACAAGGTGTAACATATTGAAATGAGACATCCAGTTTTCATGGTGTGCTTGGAATAAAAGGTTCCTGTGCAATATAGGTGTAAAAACACTATTAAAATGTTAGCAGTAGAATAACTCTCCCTAAACATGTTGAAAATGGTTTGATGGGGTTTTTTTTTGGTTTTTTTTTCTTTGAAAGAACAGTTCAACTCACCATCAATAACACTCAGAGCTCATTATGTTTGTGCTGTTATAATTATCAGTCCTTTTATGTCTTGGGCCTTTCTTGTAGCTCCTTGGAAGAATATTTTGGTTTTGATGCACAGCTGCTTGTTTCACACAGGTCCTGCCTCAAAAAGCCAGATCTGATATCAAATGCTGTTGTCAGTTACAAAAAAGCAATCCCAGCCACCATTTTTTGTCTTTTCTCAGAAGGCACATATGAGACATTTCAAAGTGTTGTATTGGAGTGCTTCACAACATTTTTTTTCTCTTTAGCAACCCACTGAACGTGTACTTTTGTAGTGCCATGGATCCCCTACACACTGTTGCTCCTTTAAAGGACCATACTCTGGAGTTCTTTTAGTCCTCCAGTAACCCTATCATCCTGTTGGCACATGAAGAGATGGAATACTTTGAAGTCAGATTCTGGGAACTGATAATTAAGAGGAGAGATTTTATCTGTCGCTTCCTTCAGTATTTGCTTCTCTGAGTTAGTCTATGGACTAAAAATTATTATTTCTTTTAAATTTTCTTTTATGTGTCAGCATTTTCAGCAAGGATTTCTGCAATAGATGATTACAAAGCCTGTCTATAAAAGAAAATTTAAAAATCATCCACAATAAGGAGTTATACCAAAATATATGTGATTTGAAATTATCAATATCATCTTTCCTGAAGTTTTACTGCTTAGACCTGGGGGTTTACCAGCTCAAGGTGACTCTTTGCCACCAGGCTGGAGACAATTCAGGAGTTTGTTCTCTAACAAGACAGACTTCCACTAAAGATTACAAATCTAGTTTAAGAAGCCTTCTCAGTGACACTGTGTTTATAGACATGCCAGGCCACCACATCAATATGTGCATGAGAAAAATACTTGTTCAGTGCTTTGCAGAATGGGGATTGTTTTCTCCATACAAAGAAACACATCTCTGAGCACTACACACTAAGAAGGTCCCAGAAGTAGTTTGGATTTGGAAGCCATCTCTGTCAGCCAACAGCTCTTAGTGGTATTTTTAAGATGCTTTAAATATTTAAAAGGTTGAAATGTATATTGTGTCAGATGGGACAAAGCTGCATCCTTAGATACTGAAAGTAAAGCAAGCATGAAGCAAACACAATGTTAAACTGTTCAGTGCTAAGCCTCTGATGAGGGACTCAGTCATGACAGTATTTGTTTAAAGGGTTGGCTGGTGTAGTTCCTTTTGGATGTGAAGGAAAACTAAACTATTTGTTTTGTTTGGGCAAGGTTTTTTGGGATTTTTTTCTCCGGCATATTTTAGAAAAAGGGAAGTCAACATCTTTTCGTTGCATCTGTTCTGTCAAATGACAGACATCTCTTCAGGCAAAAAAATCTTCCTGTAATTTGTCTGACTCTCAGCAGACAGGTAAATACAGCTTGAAAAGCAGATGTTTCAAAGAACAAATTTAAGCAACACTAAACAATGTGATTTACATTTAACTGTGCATCTTGGCTTCTACAGATTGCCTATTAATAACTGGAAGATAAATTCTGTTAAAAAGCAGTGCTTAGAAGAAAACCTTCCAAGGTTTCACATACACTGCTTTCTTCTGTGTTCTCATAAAAGTGTTAAGATGTTAATAGTATAGAAAATTAGTCAATTAACTATAAATTCCTGTCATAAGATGCTAAAAGGGAATTGTTTAAACTAAATAGTGGTGAATGCAAATGAGTGATATACCCTATCAACTAAATGTGCATATGCTTCAAACAACATGTTTTAAATCAACAGCTGTGACAGAAATGCACACCCCTGAAGAGATGCAGGATGGAGAGAGAGGGAGGATTTTAACTGAATGTGTTCTCCTGGATGCACAGTGAGGCATCAAACTAATCATTACAGAAAGGAGAGGAACATATTGATGATGCCATGTGCTTCATGTGGGCTATCTTCAAATACAGAGTTCCATGTTCCACTTCATTCACATATGAGCTGTTGTCAAGGAACCACACTGCTGGCTGTAGTTTATTTCTGCTGTAGTTTATTTCTTGTTAAAAGTTCTGGAACATTTTGATCATGAGCAGGACTAAATCACACCACTGCTGGTCAGTGTGCACTTGCTCATGCACCAAAGGGAGATGAGATAGGGGATGTGTCACTGCATCCATCTTCTGAGTCATTTTCCCAGGAGGAATTTGCCTCTCTAGGTGCAACCAGTCAAACAAGGACAAAGCCAAGGACACATTCAGTGCCTGATGCTAGGCAGCCAGCTACAGAAGGGGAGGTCCATGCTGAATGAGGCATTTCAAAGAGGCCTTTGGGTACAGTGATGCCTTAAATTTTAGCTTTCATATTTTTCAGATTCTGTACTGCAGAATCTGAAAAATATGAAAGCGTGTGACTCTGAACTACATATAAAGTGTTAGCAAATTCTCTTCACAGTTTAGTTAGACAAAACAATCCTTTTCCAGCCTGAGAACCAAGGACACCATTGCAGGTGTCAAAAAGGCCCAAAAAAGTGTAAACAACAGTGAATTGAGGAGAGCAAACTGGGAGGATGGGACTTCATAACCTGAAGCTGTAATTGGACAATTAACCCAAAACTTATAAAAGTGTGAAAATTCATGACCCATCATCCATCTTTGGTGTAGCCTTGGCCAGGATCTTGTAATGCCCGAGGTGTGTCCTTTGAAGGCCTTTTAATAAATACCTGCTTTATTCCTTTAACTCTGTCTAGCCTCTGTTCTAGGTAGCCTCTCTAGCACCTATAACAGTAACTCCTGTGTTTATCCAGTGCTCCAAGACAGTTCCACTCAAAAGGGGTGTTTTGTTTTTTTTTTAATTAAAGTCACAAAGCACTACTTTTCCCAAAACATCACTGTCCGTTTCTGGGGTCTTCACTTCATTTCTGTCTCTTAGTACAAAGCTGATCATGTAATGTCAGTGTTATTGGAATGTAATTTTGTTGTGGTGGTTCCCTTAGTATTTCAGGGGTGAAACCCTCTTTTATGCATGGAGAAATTGCATTTATTTTAATATTTTTGTTAACTTTTACATCCCTAGTGAAACATAATGATTCTGTTCCCCTTCATGTTGCATCTGGAATAAAATAACTGTGGTTAGGACATTTTGGTTTGAATTCAGTGTTTTCAAGTGTGTATTTAACACTCTTGAGGTAAAACAAATTGCTTGGGCCCTCAGGCAACTTAGGGCTAGAGATACCTACTTTGTGAATTTAAAACAACTTTTTTTGGGGCAGGCAGGTCCACAGGTGTAAAAAAAGGCATGCTGCCTCTAGGCATGTGCAGTACAGCATATCAGTTATCCAAGGATGTATTTTCGGGGATGCATTTGTCTTGCCGTCCTTTAAATGGCTTAAGCCACTCTTCTGTGAACACTCATCATGACTTTGCTGCTCAAATTTGCCTGAAGATATACTAAAGATACTTAAATGTCCATTTGGTTCTCATCTTGAGTACACATTCACATTGAATAGAAAAAAAAATGGCAGGGGTCTCATTGAACCTACTTTTGTGGGACTAGGAGAGGTTCTTCACTTCCAAAACAATAGCAGAAAGTAACAGAAACAAAATAATAAGACAATAACAGGATTTGTGGAGATGCTTGGGACACTGCTGAAGTAATTTTAAATGACAGCATTGCTGAAGCTGTACAAGCATCTTTCATGGAAAAGTAGCAGAGGAAAAGGTTGGTGAGAGAGAGCTGTGGAAGGCAGGAGACACAGAAAACGGTGTGTAAGCGCACTCCTAGACAGAGTTGGTATACAATATCATTAACAGATGTTCTGTGGAATTTTCCTCTCCTTGGAGTGAAGTTATGTCACCAGAGAGGAAGGGATATGAGGAAGTGGAAGGAAAGGAGAGATGGCTGATGCTCTCCAGCATGTGTTCCCACAGGAAACTCAGGGGAGAGAGAAATTTCAGGCCAGAATTTTTGCAGCAGGATTTTTATCTCCTCAGGCTTGGGGAGAAGATTTGGACCATGTATTTAGTTGTCAGATTGTTAGATGAGGGCTTCCATGTGGTAGTTCCATTGGAGCCCCTGATGCGTTTGGGGTCTGCAGTGTACTTTGAAAAACATGTGCTCACTGTTATTACATGGAGATAAGATTCAGTATATTTTTATCTACAAAATGTTTTGTGCATTGAATATCAACTCTGACAGGCAGAGAAGCAATTTCTGTGGTTGTTGGTTCTTACTCCCTGCTATTAAAAAGAGACACCACCATCCAGAGTTTTACTTGCATGACAATTTCTCTACTGAGTAAAGCAATAGAAGATATTTCAAATGAGTTGACCTCGCTATAAATACACCTAGATATACCAGAGGAAAACAGAATTACACTAGTTTTGTCAAGCTGGCCATAAAACTGAAATCCTGACTGAAAATACTGCAATTGCCACAGAATGCTGAAATGTCAGCTCATTTCTTTGCAAATCTAACCTCTCAGTAATTGTAAACATAATTTGATGGAAAGTCCATTGGAACAATTTGCTGATCTCTGACATTCTCATTATGTATAATGCTGTGTAAAACATTCTCTGAAATAATCTGGTGTAGAATTTACAGTTTGGTTTGGTTTGGTTTTTGGTTTTTTTTCCTAGAATTCTGAGACCCTGTTTGTGAGATTAAAACCAGATTATTTTGAGAAAAAAAAAATGTGACAGAAAGACAAGGCCCTTTATATCACATACAGTTTTCCTCTACTAACAAACACGTGTTTTCTGTGGTATAATTTCTAAGGTTTTATGTGAACTCCCGCTCCCTGATTCATGTGTGTCCATCACTAGAATATAGGAAAAAATAATTCTGGAGCCTTTTGAATTTTTGCAGTATGGATATAACAGTGATGGCAGCAATGTAAGACAACACAGAAAGAACAGCATGACATAAAGCAGTAGCAGGATCTTGGCATCCTCCTGGATGCTGGTTTGTTATTAACTGCTCATTTTAAGAGGCAGAAAACTGCAAAAGTTTTTTTTTTCCCCATGTATTCTTCATTTTGATGCTTATGGCCCATTTCCTAGAAGTGAGAATGATAGAAGTTTTAACAGACCTCCGGAGATCAGCTGGTCCAAGCCCAGCTTAGAGCAGGGTCGTGATACATCAGATTGCTCAGGGCCTCGTTCAGGTGAATTTCTTCGTATGGTCATGCATGGAAAGCCCACAGAATTTCTGGGTAACTTGTTGCCGTGTTTGACCATCCTTGTGGTGAATAATAATTTCGCTTTTTATGTCCCAGCTTGTGTCCACTGCCTCTCTTTTTTGCACACCTCTAACAAAAGCCTGGCTCCACCACCTCTTCTCCTTCCCCTGTAGTAGAAGACAGCAAGAGTGTTTCCTCCTTCAACTCTACTTCAGCATGTAATTCTCTCAGCATCTCCTCGTTCATTGTGTGAAATATATTGTATTATGGCTTATACCTGTAGAGTTGTGGTAGGTTTTGGAACAATAGAGGTTTATGAAGATTATCTATGAAGATTTAACCATTGTGGCAGCAATGAAAGGCACAATGGTCTCTATAAATACATAACTTGTTCATGCCAAAATGGTTACTTATTAAGAGAAGTCACTCTACCTGTACACACATTATTCTGAAAAATTAACATTTTAGGGCTCTTTTTTTGTGACTGCTGTGGTTGCTTTTGTTGCTCAGTGGTGACAAAAATGGCAAGGATACCTTATTGTTCCACTTGTCCAAACCTGGACCACTAGATGGAGGTTTGATTGCTTCATATAATTTTAAAGTTCCATACTGTGTCGTTGCATTTGATTAGCATACAAATAAAGCATTTAATATTTGATTGCTCCCCTGAGATTTTAGGTAACTTTGTGTAACTAAGTAGAAAGATGTTTTAATCATAATTTTCTAAGTTTATTGTAATGCATAAATTATTAGCACTTGTGGGAAAGTAGACATTACTGGGATGAAAAACAAAACTGAAGCAAGGAGAGTGTAGCTGTTCATTGTTTTAAATATTAATTCTATGGTACCTTCTTGTATGAGCTGACATACATCTTCAATGATTCTATTAATAAAATGGAACATCCTTTCCTATTAAGTTCAAGGTGGTTTACGAACCCAAGGGTTCATGTTGACCTGTTCAACAATGTTTAACAGCATCTCTAATACTTCTCTGTTTGTTTCCATAATGTGAAAGTAGAGTCATCCTATTTCTGGCTTATTCCCATATTTCTGTTTATTTTTATCTTTATCAGATATCTGGTGTGAATTACTTCCAGTGGCGTAGCTGCTGGAAGTAGCTTGTTCAGTCTCACCTCTCTGAAATAAAAGCATTTAGCTTTTAATTTCTTCATTATGCAAAATCATAATAATAGATACTCAGTTTCCTTTTATACAAGAAAGAAAAAAAATATATATATGCATATATCTCCAACAAAAAGCTTAGTAAAAATTAAGTCTACAGAAGTTTATTTCAAATATTTTAAAATACTATTATATAGAATATTGTGTGTAAAGGCAGGTGATGTGCCCACCTTACCAGTACTACTGTGAGATCTAAAATCATTCTTTTATAGTTCCTTCTGTGAGTCAAGGCAATACATTGTTCCTGAGCCTCACTTTGTTTCTGAGGAACTGAAGCTCAGATAAAGAGAACACTTTGCCAAAGCACGTGTTGAATGGCTAGGATTTCAATCTGATTTTCCGTGCTTATTCCCTGAAAAACCTTGCTCTCAAGGGGTCCCACCAGCATGATGTCCTGGAGGAGCACCTGCCCACCCTCTGGGCCTTGGGTGCTGCTGTGAGCAGCCCAAGCACAGCTAGCACAAGGTTTCATGATTTTGCACAGCTGTGAGGTGCAAAAAACCCCTTTCCACCTTAAGTATCAAAATAGATATTGAAGGAACAGGCCCCGTGCTGCCTCCTTGGCCCAGGTGACAGGAGCAGGGCTTTGATGAGAGGCTGCTCCCAGCGAGGGGGACTCTGTGATTTTGCTCTGCCCAACACCACAGGCTCACTGCTGCTGCTGGCACCGGACCCAGACGTGCTGGTGTCAGAGAGAAGCTGTCACAATGAGCTCTGAATTCATGAATCTCAACTCCACAGGAGGAGGAGCAGCCGTCTAAAGGTTTCCAGAAGGCAAGGAAGGCTAAAAACACTGCTTTTCGCAGCTTACGAATTCTTAGCTTTTTCTTTAACTTGCCTGTGTCTCCTCTAGCCAGTGTCTTGTAAACTGGAGCTGAGGTCTAACAACTCAGTTCCAAATCAACAAAAGCACTAAATCATGTCTTAAGTCTCAAAACATGCTTACATGTTTTACTGAACTAAGGGCTGTAACACCCTTGAAATACCCTCACTTGGCTTCACAACTCTCAGAAACAATTTCTGGTTTTCAGCTGAATGTAGTGTCTGCTACTTGCATGTCGGGAATGGTGTCGTTAGAGATGTTGGTTAGATAGTCATATCCAAAATTTCACTGACTAACAAAAGCTTCTGCATCAAAGAGGGTGTCATCATGTTTTTGAAGGGCATCTTTATTTTTAATCACTGTCAGCATTCAGAATACTTCAGAGAGAAATATCATGTCCCTTACATGGTTATAATGTAAAGGCACCAGACTAATTAGGAAGGAAGGGAAGGAAAGAAAAGTTTCTCAGCAGTGGCATTTGAAAAAGTTGTGTTAATTCCAGATTTGTTTAGCACATTATTTTCTACTTTCACAATTTGTCTTCTTGACTTCCTAAAGGGAGGACTAAGTTTTTAGAGGTCTTTTAAAAGGAAATGTCATTTAATGAACCACTTCAGTTAAGTAAGAGTGGATGCTAAGTGATGCAGGCTAATGAGACAATTTAAGGTGAAGGGTTTATATAGCAAATCTC
>NW_005054338.1:4039322-4064251 GCF_000277835.1 Geospiza fortis | reverse complement strand
TCAAATAGGAGATGAGAAGAATATTTCTAGATTTTTCTTCAGCTCATAATGATTCCTAGAACTTTTTTCCAGACATATGTCTAGGTGGAAACAAATTTTAAACACTGCAATACAAAGATCCTGTTCTTTTATTTAAGAGCTATACAACAGTAAGGGGTTTTTGCTCAGCTTTAGAGCAAGAATTTACAAGGCCAATACTCTCCTTGATTTATACAGTGTCCTGCTACACTTTCTGGGCAGAATGAATGTGCAATAAGAACCATGACAATGTAATAGGGTGGACCAGAAATATCCATCCTTTGACTAGGAGATGATATTTGGCTTTTTTTTTTTTTTAATAAGCTTTTTATTCTCAATTCTGAATTATTTTTCTTGTTGATATGTGAGCTATAAAGCTCAAGAAGCTGTAAATCATAAGAAAAGCCCTTCAAACCACAATTAGTTGCTCTGTAAATATCCTCCAGACATTTTTTTCCCCAACCTTTCTTTCTTACCATAAGTTTTTAAAAGACCTTCAGTAATGTACTAAATTTTGACTGCCTACATGTTGCAGCCACCATTGCAAGGAGAGCTGTAAAGTAAATCGTGAAATAGCAGCTTCATTGTCTATTTTTTTCCATGAAATTTGTGTTATTTTATTTTTGAAGTTTCTGGTTGGGATTTCTCTTAGATGGAAGGCCCTAAACTACTGAATTTTTATTTTCTTTTCTGCAGATAGTATATGATTTGAAACTATTGACATATTTTGCAGGATTTTTCTGATATTTAAAGTTTTCCTCTAGAACACTAGTGATACTTAATTCCCCAGTGTTAGACTTTCTGCAGCTTTCCAGCATCTGGAACAAGCTCAGGCTGCTATTAAATTGGGTCTGCCATCTTCAAACAGTGTGAGCACAATCAGCATTTAGTAAAATAAACATGGCCCCATTATTTCTTAATGCCTTGCTTAACAGCTTTAAGATTAGACCACGTCCCCCATGCTCCCAGTAGGCAGCACTTTAACAGTGAGTAATATTTCTGTCTGCCGTAGTCAAGTAATCCCAAATGTAAGTAATTTACAGACTGGCATTAGGGACTGTTACAAGAGACATATTGTAATATGTCACTGAAAATCAGCCTGCCTCTGCACATTTGATCAACAGCCAGATGGAGGCTTTTATCACATTTATTTAATCTGAAATATACATAGTAATTACAGTGGACCTCTGGATTCTCGGTCCTCGTCGCTGTCTCAGGAGAAGGTAGGAAATGAATCTGTCAGCTGCAGGCTGGTGGGGATGTGACCCCCTTGGTAGAATCTGTGTGTGTTACAGCTAGTGCTGCTGACAGTGGAGATCATGCTGCTGGAAATTAATGTGTGTTGCCAAGTTAAAAAGAAAAAAAAAAAGCCCATAAACCAAAGACTGTGTAACTTTATTTTTTTATTAATACAGAAAGCCTTTAGTAAAGCAAAGACCAATGTTACTCTTAGCAAACCCATTACCAATCGATGGCTTTAAGAGCAAACAATCTCTTACTAATAGCTGGATGGTATTTAACTTAAAGGCATCAGAAAACAACAGGCTTAATGTTCCCAGAGGAGAATTTGGTTAAGATATTGAATTCCATCAAGCATGTCATTATTAAAAGGGGAAAATATTGTTGTTTCCATTAGTACAGGGTTGGCATATAAAGAACGGATAGCATTCAATTAAACCACAAGGAAAAAATTCAAACAAATTGAAGATAGATTTATCTCTTGGGCAGGAACTTCACAAATGGATGTTGCTATTGTCACAACGAATTTTATAAGATTTTGTGCCCTAATTAGAGGAGCTATAGAAGATGCCTCACATATTAATGGTGGTGCTGACCTTATAAATAATTTACCCCTCATTCCTGTTACTCTGTGCATTACAGCAGGCTATCTCTGCTAATGTCTCTCACATCTCTCTTTCTGAGATGAGCTGGATCAGTCAACAACCACTTTTGGATCAGTTACTACCCCTAACCACAAGTATGCATGGCTAATCTGGAGATACATTGACAGATAAAATATACTATTAACTGTCAAAGAGGCTCTTCTATTATAGTTACTCTCACTGAGTAGTCCCATGACAGATTAAATTGCTGTTCAGCCTGAATAAGGTGTCAGATTCTGGCTGTAAGTGGCTGGTTTACTGGGGTGTTTTGATGTCATTATAGGCTTATAATTAGTCTAATCTGATTTGGTAAGGAAAAAATTAGTATGACAAGCATAAAGAATTCATTTGAACAATAGGTTTTCTTCCACTACAGAACTAAGTTTTAATTAGAGCTGTTCTTCAATTAAATTAAATCTGCCCTTCTTGGTTTTAAAACTCTCATGAACATATTCAGTACAATGTACCTTGTACAATTGTGAATCTGTTGCTGCCTCTCTGATCTTTACCCATCCTTACTTGTTCTCAACTAACTTTACATGTGTGGCTCTGCCTTACTGATGACAAAACTTCTCCTCCCCAGCTTCTGCCATCAGGATCAGCTTTGTCTCTCACTACTGATCCTCCCCATCCATTTGTTTCATGCCATTTCTTGACTGAAAGTGTGTCATTCTCCCACTGCTTACTTGTGGTGGTATTTATTATTTGAGCTCTGCAGTGATGCTGATTAGCTCTGAGAAGCAATCAGTGAGGGGGTTTGTGTAACAGCATGGAAAACAAGGTGGCAGAAAAGCCACAGTGGAAATATTTATGCCACTTTCCAGTGGGCTTTAGCTCTTGGGGCTTCCTTCAGTTATAGGAGGAAGCTTTGAGTGATCCCTTCGGCGCTTTGAATGATCACTCTCCCAGCAATCTCCCCCTAATTCCTAATGTGTATTATGGTGATAATGAGTTGCTTTCTCCTGAAATGTGAATGCTAAGACTGCCAGAGACCATGTGAGTCTGGCCCCAGCCCCTGTGATGGCAGCCAGCAGCAGATGCCCACGCTCAGCCCGCTCTACGGAGCACAGGTGCCACGCTCCCTTCCCACACGTCCTGGTCATGTTTTCTCCAGCAGATCAAAGTCTGTGGGAAGTGACCAAAAGCCACAGATTAAAGATACTCCAAGAAAGGGAGAAGAAACTGGCATCTCCAGTTTCTGTATTAATGAGAGAATGGTTTATTATTTATATAAATAATTAACTTCTGGCAAAAGGAAAAGGAGCTGTGTGCACACTAACTCCATCTGGTCTCTGGTCTTTTTTGACAAAGAAAACCAAAAGCAGGGATCTTCCTATATTAATTGATGGAAAGTCATCAAAAGAAAGATGATACTTCTGAAATGTGTTTTTTTCTCCCAAAGTAGGAAGTTATGATTCTCATTTTTCTAGATAGAGGTAGGTTCTTCTTTGTTCTTTTTTTTGTTTTTTTTTGTTTTGTTTTAAGAATCTAATAGGTGGTTGTTTCCAAAGTTCAATCTTTTTTTACTGCAATGAAGGCATTCTGGAGCTTCACAAGAAAATGGAAATTAAAATGCTGGAACAATTGACTCATTCAACTTAACAGGGAAATTTTCATGTCATCTGTGCCAGTTGTCTCTTTTCCTACAGCCTACAGAAGTTATAGCTGGATGGACAAGTATTTCTTCAAACCCAGAATTGACTTAATTATCCTCTACAGAAAATAAGAGGAAGGCAAAACATTGCAGATTTCAGTTCTTTTTTTCCTAATACAAAGTCTGAAGCAATTAATGAGTTTATTGACAGCCAAAAATATAATGTTGTCAATAAGAAAAGTCTTTTATGTGCTCTAATTAGAGGAACTGTTCCCTTCAAGAAACTGGAGCTTTTACAGCAGCATTAAGGAAAAAAAAGAGAAAGGAAAAAAGAATTTTTAAAAAAAAGTGTCAATGACACAGGCACAAAATATGGAACAAGGCTCTAAGGACCCTGAAAAATATTGCTAAACTTTTCATCTTAATGTTGTAGGTATACAGCTCTCTTCTAAGCATTAAAATAAAATACATTTGCAAAATAAATAGGTATGGGTAGTGCTTTTATTCACTTTGACAAGGGCTACCTGCTCACAAATATATATCAGGACACATTTGCATTTTTCTGTCTACTGAAAGAAGTCTTGCCTTCATGAGAACAACAGGAGCTCTTCGAAAGGAGCTGTGGTTTCAGCTGCTGAAATATTGTGTGGGGCTTTTATCTTTCTGGGACATAGGCTCTTCTTAATAGCAATGTATATAAAATTCAGTACTGTGGAAAAAAAAAAAACAGAGGCAAAATGGGCCAAATGTACAGTAGCATGAGAAGAAAAGGCTATCAATTCCTTTGAAGGTTTACAAGTATTTTTTTCTGCCTGTCTTTGCTATGGTTGATGATGTTCTAGTATTAAAATAGCAGTTTATATGTGCTGTATATTAGTACAATGTTTTGTTCTTCTTTGCTTCAGGCACTGAAGGATAAAGAAGCTTGTCACATATTTTAAGTTTGGAATTGGTTAATAACAGAATGCATTTTCAACAAATTTCACAACCAGCCCCTTTGGGCAGCTACTCTTTGCAATTTAAATGAAGGTGCAGAAAGTTTCTTTCTTTTCCCTCTTAACAATAGTTTCACAAGTTTGGCGTACATGTACTTTAGTGGTTAGTAGTATATTACAAAAAGAGATTAAAAACACCAGTTTCAGCCTTCCAGGCCATGCAAGAGAAATTGAACTCTGAGGTGCCCAAATTAAGATACTAAAATGGGTAAATTCTAACTTACCAGCATTTATCACAGACAGCACTTCTGCCACTTTTCCTAAGGCAAATACCTTGTCAGCTATCACTTCAGTCTAACCTTCTAACCATAACGTGGTGCAATTCCCACTTTAGTCTTTTTTCCTGCTGTTGTAAAACCAGATCTTTGAGGTTCTGTTTTGAGGTTTTTGTTTCAAGGTTTTTGGTTTGGGGGTTTTTTACCTTGTTTATTTTGATTTTTCTTAAGTTTCACCTTTTCTTCCCCCTCAAACTTGCTTTGGTGGGACAATTAAAAATTTTATGAACCCTATGGCTAAATCTTGGCAATGACATTAGTCTGAACATATTTCAGAACCCAAGTTTGTGCCATAAGCTGCAGAAAGAAATCTTCTCTGGTTTCCATGAGATTGTGCCTTGTGGCTTTTTAACTGAATTATGGAAATACTGCAGTGTGAGCTGAGACAAGAAGGAAGAGAGGCACGAAGGTTGGGCTTTGGGGAAAGGAGAAAAAGGTGAGGAACAAGGCTCAGAGGTTATAAATGCCACCTAGCCATGTGAAAACTTCAAACAGGATCTGTGCCACTGGACACCAAAGTATTTGCAATGGAGAGAAACCTCTAATGAAAAATTGATTCTTGGCCAGAGATTTTCAGGGAAGCTTTTGTCTCTATTAGAGCTTTTATAAAGGCATCCTTCCTACACATTGTCTGATATCTAATAAGCTCTGAGCCCCTGCTGCAGCCTGTCCTCTCAGGTTAGTTATAAGAAAACAAGACTCTTAAGTTCTTTACTATCTCTTAAAACTTGTTGTAATGGAACCACATTTCATAAGTAATTTGAACAGAGTGAAAGAGAATATTCACACAAGCTTGGGAAATTAAGCTGATACGAAGAAAAAATTCACTGGGGAATATTTTTTAATGTAATTTACATTCACTGATGGACTTCAGAAATCCTCTAACAACTCTCCCCCCATAGCTGTTGCAGTTTGGTCTCTGCTGGTTAGGACACTCCAAAGCAGGTTTAAATATCTCATGATTTGAGGCTCCTTGCTAGATTTTCTCCAAAAATCTTCACAGTCTCCCACCACTCATTTTCACGCTCACCTGCACTGTTTCAACAGCCTTTCAAATAAGACAGAGCTGTTTATTTAATATTTGTACTTTTTGGGGTTTCCCACCCTAAAATGCACCTTGCTTTACTGATCTGACTTGAGCAATGCCCTTAAATCAATAGTTTTTTGTAAAAATATGAAATATTTGTGAGTTGTACTGAGGGTTATAACAAGTCCCTGAATATGGAGAAATAATCAGCAGTCATTTTAAGGGATTTTTCTGCCATATAAATTGTAACACAAAGCCATGCCACAGGAGCCCTTATTGGAGCAATTCTACTTTGCAGCAGCATTTGATTATTCATTAAATCAGTAAAAGTGACTGTAGGCTGGTGGTTTCAGTACTTCTGTGAGAAATGGGACAGCCCTTTCTTTTCCCAGCCTTAAGGAACAGTAATTTATGAATTATACATGTACTTAATAACTCTTCGCTTTGTGAATGCTATTAAAGCTCCACAGCAAATTAGGATATTTCCAATTTTTCGTATGGTAGAAATGGTCAAAACAAATTATTATTTTGGATGCCTCAAAACCTAGGTCATCTCATGCTCAGAGTGATTTTTTTAAAACTTCACCATATGAGCCAAAAATACCTATTGATAAAGTCCTGCAAAAGAGAGCGCTACTTGAGCACATATTTCCCAAAATATGCCATTTCAGCATTCACAAATGTGCTTGTTTTGCCTTTGCTCAGGAAAGGGTTATCTGACCCTTTCCTGCAGCCTGCTCAGTCAAGTCAACTCTGCATAAATAAGAAGGAAACTTATGCATGAAGAAACTGAAATTAGGTGAATAATTAACATACACTTTATGCAAAAGCATGAAAAACTATTCCAAAAATTCTCTGCATAACTAAAGTGTGAATTCATATTAAAATATTCTACATTGAAACTTTGTCAGCCGGTCATAAAAAGCACATATCGAGTTATTTATTGGGTCTAAGGTTTATCTGATGTGTTTCATCTCTTAAAAAATGAGGCTTTTTTTCCCCCTCTTAGTCATTTTAAGAGTGATATTTAATTTAAATGTGTGTTTTTTAATTTAAGTGTATTCACAGTTTGTGGACAGTAACAGGGAAACCCCAAAAGCTGAAAATGGGTAAATTTTCACATCATTGGCAATCAGTATTTTGAAGAAGCTTTCTGAATTTAGGCGGGGGAGGCGGGGGGTGGAAAGAGCAAATAAGAGAGTGCAGTGAGGTTTTGTGTCATTATGTTTTTATAATATTTTCTTCATTTTATCAAAGGATAACTGATCTCTGATGATCTAGTCTGATTGCAAACTTGTAATTCCACTGTTTCAGGCCATGGGTACTGTAGCTGCCTGTCCTCATGCAGTAAAAACCAGGTTGTATTAAAACAGTAACAATATAATCTTTTTTTCCTCTTCTTTTCTATAGAAACAGCTGAATTATAAGTATTTATTGCAGAGTTGCATAGCTAATATTTCATTTGCTGGAGTTGTGTGTATGGCAGGGTAGGATTTACTTGGTAAAGTCCATGAAGCTTAACATGTGAATCTTAAAATAATCTGAATAGTATTCTGCTTTTTGGAAAGCAGACTGTGGAGTGGTCAGTGATTTCAGAAACTTTATTGGCAGCTGCTAAGACTTGTGCCCAGAACACTTGAATGATTATGCACATTCACTGTATAAATACCTAAAATACAAAAAAATCTAACTTCTAAATCCCTGTATTTCTGTCTTTCAGATGCTGCTTGGGCACATTTTGAAATAGTAATTATTTATATCATGATAGAGAGCCTCACATCTATAATTCACTCAGGGGGCTTAGGTCATTTCATGAAAGGCAAAAGTATAGTGCATTACTCTGTATGCATAATGTAGAGCATGTTTATATTTAATGCTAGCATTATTTTTCTATGAGGAGAGACTATTCATGAGGTATGCTTCCTATTCAGAATATTGTTTATGTTATGCAGATTTGCATTTTGAGATGGAAAAAAGGTTTGTTTCCCAAGAAAATGTTGGCCATTTTAAAGAATCTTTCTTTATTTCCTTTGTTTCCACCTTTTCCTTTCTCTCCTTCATTTCCTTTTTCCTTTTCAACAAAGGAATTGTTCACTGGTAATATAGTAGTAATAGGTTATGTATAAGTTTTTGGGGTTTTCTCTGGACAAACTTCTCTAGCAATACCAACCAATCTAATCTGGCTTTGATAGCGAGGTTGAAATTAGAGTGAAAAATATGCTGCTACTTTTGCAGTCCAATGAATATCTACATTAATTTTAATGTTTAAAAAAAAATCAACCTATAGCAGTATTAGAATCTCATTAATCCACAGAAATAGGTGGAAACCTTGTGTTGAGGCTGGTTTTGGGTCACTTCCTGTAGTCACAGCAGGTGTGTCAGAGGAGGAGTGAGTCACTCTGAGGAGGATAAAAACACAGAGATCTATTTATCTCAGTGTATTGTGAGGATTTTTATCTGTAATGTTTATTACAGCTCACAGAGGACATGCGTTTTAAGTCTGGGTATTGAGCTAAGGCTGTGCGCTTCAATCAGCTTTGCAAAAATGCCTGTAGATAAAGTTCTGTGCTAACCCTTCTCTGGATTATGCCCTGCATCAGGAAGTATATTATCCCTTAAAAGATCTCCTTTTATTCTTCACTGTTACTGGCAGCACACCAGCAGGAGCCAGTTTTTAGTGGGAAAACACATTCATGCTGCTCCTGTCCCAGTGCTGCCAAAGAGCATCTCCTGCAGGTCACACACAAGGCTTGGGGACCTGGGTGGTCCTCAGAGTCCAAATGGGTCCTGCCCTTTTGCTGCAGGGAGGAGCTTTACTCAATGTTGCCACAGGCAGCACAAAAGGAGGAATCTTCTAGATGGCTCAAGCAGGCTGACGTTCCTGCAGCAAGCTGTCACCCTCCATCTTCTCAAGCAAGCAGCCACGTCCTCCTTGCTCTGCTCAAAAAACAGAGCCCCTGCAAGGCAAGGGAGAGGAAGGCTGAATGCTCCAAGCTCATACTTTTGGAAGCCAATGCTTCAGCACTCTTGCTTTCCCCTGTGAGTCTGCTGGTGCACAGGATTTGGGATCAGGTTTAATGACTAAAATGGAACCTATGTCCTGCTGGGCTGGTGATGTGTACTCAGCGTGGTGCCACCACCAGCAGCACCATGCCAGGAGGATGTGGAGGTGGAAGAGGATGCAGGAGAGCTTATAAGGTGTTTCTAGCTTTTTTGAGGGTAAATGCCTATTATTTATGATCATATCCACAGAAGTGCTATGACCAGCTTCCCCAAAGTCCTTGTGGCAGCCAGAAGAGAAAGGTGTGGGAGCTTGGAAAGCCAGCAATAAGTGACAAAGTCCTGCCTGATGAGTCCAGTGACTGTTAGGAGCAGAACCAAATCTGTACCGGTGGCAACAACACTCTGCTCCAGCAAGCATGAAAATGTAGTTGCAGAATGCGTCACATCTTGCAAAAGGAAGGGAAAACAGGATTATTTTATTTCATCTATGGAACATTATATACATGTGCATTTGTAGATCTTGAAGTTATAGAATGGCTTGAGTAGGAAGGGACCTTAAAGATCATCTAGTTCCATGGGCAGGGACACCTTCCACTAGACCAGGTTGCTCAGAGCCCCATCCAGCCTGGTCTTGAACACTTCCAGGGATGGGGCAGTCACAGCTTCTCTGGGCAACCTGTGCCAGCACCTCACAGCCCCCATAGTGAAAAATTTCTTCCTAAAATCTACTCTAAACCTACTCTTAGTTTGAAGCTATTTCCCCTTGTCCTATCATTACAAACCCTTGTAAATAGTGTCTCTCCATATTTCTTGCAGGCTCCCTTCAGGTATTTGAAGGCCACAATTAGGTCACACAAAAGCCATGTCTTCTCCAGGCTGAACCACCCCAGTGCTCTCAGCCTTGCCTCATAGGAGAGGTGCCCCATCCCTCACATAACTTAGTGGCCTCCTCTGGATTCACTCCAGAGGTCCATGTCCTTCCTGTGCTGGAAACCCCAGAACTGGATGCAGTTCTCCAGATGGGGTCTCAGAAGAGTGGCTCAGAGGGCCAGAATCCCCTCCCTTGGCTTCTGCCCATTGTGCTTTGGGTGCAGCCCAGGACCCATTTGGCTTTCTGGGCTGCAAGAGCACAAGGCCAGCTCACCCACCAGCACCCCCAAGTCCTTCTCAGCCAGACTGCTTTGGATCTGTTCGTCCCCCAGCCTGGAATGAGAACAGGATTTGCCCTGACCTGGGTGCAGCACCAGCATTTAGCCTTGTTACAGTTCATGAGACTCCCATACCAGACATATCCATACATCTTATTGCCATATAGCAATCCTAGTCAGCAGAATGTAATTGTGGTATTATGGAAACACACCTGCTCAGTGTTATCAGAGGCCTTTCTATCATCTTCGCAGATTTGCCCTCTTTTATGTGTAAATGTTGTTCCTGCCTTTCCCTTTTGAAAAACAAAGAAGTTGTTTGCAAACTATTTGAAGAACATAAACAGCTCCTACAAGGGAAATGCCCTTGAAGCAGTGAGAGTGGAATGATTGCAGCATACAGTACATGCTAATAACATCTTCAGAGAATTACTATTACTTCATAGCAGAGGCATTTTCATTATAATAGGAACCATGTCATGATCCTCAGATTAAAACTTTGCCTTCTGCATTTATCTGTTGAGTCAACAATCAGGTTTGTTGTTAAAAGCTCTGAAGAATTACTCACCCAAAATTGTGCCATTTCTCGTGATTGTCTCATTGCAACTTTTGTGATGCATTGGGCAATGAAACAGGCAAATGACCAACACAGAAACCTTGAATCTGACAGTATTCCCAGTGCTCTGAGCTGGAGAATGGAACCTGCTGATTCACTCTGCCATTAGCAAATGTGCAGATGACACCAAGTTGTGGGGGAGTGTTGATCTGTTGGAGGGTGGGAGGGCTCTGCAGAGGGACCTGGACAGGCTGGGTGGATGGGCTGAGTAGAACAGCATGAGGTCTCCCAACACCAAAGTGCAAGCTGTGCCAGAGGAGGTTTAAGTTGGACATTGGGAAGAAGTTCTTCAGAGAAAGAGTGATTGGGCATTGGGATGGGCTGGTTAGGGAGGTGGTGGAGTCACCATCCCTGGAGGTGTTAAGTGACTGGATGTGGCACTCAGTACCGTGGACTGCTTGACAAGGAGGTGTCACTTCATTGGTCGGGCTTGACAATCTCAAAGGTCTTTTCCATCCCAGCTGACTCTGTGATTCTGTTATATCTATTACAGCTTGTTGTAATAGATATCACACACTGAGTGTTAATTGAGCATTTGTAGTAAATTCACAAGCTGTTGCTTGAGTCTGAATGCTGAGTTTCAGGTTGCCTCATACCTTTATCTAACCAAATCCATGCAGACTCAGCCATGTGCAGAGGAACTTGGCACGGCTGCACTTTATCTGCCTTTTTATTTCTGGTGCAAGAGGGTAGGAATGAGAGGAAGACAACATATAAGGGTTCCCCACTGAGAATCAATTCTATAAATTATGTATTATGCAGACACTATTCTGCTGATGCTATCCGATCCCCAATTCTCACTTCCTTGTTTTTCCTTCTATAAATAGCTGTGGCCAGGTTTTCAGTTGTAAAGTGACTAGGACAAAGCTAGGAACCTTTTTCATTTAATAACCTCTGCCAAAGAAGAATAGGGTAATATTTTTCATAACTGTGATGTCCTCAGGGTTTTAACAATCTGGGAATACAAGCAGCACTGAGCTGTTGATAAGATACTGGGAGTAAAAGTGGGAATAACGGTGCTGAATACTAAAGAGTGAAATGCCCTATTTTCAGGATGATCACTATAAAACTTGGTATTGTGAATTTTTCTGTCTTTTTTTTTTCTCACCGTAGAGCCACTTTTGCTTTTTTGTCTTTCCCTCTAGATCCAAATGCTTTGGCTGGACAGACTGGACCTGATCACGCTCTTATAGGAGGAATAGTGGCTGTAGTTGTCTTTGTAACACTATGTTCTATAATTCTCCTTGGTCGGTACCTGGCAAGACATAAAGGTAGGACGCATTTAGTGGAAGTTCAGTCACTCTTGGAAGTAAGGCACGATTTCACCTGGGAGTGCCATTCCCTTTCACCTTCCCCCCCTCTGCTAAATGATTAGAACAAAAAATAGTTCTCAGTCTAGTCACAAGTGAAGTCCCTGTGAATTTTCACCAGTTTTCCTGTGGGCTGGCAAAGGCAAAGGATGTGGAGATAGTGCATGCCCAAGGTCATCTTATATGTCAGTGATTTAGGGAGGCTGAGGGGTAAGATTTCCCCTTGGTTTTGGATCTTAACTCCTGATACTTGATTACATGTTCTCATCATGTTCTCATAGTTTTAACTACCATATCAGTTCAGCAGAATATATATGCATTGAGTGAACAAAATTTACATTTTGATGGATTTTGCTAATATTTCAAGTATATGTTTAAAAGATAAAATCAGAATCCAGTAGTGAGTTTTAAATCAGTTTATCCATGATCCTGCTGGAATAAGGGGTTGATTCCTGGGGCTAGCTTTACTTTATTCTGTGTTTTTCCCTTAATAATTCTGGTCCCTTCCTTTTCAGTCCCCTCTGCCACTAAAGATAGCAGGAATGGAGTGGCACTGAGTTTTGACTTCTCTGTGGTTTGATTTTGACCTAGTTAGTTCCAAAATCATGCCGTGAGATTTAAGCTTTGTACAGCTTGTAGGCCTATTGCTAAAACTCAGCTGATTCCCTTTCCATAGCCCTAAAAAAAAAAGAAAATAAGAGAGGATGAGTGTTGGTATTAATTCATTAACTCTCATTTTAGATAGGATAATCATATTCCTAGCAAACATAAATTGATAAAAAACATCTTTATTTAATTATACTACCTGGGACAAAATAAGAATTTTTTTAATGAGCCAGTGAAAGTGTGATTCTTTTGTTTTACTTTCCTGAATGAACAGTTGTACATCTCATGCCAGCATAAATAATGATTTTCACAAAGGGAAATTTGACTATTGTACACATTTCTTCTTTTCATTCATTCATTTCCAGAGTATAAAAAGAGTTGTGATAGTATGATATGATTTGGTTCAGTTAATAAAACTGCCTCAATTTTGTAATTCTTGGAACCTACTATGATACAATTCTGTAAAATTAAAGCATAGATACAATCAATATAAAACAGAAATACAAATGATCAGTGGCCATAAAAAAAAGCACTTTTACAAATCTCTCGTTCTTCAAAATTGCTTTGTTTTTGATAGATAGCTATTTCATGAAATAACCAAGATTTTATCACTTATTCTATAATTGAAAAATATATTGCATATTACTGCAGTTAGAGTAATATGGAGTGGAGTAATAAAGTGGAGTTTTATTAAAATATTTCCTTAATTTCTTGTGGATATACTATAGTTTGTATATATGCCTTTACTAGTGTAAGTATCAGTGTAAATATTTCTTAAGCAAATTAGAAAGTTGAGCACATCTTTATGATGCGTACTAAAAACTGTGTAAAAATATTTTTCATTAATTGAAAAATTGGAGTACATCGTTTGAAATGTACTTCCTATAATGCAGTGTAAAAAAAAACCCTAATCATTCTCTTTTTCTTTTCTTTTCTCTCGTACTGATTCCTACAGGAACATATTTAACAAATGAAGCAAAAGGAGCTGAAGATGCACCTGATGCCGACACAGCCATTATCAATGCAGAAGGCAGCCAAGTCAATGCAGAGGAGAAAAAAGAGTATTTCATTTAGATGCAGAGCTAGAATCTTGGAGTTTTACTTATCAGGCTGACTGCTGGAGAAAACTGGCTATCATTTCTCAGAATTCATTTCTGCCATCTTCTGCTATCTTTATTAACTCACATACCTGCTATAAGTAGCCAGTTTATGCCAACAATCAGCTGTTGACAACATCATTCTATAGTTACAGTATCATGCATAAAACAGGACATTTCTTACTGCCTAAAAATCATATCCACTGCTCTCTTAACATACAGTGCTTGAATATACAGCCTTAACAATGTTAATCATCATCTTAATCCAAGTTTTCTACATATTTAAGTGTTATGCAGCTTTCTTTTCCAGTTTTCTTTTATCATGTCCCTATTAGTATGTCATAGAACAAAATTCATAACAAGTACTATTAGGTAAGGTCCTAATTTACTTACAGAAAATGTTAAGTCTAAGATTAGAGGTTTACAAAGAATATTTTATACCTGTCTCTCTATAATTCAAAAAGCAACTTGTTTTTAAACATATGCCCTTGGAAACACAAATTGATATCTGTTTAGTATAGTTTCTCATATGTTTGGATTTGGTGGGAAAAAAGATCAGTCCAGTGAATTTTTTTGGGGTGTTTTGCTTTGTTTTGTTATGATTTAAATGGTACCTTCACAACAGTGCCATGGTTCAGTGGTAAAAACATGTGAGTAGCTATACAGATTCTGCAAAATTAGGTAATAGAGCTTCTTTTGAAACAATTTGTCCTGCCCTTTTACTGGCTTTTGGGATCACGAAGATTAGAGAACTTTCTGAGTAATTTATGTTTTTATAATTTATTTGCTAAACATGAACTCACCTGCCTACTCAAATTTGATGTGTTCATGGGGCACAATTGCAAGGCATTTTAGTATCTGTATATAGTGCATATAATAAATTCAATTAAACATTATTTGATACATATTCAACTTTTTTGGCGGTAGCTAAGTCAGTCACAAGTAAGCATTTTCTAATGTCCATTATATCCCTTTAGATATGACTCAAAATCAATATTCTGAGTAGATAACATGTGTTAGTATTTTTTTGTCTGTATGTCCTAGCACTGTTCAGCAGCAAACTTTTCTAGTTCTTGTTAATTTTTCTTTGTTATACAATGGAAGCACAATGTTATATGGAAAGGTAGTTTTAAGCTAACAACCAGTGCACAGCCTCAGGTTTTAAATTACAACCACATTTGATTACTATCCTTAAAAAGTACTATTGAGTTGCTAAAATTCTCAATTTTAATTTGGCAGTTCCAGAGCTGCTTCTCTATGTTGGTTTGCCAAAAAAAAAACAAAACAAAAAAAACCTTAAAAAAACAAAAAAAAAAGGAAAAAAAAAAGAAAAAATAGAAGTGTTAAAACAAAAGATATATGTTTTGTGTATACAGTAAATGGACTAATTCTTTATATTAAATTCCTGTCTATGCATTTTGTGAGGTACAAACTTATGTCACCGTGAATGATAGAGAATTCCTGCCATGCTTTTAGCTCCACAGTGAAGGTCTCTGTTTGGATTATTTCTGATTTTTTTTTTTTTTTGTGTAATTGACAGCTGAAAAATCACATGCTCTTAAATATGACAACAAAACACTGTAAGCCCATCGGCTTATTTCCTCTTCCAATGAAAAGAAAAGGTTGCCATAACAGGTCTTGGAAATGATTCTACACTGGAAAACGCAAGTTAAGTCTAGTTGGAGCTCTCTTTGCTCCTGTGTTTTGCACCTTTGACAAAAGAAGTATTTCTCTCTGGTTGATGTGTTTGTGAAGCATAAAAGCATGATGGTCTGCTATAAAGGACTTTCTCCTGGGATTTTATTTTTGTGTGGGGAAGGGAGAATTTGGAATAAGACATCATGTGGTATGGTAAAATGGAAGATAAAGGTGCTGTGACAGATTATTTATCAGAAGAATATAAACCTTTTAAGGACAATATTAGAGTATTTTAATTGTTTTTGTTGAAGCATCTATCTTGTTACTTTCTAAGAAAAAAGGGTGACGTCAATCAAAGCAGCACTTTTTTTCAAAATATACAGACATAAATAATATGATGTGGTTGAGTGTTAACATAATAAATCATATACAGTATGACATTTTAAAGAAATAAGTCTGCATTGATGTGATTGCATGCTTGTTTTTACAGTTTCACTCCATACCCATCTGTGGAAAAATGCAATAATATGTTAATATAATATGGTAGTTTGAGAGAACCAGGTAGGTGCTACTAGACACATTGAAAACTAGTATAGGTTTACAAGATATTCATGTCTTTCAAAACATAAACATGTAAAAGGCTGGCAAAGGAAGTCATTCAGTTTAATACCAAAAATATGGGTTCTTGTCACAGCAGCAAGTTACATTAGCTGTAGTAAAGTATCAAAGTTTTATTTCAGGACCTGGGGCCCAGTTCAACAAAGCTTTTAAGCTCATAGTCAGCTTCAGGCATCAGAGGAGTTCCCTTGGAGTATAAGGCACTGTTCATATGCTTAAAAACCAAGTGCTTCCCTGGATGAGGGCCTTATTTGCTCCAGTGGAATTCCCCACCAGCGTGGTGTTTACGCCTTTCTTCATCCTTCCTAACTCCAGCTCGCTTGAATAGTAGGGTTGTTACTTGAACCATTACCCAGCCAAAGTCAGGCAGGGCCTTCAAAAGCAGGATTGGACTTGTGGTAACCATTTCAAACCATATTCTCCAGTGGCATACAGACAGCATTTCAACTTGGCAAAAAACCAGATATAAACTGTACTGTTAAGACAGGTTGGTTTGTTTGGTTTTTTTTTTCATTGGCTTTCAATTAAAACTGCTCACACATGCTCATTTTTAACCCATTTGATCTTCCATTGTCTTGCACCTGGTGATGTCACTTGCAGCTGTGCACAGCAGGTGTGAAAAGCCCCACACAGAGCGTTCTACCTGGATAGCACTTTGCAGGCCTGTCTGCTCTTCACGGGTTCAAATTACTACACTGGGTGTAAAGAGGCATCCCTCTTTTCTGTCAGCAGAGTCATGGCTCAACACTAATGACATCAAGTAGGCTAAAAGTCAGTTGTCCATTCCTTTTGCCCAAGTTCCCATTCTGAAAAGAAAGAAGAAAAGTTCTGATGATGGTGTGAGACACCAGCGAGTGTGTAAAAAGGAGGCTCTGAATGGGAACCACCTTCACTAAAATGTATGTGACATCCTCTCCCTCACTCACTTGCAGAGTAGTTTTCTCCAGACCAGGTAGCTAGTTTCTGCCAGTGTACTGTTTACAGTGTCGATTGCTGATTATTTTTAAACTTTTTGATGTAGACTTTAATTTTTTTGTTGGTTTTTTTTAATGCTTCAAGAACATTCTCATGATTTGAACAAGAAATCGGTGCATCAGAAGACAAGGGGTGCATCATCCCACACTTTTAGTGTCATCTGACAAACCAAGAGACAGTTTAAGGAACTTGATGTTTAACTTGAGGCTCAGAGTTTAAGCTAGAACATCTCAAAAGAGTTTCCACATTACTTAAGAATGGTTCGTCTTGCACTGAGACTCCTTCTCTAAAGGAACACATGAAGAAAACCAACTTTTCTGAGTGAGACATGAAAGTTAACATCTTGTGTGTTTTCATTGCAGTATAATATATATATAAATATATATATATAGCTATTTCAATGAAAAGAAAGGACAGAATCATCTGTAATTATGTAATTCATGATTGTAACAGCACTGAAGTTACCATGTACGCACATGTACAGTAGCTCTTTCAACAGTTACAGTGTAGTTACATGTAATTCCCTGTAACATAGCAGTTCTAGTGTAATTTAGTGCCACTTATTGTAAAGTGTTACCAAAAGGAAAACGGACTTCTTACCTTTAGAATTCCGTTCCAATTAAAGGTAAGTTTATTAAATTAGCATCATTAAATCTGATATTGCGTTTCTTAATTAAGGAGGTGATTTAAAACTCTCATGTTCACACTGCAGCTTCCCCCCATGGCTTACCCAGACTCCTCCAAATGACTAATCTCTACACTCCTAGGGACTGGTAATCTATGATGAGCATACCAAAAATCCCAGCTACTCCAACTTTAATTGAACAAGCTGTCTAATAAAGAAAAACAGCAACAACAAAAACGATGAGTAATGCTTTTTATTAAGTGGCACAAAGTACACACTAAAAACTATGCAAAAATATAGGTAAAAACAGTGTACTTACATGTAAGTATCTTGTACTTGCTGTGTATGGATATTGGAAAACCATGTAATTATAATATGCATTTTGGTTATTTCAAGCAAAAGGTGACCCCCCAACAGTCACAAGGGAAAAATGGAAGGTACATCTACAAGCAGTGGATATCCTAATGCAATATGTGTAATTCCTCTACTTGCAATGATGACTAATTTATAAATAATACTGCTCCTCAATCTCACCAGCTTTGCTTTCCATTTCTTGGAGCACCATTAAATACCACTGAAACACCTTTAGGCAAAGTAAGACACTGACTCCTCTAATGGCTTTGCTGCCAGCACTCTGAGTGTCTGGCAACACTCTTCTGTAATCTTATTGCTGGCTCAACAGCACAAGTTTCATCTTTTTTTCTGTCCTTAAGGGAGCCTAGTATGTTGAGATGCTGAAATATGCTGCCATATGCCCTGGTATTTTTAGCATGAACAACAGAGAAAGAGAGAGAGAGAGAAAGAGAAAGAGAGCTGCATTCTTCTGACCCCTATTTTGCTGAATCACCTCACCTGGAATTTCCACTGCTTGCTCAGTAACACCAGGTAATCATAAATTGTAAGTACAAAATGCTTCCATTACAGTACAGAGGATGCCCTAAATGATAAAGCTAATGTTTTTGTAAACATGAAGTTTTGTATTGTAGATCTTTTTCCTTCTTGACAATTTTCTGTCATGCCCTTCCAGAAGAAATGCACCAAAAGATAGAAAACATAGAACAGCAAAAGAAGACAAGAATTTTTTGTAGGCCTTCTTGTGGTTGCCATTGCTATCACCCTCCTTTGTGTCCTGTGTAACAGGCAAATAAATGTATTTAGCAACTGCCATTAGCATCATTTCACTCTATACTATTCCTACAATATGACATCTACCTCTTAGTCTAAGTACTAGCTATGAGATATTTGTATACATTTTAAATACTATTGAATCTTTGCTTTAGTCTTGAAATTAAATCACTGTATTATTATTTTTTTTCTGTTAAAAATAGGTAAAAATATTTTCTGGGTTCATAATTCTTGCCCTGTTCTTATTAATTTTGGTATAGTTTTAGCTTTTTAACAGGGCATGATGACACAGCCTCAGCTGGTATAAATCAGCTTCACTCTGTTGCCTTAAATGTGGGCCAATTTACGCTGGCTGGGGATTCATCCCAAGCAGCTTAAAAATAAACTGCTCTAACACATCAATATTTAGTCAGCTCTAGATAATGATTTGCAATCCAACTGCAACACAATTCTTCCAAGACATGCACGTATGAAGAGAAACTTTAAAAAGCACATGCAAGCTTGGGAATTAAATATGCAATATCAACACTGTTGAGATATCCTGACTTGTCTCTCACTTATTTAAACATAAAATTGATAGGGCATGTTTACATTAAAAACACTCAATGCATGGGGAGCAGAGAAGGACTATTGCAAACAGCAGGAGAAAATTAAATTAATAGAGAAGCCTTTGATGTCAACGGAACAGAGTAGAAACTCTTTTGAGTTTAGGACTTCCTACAGAGTTTTTCAGGGTGGACCTAAGGCATCTAAAACACGCGAAAGTTGTTCATTTGGCATTAAGAGAAGCTAGCACAGTTCCTTCTTGCTGTCGAGGAATCCTACCCAGCACTCTGCACTTCTTTTAACTCAGGAGAAAATAAGGGTACAAACATGGTTGAACAGCACACTTCTGTATCACTCCACATCCTCAGGATGCTCCAAGCCTCGTGCGCTTCCAGCAGCCCTTAAGAGAATTCTTCCAGCATCTAGGAATCATCCTGTTGCCAAGCTGTATTCATTTTCTTCAGCAATGTTTAATGTACTCAGAACCAGACAGAAGGTGTGAAGCCAATTTAAGTGAGTCTGCAATTCTAGGGGCTCCCAGAGCCTTGCAGTAGATGGGGAAAAAAATTGAAAAAAAAAAAATTCTTCATGGCTTCTGTATTTACTGTAGGTCTGCCCTCCACATTCTGTGTCTTAAGTCATTTATTCTCTGCTGGGCTAAAAGCAGCCGTCTAATTGGAAAGGAGGAAGGAAAAGTATCTCCTCTGAAAGGAGCAGTCTGTGGTACTATTAAAGAAAAGTTCAAGGGTTTTTGTTTCTTCCCTTTTTTAAGATTTCAGGTGCAAAGCCAAGCCTGTTGGGGTCAGCACTTTAGCACTTTCCCTGTGTTCAGGGTCAAGCCAGCAGTGTTTCATGTGTGAGCTCTGATCTCATGTTTCAGCACAAACTACAGACAGCCTTAGCCTGCCCTTATGCATAGTGCTGAAAATCACCAATGCTATTTTCTTCTAAACATAGTAATTTTCTCAGTCTTGTTCTAAAATGGAATATTGAAGGGTTTTTATAATAGGTGTAAAGGGTGGGAGTTTAAAGTAATAGCTTGTAAATAAGATTGTAAGGATGATCATCAACTCTTTATGTTGATTATAAAGAGGAGGATAGTCTTTAATTGCTGGGCTGGTTTCTTTATCATTTCCTCTTTCTCTCCTTTCTATGCATATTGATTAATGTTAGTAAATATGCAGTTGCACATGTTGTCCTTTTTCAGTGAATGCAGATTTGCTTATACCCCTATATAGCTTTCATAGAAATATGCAAATATAACCTACAGTCATCTGCTTCTGCCAAAACAGTGAGCCAAGAGAGGGAAATCATGGATTACTGGGTTCATATATGTCCTGCTTCCATCAAAATTGAGTACAGTACGCCTATTGATCTCAAAAGAACAAGGCTCGAGTCCTTAATGCACATGTTTGAGTTGCTATTTAGCTCTTTTTCAAAAGAATTATAAAGCAATCCTTGTGCATCCTTTACTTTTAGCCTAGATATTTTATAACTACAAAACCCCTTCAGTTCACCAGGAAGTTTCCTAGAATAAATAATAAGGCATAATTTGTGAAAGCCTATAACAAATTCATCTATTCATGGTCAGTGTAAGTGTATTCTCCTAGTAACTCTGGTGTATTTTGCTCTTACACTGGCAATTTATGGCCCTGAGAAGGATATATTTTAATGGTTCAGAAATACAACCATTAACCTGTAAAAAACAAATAAAATCCATGGGAATTAAACATATTGCACTGATGATGAGACACATGAACTTCATTTTATTTCCTCATTAATAACTTTAAACAGACAAAATGCATATTGTAATGTTGGGTACATGACACTTGCATGTTGCTATGCCTATATACTTACAAAGTATTCAATGTGTACTTGGTGGCGCTTAAAAATGTCATGTACAATTCTTCTAAACATTCTTACAGGGTTCCCATTTGCACTTCATCTTTCAGAAAAGTCTTGTCAGAAAATTGTCTGATGAATATTATTGAAAAAAAATAAAATTTCAATTTTAGTTATCTGTTGGACATTTCTGAATTGTCTATTCATTTGATATATTACCTGGTGCTTGCCAGTTTGGCAGTGGAGTTGATTTAGACCAGTGGCTGTACACACAGACTGTTCACTGAGAAGATTTTGCTGTTTCCAGTGCAATTGTTGCAATCAATCATATTCTTCTTGAAATATTAATTCTGAGATTTTAAACAGTGATCCAAGGAAATAATCTGTGAGACAGAGTTACAAATTCTATTATTTGATTTGATGTTTATATAATATTTATTGTGTGTTGCTTTATAGTTTAGTCTGACTGACAAAGTAGCAACTGTCGGATGCCATCCTCACTGTAGGGGAAACTCATCCTTGTGAAGAGGTCAAGTGATGAAAAGCATTTAAACCTGTGGGACTTAAATGGTGGATTAGCCCTCTTGAAGGAGCTATGGAATTCATGCAAGGTTTTCTGCACCACTTACCATGTTTGAGTTGATGTTGTAAAGGGCAAGAAGGCTGCCAGTCTCAAAGGGAGAGGGACAAATGTCAGAGGGAAGAGGAAATTCTGAGTGTGTCTGTGTTTCTGAAAAAGAAACCAGTCCCAGATTGGTACCCCTGTGCAGAGGATTTACAGTGCTCTTGTACATCTCAGTTTTCCTGTGACCTGAACTAAGCACACATTTGACAAAAGTAGAGTCCTGTTGGATTCAGTGGATTTGTTCTTATCTTTATTGCTGCTTTTCAGTAAACCAAAATATGTGCTCTTCACTGATTTTTAAAGTACAATAAGAAGCTTTTTAAAAATAGCAGCAATACAGATTTTCACTTTTTCCTCAGTCATATGCCCATGATTTTTAAAGCAAAGCATGCTGGAAGTCTACAGTGTACCCAAGTAAAATGACACAATCCAAAAAATTACACAGTCCAGCAAACGATGCATTCCACCCCCTGGATTAATAATTTTCTGCATTCAAGCTGTAATTTTAGTACTGTCCTCATTTCTGTCACCAGCCAAAAATTTACCCAGAGGTAACTGCACTTTGCTCTCTGCCTTTCCCTCGTTGAGAGAAGATTCTTACAGTTATCACTTCAACCTGGTATGTCCCTTACATGGTTCCCTTAAAAAAAGAGTCCTAAATCTGTAAATGCTGTTAAGAGATTTTTATTTCATCAACAGCAAAAAAGCCAGCCCTCTTTTCCACTTTCTGTTGTAATAAACGAGAGTCCCTCTTTCTACGGGTTTTTGGTTTGATTTGGTTTGTGTTTGGTTTGGTTGGTTCTTAGTTTAGAGTTTTGTGGGGTTTTGCTTGTTTGTCTCTTTTCAAAAGGGAGAACAAACAGGCTTTCTTTTAAACTATAAAGGCTGCCTGAAATTACACTGAATACTGAGAATAATTTCATTGAATGCAGAGTCTCTGTACCAGCCTGTCATGGCATCATACACATTAAACACTGATGTGTAGGAGGGGCTCCTTGCCCCTTTTAACAGTCATCAGGCACCTGCATGAGGATACACAGAGATTTTCAAAAGTAATGTTACAGAGGAACACTTGGCCCAGCCCCTTTGGTAAGTGTAAGGTAAAGGTAAGTGCAATTAGTGAAATTCAGAGATAATTAAGTGGGGATAATGATGATGATTCCTTGCTTGACAAAGAGTCATAGTGTGCTGCCTTCTGGTCCTGCTCCAAGCACTTGGCAACATCCTGAGCCACGGGAGGGCACTTTTGATTATCTCTGGGCTCCTTGCTTGCCCTAGCTCTTCCTCCTGCTGAGTTTGCAGCAATAGCTTCTCTGCTGCTCAGGGCTAAGAGCTGGGGCCTTATTGATTCTGCAAGCTGCACACAGGAAGAAAAGAAGACAAGAGAGTGTTTTTAAGCAAGCCGGAAAGATTTTTTAGAAAGAGGTCTGTCCTTTATTCTGTGGCAACTTACAGGAAATTAGCACTGATGTCAGCTGGTGAGGATAGCAAGCATCCCTGCTTGGAGTGTTGAGGGGGAGAACATCCCCTGGGCCCTGCCAGCTGGGTGGAGGGGAGAGGGAGCAGAGAGAGGAGGAAAACTGCACATGCCAGGAACATGGGAGGCAATTTTGTCTCTCTCTGGTAGTAGGACCAAAGGGGGAGCCTGTGGCTTTTCTTTTCAGGCTGTATTCATGGCTAGAGGTGCAAAAAGAAACTGATCCAACCAGGAGATTTGCAAAGCCACTGAACAGCAAGAAACATTTCAAATGCTGATGCCATCGCCTGGCAAGCAAGCAGTGCTTCCCACTTCAAGGACTTTGAGTTGATTGAACTTAGAGACTTAGGTGGGAATTTACAAAAGACAAAGAAAAGAAAAGAAAATAAAAGAAGAAGAGAGGAGAAAATCAGAATTGGAACCTTGACAGATAAGGTTGGACAGAAAATGCAAGCAACAGAAAATAATACCATTTGCCAGGGCTTTTAGTCCTGTATCAAGGCATTAGCCAGCCCTGTCTCAGGACAAATAAAATATTTTATATAATTCTGTAATTTTTCCAGTGCATTTTCTTTTTTTCTGGAGCATCTAATGGTAACCTCAGAGACAAAAGCACACACTCCATGATGTGATCCAGTTAAAGTACATCATTATATTGCACTCGCTCATGGGATGAGATTGCCCTCCAGAACAGCAGTAAGGAACATGACTAAGAGCTGTCAAATCTATTTCCTCATCCCCACCCCATGAAGGAATATGTGTGCAATGAAGCATTGTGGTTTAGTTTTTTTATTTATTTATATATTTTCATATTTCCCCAATGTTTATGTAAGAACTTTGTATTTTTAAAATCACTTTGTACTTGAAGATGAAACCAATCCAGTTTGTGATTGTTCCTTCTTCCTGAGATTCAATGCTCCAGTTTTAGCAAATTCTCCCTATAAAGTCTTCAGTAGGGTAGAGGAATAATTTTCTTGATGATGGTCAAAATTTTTGATCTCTAGCAAGACTTTTAACTCTACTCAAATCCAGCCTTTAAAGTAAAGTCCAGGACCTTGGAATGAATTCTGAAAAGCTGATGTAGGCTGTGGGAAGCAGGCTGAGCTTTTTTATTAAGGAGAAGATGCATCCAAGATTTCCAAGCCTTTGAGGGCGCATGAGGACATTCCTCATGGCCAGACATTCTGCACGGCTCTCACCCACCTGACAGGTGACACAGATGAATTGCTGCCACCAGCTCCACATTAACTTATTGCCTGAAGGTGGTAACAAGTCACAGCTGCTGGAGAGGAGGGAAGCAATCCTCCTGTTGGGAGTGTAGCAATGTCTGTGTCTGTGTGGGGCTGGTTTTGGCATCCCCAGGGAGCAGACTCATTCCTAAATTTTATTTATCTGGACACAGGTGAGGCTGGTGCCCTCTTTGTGCAGGTAGCATGGGATTGCAGTGCCTGGGACCAAGCCTTGTCTGCACATGGAAGCTGAAGGTGATGTATGAAAGGGTTAATCCCATAGGACTGAACAGCTTGAATTACTAAAATATTAATATAAGGTCTTCTTCTGGTTCTGAACGAAATTATTGGTGGGCTCTAATTTAGGGGGTTTATATTTCAAGTTGAGCTCATGAACAGCAGGCACAGCTGCACAGAAATGTCTACACCCACAAGTACAACACTTCCTATATTTTTCTGTGCCTTTTTCTTGCCCTATAGACAAGTTCTACATTCTGTGCTCCTCCAAGTTCATGATTTTGTAACTACCATAATCTCTTAGGACACAGCTTCCTCTTTTCCTTATTTTTTTATACCTGCACAGCTGCTAGTGATGCTTTGTGTGGCACAGGCAAACTAACTCTAAGTTTACTCACTGATCAACAGGTTTGGCTGTAAGTT
>NW_005054338.1:4002596-4039312 GCF_000277835.1 Geospiza fortis | reverse complement strand
TAATCAACAGGTGTGTGTGTAAGTTTTGCAGCAGGATGGTTACTGAGCCTTTCTAAGGCAAGCCATAATATATAAAAAGGGGTTGGTGGTGATGCCATTTGGTTTTTACCTTTTTTTCTTTTATGTGCTCTCTGAATTCTTCATACATATATTTGTTACTCTGTCGTCTATGAGTAGCTAGTCATTTTCCATGGCCTTTCCCTAGGCAGAAAGACAAAACAAATTCCAGAGCCTCAAGTCCCTGGAGGTGCAAGTCTCCAGTGCTGTCTTGATTCTTCCTGGGAGTCAAGGCTGAGAACAACTCTTTGGGATCCATTCTCATGGACAAAGCACAGCCAGTGCTGAAGGGCGGGCTCCAAAGGGGCTTGATCTGAGGGGGGAATTGCATCACCACTTGTCCTCCTAACTGGTGCTTTTTATCAATTATGCTAATTTCCTAAAACCTATAAAAACATCTTCACTAAAATTATCTTGTGTTTCATTTCCAGGTTGGGAAAAAGGCAACAGTGGAAAATAGTATGGATTTTCACACTATACTCAGTACAGCTAGGCAGTATCCACTGAAGTGGGAGGGAGATTCAGCATCAGTTCCTGAAGGTGAACCAGGGATGGGAAGGAAGCTGGTGTGGGGCTGGTTTTGGCTGTGCTGAAGTTTGGCAGAGTGTGTGTCAGCAGAAGCACCAGATCAGGGCATTATATGACCACCAAATCACACATTTTTCTCTGCCAACACCACTCTCTATTTCCTTCAAAGTAGGAGGGAAGTAGCAAAGTTTTTTTCAGTGCCCCTGTGGCATTGAATCTGCATTTTCATTTAGGAAATGAATCATGATCATTGTGCCCTTTTGTAGGGCAAAACTAGACAAAATGGTATTTCCCTTTAATGCTCAAAGCTAACAATACAGAACTTGTAAGGACCTAGGCACAGGGGGTAAAGAATTATATAGTATGTGTGGGGTGGAAAGGAATGAGAAATGCAACAAAAGTGAGAAAAAGGAAGGTGTTGGCAGGAGGAATTGCTGCAATACCTCTCCCAGCACTGAAAGTCTCACAGTTAAATTGTGAATGTGAGGTTCACAGTAAAAGGAGGGGAGCATAGCTAAAGATTCAGATACAGCAGCAAAAACTGTTAAGAGTTCAGGGAGGGAATGAAAGAAATTTCAAAGCAAAGCCCGAGAGAGAAAAAGGCCTCTGGAAGAGGACGATGGCAGACAGAGGGAATGTCACTTTGACACTGCTGAGATGCCCTAAAGTCCCCAGAGCTGGGACTGAGGAGGCATCACATCAGATTCCCAACAGAAAGGACTTCCACTGTCACTTACAGGCAGCCTTGGAGCTGATCAAAAGGTACTGCTAAAAACCCACACTGAACTCAGGAGCCCAAGAGAGAGCAGATTGCCTACAGGCAACACCTTGAGCATAAAATCTGTAGGAGACATAAGGCAAAAGGGAATAGCTTGAGGTTCCTGTAGCCACCAGAAGCCCTCTCCCCATAACTAATGGGAAATGATGATGTGGTCCCTGCTCTTTTAGGCTAAAAGTATACCAGCAGCTTCATCTGGAACAGGAATATTTGATATAAATATTTGCATCTTCATAACTCCTCTCTCAAAGCTCTACTGGAGACACTAGAAAGTCAGCAGCGACTGCTTCAGGCCAAAGCTCTGCTCCAGCTATCACAGGAAAATGGCAAGTGCAGTCACAGCCTTTGTCACCAGCTGCCACCCACTTACTCGGGTGCTTGCAAAAAAGAATGACAGACAGTTACTCCCTGACAATGGCAGTGGCATTCTCACTCCTTCACAGCTAAAAGGAGCTCTAAAACCCCTCTGTTAAATTCATACTGAAAGAGGTTAAACCTTGATGCACTATTAATAAGCTCAAGAGACAAAACTTGGAAATCTCTCACCTCCTTATATACCTCAGGCAGGAATTTCCTTCCCAGAAATAATCTCCTTTATGACCAGCCAATGAAATTTGTTACAATTAACCAAAAGAAAGGAGTGAGGACCATTGTCAGGGTTTCCTGAGCTGCAGAGTTCATTGTACAAGCCATGAAATTCTCTTGCAAATGGAAATTAAGTACTCTGTAGAAGCAAGGATCATTATATAAGAATATAAAGGAAAGCCCTTGCTGCCCTATATCCCTAACGAGCCAGCTAATTTATGGGTTTAGTTTTTCTAATGACCAACTGTGATTTGGCAGATATCACCTATGCATGAAACAAGGTGAAACTGAGAACCATAGAAATAAGGCTGAGTTATACCAAAGCTAGTTCAGTTTAAAATCAGCCTAACTCCTCCACACCTCTGTGAAATTACTCCTGATTCCTTTGGATGTACTGAAGCATAGAACCCAATTATTGTTTTTGCAAAGTGTTGAATGTGGTGTCATGCTGGGGCAAGGAATGAAGAAAGGCTTGTTTCAGCCTTTTTTATTTTTTTCCTCATTGTTTTTTTTTTTCTTTTTTTCCCCTTTGAATGACTTCTTATGCCAAAGTTCTCATTAAGCAGCACCAGAGATGTCAAAAAAACTGCATGAGGTGTTACAGTACTGACTCAAACCTCGTCTAGCCTCTGTAAAAATGCATGTTAATGCACTGACCTCTCCCAAGAAGCAGGGACAGCTCTATAGCCTGTTTCTGAGCTAATGCATAGAAATTGGAGTGGGAGGATATTGAGAAGGATCAGTGTCTGGCATAGCCATATACTGGTAGTGATTTGCCCATATATCAAGTTAGAAAATGTGCAATTACAGTTGTACAGAAAAAAAAATCTGAAAATAATGCAGGGACTCAGTATTTACTTTTTGTTTGTTTTCTCTGAAGGCCTATATATTTACTAGAAGTCATGAGAATGCAGGGTAGGGTTGTTTGGGGTTTTTGGGTTTTTTTTTTGCAAAAGGCTACAGGAGGATTTGTCAAATATGATAAGGGAAAACCATGAGCAGATATTCCTAAGAAGTTGTTATGTGAGTGAAATGTGGGCCTGCAGGGAAAGGCCTGGGAATTCAATGTTCTCATAAAATTCACTGGGCACAGCTGCTTTCAGTAGCTGTGCTAAGCTGCAAGAAATGCAAATGACTCATTTCTAAAGGAGCAGAGCCCCTGGTAGAGTGTGACTAACCCACATCCCCTTGCTCCTTGCTGGCCAAACACTCACTCTGGTGCTCAGCTTGCTGTGGAAAACCAACCCCTTTGCTGGTACAGAGCTGGCACCAAGAACCTGCTAAAAATTTGTCTTGTTCTGCTTTGGTTTTTTTTTTTATGGGACTGATCCAGCAGTTTCATCTGGCTGGTACAGGACTACAGCAGCATTTCCTCAGTGGGCTTTCAACCAAAAGCAGAAGTGTCTCTGTAAGACTGCTGTGTGAAAAGTCCCTTTGCAAACCCTTTCTCACCAGAAGACTTGCCTTTTCCCATGACTTGATAAAAACATACTAATAATAATTTTCAAAACATTATTGAGATGATCCCTTAGTTTCTTGAACTTGCCTATTCCATGCTAAACTTATTTTACTAGGTAACATTCTTTAGCAAAGATCTGATAATCAAAAGGTGAAACAAAAAAGAAACCAAGAAAAATGGGTAAGAAAGAAGGGTTTAAACAGTATTCAAAATTGTGCTTTATTTGTATTGTAGGGGGATAGAATATAAGAAAGTAAAGGTAGTACAGAAAGTAATCTTACCCCCCTAAACAGTTGCAGCTGGGTTAATGATCAAAGATTAGGAGCAGGCCCAATTTTAACAGGCCACAGCTGTAGCCAATCAGAAGAGTGTTACAAAAGAGTAGATGGGCTGGTTGAGGGGATCTGGAGTCAGTTGGCTACTGCAAGGACGAGACGGTGCCTAGAGGAGCTGCCTACAAGAAACATCAAGGAGGTACAAAACTCTAGCAATATGGAACCTTTGCAATATAATGACAACAGTAAGAAAGGGTTTAAACAATATTCAAAATTCTGCTTTATTTTTTTGGTTTTTAAACACTGTCTGGAAGTACCTGGGTTTCTTATGGCTTCCTACTGTAATTAATTAGCAAGTTGAAACACATCTTGGAAACCAGCATTTCAAATGGTACTTGATCTGTGATGAGTGAGGTCAAGGATTGCCTCTCTTACAGTGTGCCTGGGCCTCCTGTTAACCAAAAGTCCCATAACAATGTGGCTAAAGAATGCAGGTCTGCATCTGATCTCCAAATATATTTGAGGTATATATATACTGATATCTCTATATTTATTCATATCCCTAGGCACCTTTTGTCCCTGACTCTCTCTCTGTCAGTATGAATCTATTATGTTGTCAATGTGTTTGGATCAGGAGGAGTTACTTTAGGGGGTTTTCTTTTCCCCAAATCCCTTTAGCTGATAGGAGCAAAATCAATATCAGGTTACCCAGGTTGTGCTGCCTTTTGAGCTAGTCTTGTATCCATTCCATGTTTTCCATGTGTGAAATGGAGTTAATATTTAAGGCACATTTTTAAAACCCTTCAAAGATTGTGATGTCAAAAATTACCCTTTGCCTCTTACTAATATGTTAGTTTAACATGTATTAGAAATCCCATTAGGTTTGCACTTGGGTGGTCTCAGGGGAGCAAATGTCTGTGACAGCCACCGATGTAGAAAGAAGCTGAATTCAGCAGCATCCACTGAAATTGCTGATAAACCCAGCTCAGATGCCTGTCAGAGCTGGAATGGCAGCACCCAGTCTGGAAATGAGCAGGCATCTCTGCATGCTGCCACTGGAGAAGAGAGTTCTCCACAGGACAGCGCGGCTCCCGCTGCAGTGCCTTCCGCGCCTTCGGCAGTGCGGAGCAAAACAACTTTGGAAACAGATGGGCTGTGTGACAGGCAGATGTGTCAGCAGCTCCACTCAAGAGAATAGGAGGTTGTAATTAAGGTTCTGCTTTAGAGCAGGAGTTTTAATAGCATAGATGTTTTCCCTGATATTTGTTTCAAACAGAAATCAGTAATTTACAGGGAATTGACAGTAGTGACAGGAATTGAAGAGACAAAACCTGCTGGAGACTTCCCTCTGACTTTTGCTGCTTCTATAAAATGTTTGCATAGCCTGGTTTTAGGGTAATGCAACCCTCTTTGTCCATTCAAGAAACTTAAATTATTGTGTTAATAATATTACATATTATCTGATACTAAGGTACAACCTAATTGCATAAAGTTCCTGTACGGACAAATTGCTCTGGTTTTTGACTTTAGCTCTAGGGCATTGTTCTGTGCTTTATTTAAAAATCACAAAATTATTGTTTTCTACTCTGTCTTTACTGTACTTTCAGTACTCTCACTGATACGGACTAAACAATTTACACAAAATTATTGTTTTCTACTCTGTCTGTACTGTATTCTTTCAGTACTCTCACTGATATGGACTAAACAACTTATTAAAAAACATGGGATTATAAGAATGCATCGTTATTTGAGCTATTGCCAAGTTAGAAATCCTGCATCAACACTTCTATCATACTCTTAAAACTTGAAAAGTAGTGCTTTAGCCTGTGTGGTTAGTTCAAAAGATTGCAAATGCAAAGTTTACAGAAGTGTGTGACGATATATTTGCCAGCAGCAAATTAGTCCAAGTGAGTTGTAAAGCTTGCTCTGACGTATATAATTCTTAGCAGGTTTCAAACTGTCTCCTCCAGGCTGTGATTAATTTCATTAGATATTCTTAAAGTTAAGGAAAAAAGGAAGAGTAATAAGGTAGTCTGTCAATCACAAGTTCTAAAACAAGAAAATATATCTCAGATTAAGTAATCTTTCCATTCTGCAGAATTGATTCTCATCTCACTGACATGTAAATGGTTCTGCTGCACTCATAACCCACACATTTAAGCAGATGAAGATTTAATTTTAGCACCAAGCCCTGATGCCTGATGTGTTTATCCCAAAAGATCTCCTCCAAAATGGAGATTATGCAACAAAGTGTTTCAAATTTACCTCTCCCCAAATAATGTGAAATGTCATATAAATGATAAAATTATGTGCCCATAGAAAAATGCCATTACATAATCAATATGGAAAATTATTTATATTGTGCATAAAGAGTATTTATGTCATAAGTGAAAGATGTCAACACCAATTTAAAGCTAGAATTATGTTTTATTACGGTCAAGTTATGAAACAAATTTTTGCATTCATTGCAAAGATATCACAATGACAGAAGTTATGTGGGAAGGCTATTTGCAGCCTGAGCACCTAACAATAGGAATCATCATTAAGGTGGCTCGTGGCTAATGACAACATGGCTTTTGTTAATCCTTGATGATTAAATATTACTTTATTTTCCTCTGGTGATTCTATCACTGATTTGAATTCCCAAAAGAAGCTTGATCTAATGACAACAGTGTTATATTTTAAAGAAGAGGGACACCATTTCTCTCTCTGGTAAGGCCCAGCTCTCTGCCTCCTGCACACAGGTTTTGCTCATCACTTTCTGACAGGGCTGATTTACCTCTCTGCTCAGGACACACAGTTTTGGGTTTGCCCTGGTGATGTCTTGCACCTGGCTATCATTGGCCTCAGCTGTGGCCATTTAGTGCATGTGGGAGGAGAGAGAAAATCAGATTGCCTATTTCTTACCTCTGCCCACAGCCCACTCTTGCTCAGATGCTGTTCTCTACAGTTTCCAGCTCTCCCTTCTAAAGGCAGACAACAGCAGCATGGCAGTGAGTACCAATAACCTTTATTCAGTACAGCATCCAAATTTTCTAGGAGATTACTGCTTTTATTCTCCCAAGACACCTGTGATGAAGGGTGGGTAGTGATTTCATGTCACAGAGAGGAATCTGAGAACAAAGAGGTGGCTTGGCAAAGGGGCTTAAGGATTAAAATTGTGGGGTTTTTTTTATCTAACCTTTAGTGTCTCTCTGCCACAGCAGAGTCCAGAGCTCTGTTTCAAATCTGTGTGGATGCCTAGGGCATGGATCTGGGTGTCTAGGGTGTAGCTGCTTAGCCCACTGAAAAGGGGTGCATTTAAAATAGTTGTGGAGAGTTGGATGGCATGAGATGCTCACAAAAGGGATATTTCTGACTTTTCACCTTTTTTCTGAGGCTTTGCCAAGTTGGATGAGTGTATCATAAATCAGATATTCTTTTGGGCTCAGTACTGGAACCTGTTACCTGAACTTCTTCCAGAAACCAGGTCAAACAGCAGACTTACCAGGAAGAGTAATGGGGTTGTGTGGTCCCTGGTGTCAGTGTTTTCAGCTCTGGCATGAGTGCTCTTCTGTGAAGTGATAGGGCTGCAGAGATGCCCATGTTTGCTTCAGGGTTTGTTTGTCACCACTGCTAAATCTCAGAAGAATAAAATCACAGCTTTACTTGGTCAGTGATGATGAGAATAACTCTTAAGGTTAACAGCTAGGGACCTAACCCATTGTTTTGCAAAGTCACATCACCTAAGAAAGAAGGGGAAGAACACATTCCTCCTCTTTGCCAGCACAGCTTTGTTTCAGCTCTGTGGTAGTGGTGCAGGAGCTTGAAGATGCAGGCTGGAATTACCCCAGGCAGAGTGGCCTTCTCCTAGATCTTTCCTGAAGCAAAATGAGTCTTTTCTGTCTGATTTCTGAGACCTAATGAGACCTGACCATTGTTCTCCACCACACTAACATGTACAAAGGACAAGGCCATCATTCTCTTGCCATCTGTCTCAGCTGTGCATAGTTTAAGGATGACCAGTGTTTCTCACATGGGAAACACACCAGCCAGCTCAGAAGGGAGTTTCAGACACCCAGCTGAGGCAAGATGCAATTTTCCACTTGGGACTTGCCACTAGCGCCAGCATCAGCTTGGGGACTGGCTCAGGAAAGGGGCTCTGCTTTGTACATCCATTTGCACCCCCATTCAGGCCCTCCTCATCACAGCAGAGGCTTTTCAGTCCCCCATGGATGCTGTCACATGGCTAACAGCACAAACTCATTCTTTTGGTTTCTGTGTAGGCCTATAGCACGGTGGAAAAACAAGAGCTAATAGAAATGCTTGAGCAGACAAATGGGAGCTGGGCTTTTTGCCACTTTCTCACTCTAGTTCCTCCCATGCCTCTTGCTCCTGCTTTGCAATAACCCCTGCTACTCTCATCACGTGTATCTTGATCAGAGTCTGTCAGTCATGGTTTCAGGGTGCCAGATGTGATGCTCTGTTATGCCAAATGTAGCCTGAACTGAGTGCTAGTGTGCACTATCAAACCATTTTCTCCTGCAAGACAAGCAAGATTTAATAAATATGTAAAAAAAAAAAAACCCAGACAAACAAAAAGAACCTCAAGGAAAATACAAAGGGGGAGGGGAATGGTGATTTTAGACATGACTGGTGTGTTGGTTGGGTCTCTTGGCTTAGCTCATATACAAGTTACAAAGAAGTATATTTACTAGCCTTTGTTTTTACACAAGTTAACAGTGAGAAGCCTGAAATAATATGGGAGGAATATAGCCTGAAATGAGGATTTTTTTTTTTATTGTAAAAGAACAAGGATTTTTGGGGTTGTCTGGAGCAATTTCACAGAAACAAGAGCAGATTAAAGGAGGTAATGACATGTTTGTAATTTCATTCCTAAGGCTCATGGTGTCCTTCCCTCTGTCTAGTTTTCAGCCTGGAGATAAATCAAGGGCTTCAATTTCCAAATCTGTCATAGAAGCTTCACAAATAAAAACGCTGACAAAAAATATCTGCTTTTAAATGGCTACTTGCAAGCACTGACAACTAGCAGTCTATAGATCTTTCACCTTGCAGGGAAGAGAAGCAGTGTGTATTGCCAGGAAAAATGAAGAGCAGAAATGCACTGCTCCTAAAGTTAAAGTAATCTAAAAGTATGACAATAATAAACCATTTACAGTCATGTTTTGAATGCTAGATGAAAATAGATTTCAGGTGCTATATTAATGAAGTCTCTCAGCTGCCTGGTGTGGAAAAAGAATGGATGTGGCATTGGAATAAGTAGAGAGGCCATGTGCACAAGTAAAATTCCTTCCCAGCTGCTATGGCTGTTCTACATGTGCTCCTCTGTGCCCAGAGAGTGCTTGTGAAGGGACTGGGGAGGAGTGGGACAGAGGCAGCACGAAAACCAGTGCAGATTACGCTGCTTAATGCTGAATAATTTGCTGTGTCTGCTAGCTGCAGGCTCTAGCTTTTGCAGGGTATGAATTCCAATTATAAGTGAGAGCTGGAGCCGTTGATAGCAAGAGGCAAATGAGGCCAGTTATTTTGCTGAAACTTGGGGTGATGGAGCTGAGGAGTGCTTCTCCTGGAGCACTGCAGAGTCCCTGACCACACAAAAATTCCCCACACAGGGATTGGTGTTTGCTGCTCACACCTCTAATCTCCTTGGTCTGTGGGATTCAACTCTGTCAACAAAACTGCACAGCCACACTGTGGTTTTGAATAACCCCAAACTCCTGCTGATTTTAGAGGCAGAATAGGATGAGTCAGCCCTCCCCATGGTGTGGCTTCCTGACATATTGGACCTGCTTCAGCCTAAACCCAGAGAATAACCTGGCATGCAGACGTGGGGACTGTGTGTGTGGGGTGTGATGGTGTTCGCAGGGGTCTTAGGATGAGGGAAGAGACGAGGATCTGACTCCATGTTTCAGAAGGCTTGAGTTATTATTTTATGATATATATTGTATTAAAACTATACTAAAAGAATAGAAGAAAGGATTTCCTCAGAAGGCTAGCTAAGAATAGAATAAGAAGGAGTGATAACAAAGACTGCTGTCTTGGACTCTCTGTCTGAGCCAGCTGGGCTGTGGTTGGCCATTAATTGGAAACAACCAACATGGGCCAATCAAAGATCCACCTGTTGCATTCCACAGCAGCAAATAATCATTGTTTGCATTTTGTTCTTGAGAACTCTCAGCTTCTCAGGAGGAAAAATCCTAAGGAAAGGATTTTCCATAAAAGATGTCTGTGACAGTGGGGCTCTGGTCTGGGTGCAAGATCTGAGCTCCTGTGGCAGAATAATTGCAGCCACCCACCCAGGAGAGTGCTCATCCTTCACCCTCTGCCAACATGCACCTGTGTGTATCTGCTGCCTTTCAGTCAACTCATCTCTTTAAGGCTTCAGCCTGGTAAATTCTGAAAGGAGATGTCCAGCAGTTCCCATATCCAGGGGGTGGAATGAATGAAACATGCTTTAGGCAGTTGAAGTGCCTCATGTAAATTTATTTCATGCATAAGCATGTCATCCTTGTGCTGTGTGGCCCCAGGACCTGCTGTGGGCAGGCTCTGTGGTAGCTGCAGCCCCTGCCCCAGCAGGAGCAGTGCTCGTGTCCTGCCTAACAGGCAAATGGCCCCAGCTGGCCTGAAGGTGATTTGTAAGGCAGAAAGAGAACATGCCAAGGGAAACTTGTGTCTAGCAGAGCCCTACAAGTGAGAAAGGATGAGACATGAGAGATAGAGGATCATGTTGTCTAGCTAAAATATGGATTTTTTTGAAATGCATGAGAACTGCCTGTGGGACATAGTAGCTTTCTAGGGCAGGGAATTTTACACTTGCCTCTGCTGTCCATCTGCTCAAGACAGTGATTATCTTCATCACTGCAGCCTTTGTCAGCTGGTTGGGTTCAGAATGAGTCTGGAGAAAGTGGATGCTCTCATTTTGCTCTTCACAATTTATGCTTTGAGGTCAACTGAGTACTGTGAAACTCGCTGCTCTAATTTTGCTTCTGGTTTTATCCCAGTTGTAACAGGAAGGGTTAGAAAAAGTTTTTACTTCAAGTTGAGGACTTGCCACCTCAGAGCCACTGAGAGACAAGGCTCAGTAAGTAGCTACCACAGAGGTTTTTATTTCAGGGAAAGTTTTGGAAAAGGGATGCTTTAATCTGATGGTCTGGAAAGTCATCTGTGAATAAGGGCAAAAAGGGTTAGTATTTTTAGGACATATTATATGTTCAAAGAGCTGGGCACAGTGCTAATGCACAGCCATTAACAAATTGATCTTCAGCCCCTGTGCACAGTTAAGTAGGAATATTTTACAGCTGGAGAGACTGAGACAAAGCATCTTGCTTCAGGCTGCCCAGCAACAGAACTGGCTTTAGAAGTCAGCATCTCCTGTCTCCCTGTGTCATTACCCCAGACAGCACTGCCAAGCAGCAAAAAGCTGAATCAGAGGCACCTTTCTGTGAGGCTTAAAGAGCATGACCATGAAATAAATATTTAACAGGTAAAGCAAAAGGCAACCCAAACTTTGCTGCTGCATTTTGAGTGCTGGGATCTGCAGAGCAAAGCCATTGATAGTTTGGTAAATCTAACACCAAAGACATTGTTTTGTTATCAATATCAGATCATTACCCATCTTGGTGATCACTGGACTATGTGTTTGATAAAAGAATGTTTGAGAACAGCTAGGGTGTTATTATATATAATTGCTCTTTACAATGACTGGATATCTCTGGTGAAAATGAATCGGTGATCTCCACTGTAGCAGAATCTATTAAATAATTGGAGAGCATGACTGGTATCTTTGATGTTGAAAGGAAGAAATTCAATAAGCAGTCTCATCAGGCTTCCTAACACAGCAGAAAAAAGGGCTGCAGGCAGGAACATACTGACACTACAGGTCAGTGAAGGTTTATGGATTTGTGTGCCTTAGAAAGGAGGCAGAACCTACTGTACAGGACTGTTGAACCATTAGATACCTCAGGGTGTCAGAGTATTTTTGTATAGCCTTCTAAAAATATAAATGGTAGGGCCAGACATCAAAAGTCTCTCCCCTGCCCACGTTTTATGAGAATATCATGTGTCCTGAGGAGATGTCAGAACGGTGCTTCAGCTGTTTTGCTATTTGACAGTGGAACATTATCCTTAGAGGATTCATTTTCACATTTATTAACCCATCTCTGCCTCACAGACTCACATCTCTCCATCAAAGAAGTGCCTGTTTGTCTTTGAATTAATAGCTTACGTGTATGTTGTGGCCTTCATTGCAAAAAAAAAAAAAAAAAAGGCATTCAAAAGCATTCAGCTCCCTCTGCCAAATGTAAAACAGCTGGCAGGTACTTAGTACATCACCCTGGGAGGAGAGCTGGCTGAAGAAAGCACAAAAAAAGTCCTTATTCTCTTCTAACAAGAGGTACCCAGGGACGTTTAATGTGACCATGGGACCAGCTTTTACTGCCTCCTCTGACAAAACTGCACACAATGCACCTCATGATGCACTCTTTATCTGCAAAGCTGAAGGAGGGAAAAGGGATCAAGGGGCTTTGAGGATCAAATTATACCTCTCTAATGTTCATAGCAGCAGTTGTGCTGGCATTAGGCCAGAGAAGGGATATTTGGTGAAATAGTTGACAAGATGGGGTTGGTTGGTCATTTCCTCTGTGAAGATGTGCAGTAAAAGGGAGCTGAGCACCCCAGGTGCAGGTAGATAATGCTTCTGCAATGCACTGGGGGTAGCTGGTGCAGGATGTTGGGACCGTGTCAGTGGCCTGCCCCACTGGGGGTGGCCCATTCCTCACCCATCTCATTGCTCCCAGCTGAGGAGCTGACCAGGAGAAAGCACAAACACACTCTGTAGTGCCTTCCCAGTCTCTAGGGCAGAAGGCCAACCTCCCTGGTGATGCTGATCTGTGCTCAGTGGTGGCACAGTGAGGAACGTGGTGCTGCCAGGGTGTGTGAGAGATGGGAGAGCTGGACAAACTGGAGGGATCTTATCACTTTTAAATCCCTTCATCAATCCCAAAGCTGTGTGGCACAGGCAATAAAATGGGCTCACCCCAGTGGCTTCCTAGGCAGACATGCAAATCCTCTGACCTGCAGGCTCTTTGTGGAGCTGCTGTCTCAATGTGGCATTGAAAATCCTCTGGACAGCATTATGCACTATCCAGACCTATTATACAGCATTTTTCAGTATCTCTCAAGGAGTCCACGTCATTTGTGTTCAATATCTCACATCCATTTCCTGCTTGTTTCAAAAATCATTAATACATAGCAAATGTTGAGTGTAAATTTTTCAGTAATAAAGTCTAAATTTGTTCTCTTATTCAAAAGGTTTCCACCTTTAGTGAGACACATCTCCTGTACAATGTGATGATTTAAATATATTTTTTTTTATTTTATGTTGAACTATGGGAAAGGTCTAGAATATGGGTTTATAATATATAAGTTAATGCATTTTTTAGAAGTCTCAAAGGAAGTTGGTTTGCTGTGAAGCCATTTTTTCTCATTAAAAAATTCTTCTCTTCCTTGTCCACCTTTTTCAAGCTTAAGCAAATTAAATGAAGAATTCATACACAGATCAAAGAGAATGTTAAAGAGTAACTTTCCTGGCTTACTTTCTCTTTTAGGAGAAACTAGTAACTTTTAGGGGAAAGCAGTAACTTTTCATCTCAGATGTAGTGTCTTGATTAGCTTTTTTTCTTGCCTCTATGCTGTGCCACAGTATTCCTATTAAAATGTTTTTGCAGCTTCATAACTCTCCAGTACAGCAAGGAGCTGAAGGCTCTGTGCTGCAGAAGCAAAGCTTTGCTCGGAGTATGTGATTAAAAAGAGCAGATGAGTAAAAAGCAAGATGAGATAGCAAAAAGCTCTATCAAGCTGCAGACAGTCCATGCCTTGGACACTTTATAAGGCATCCTTTGCAGCCTTTGGATTCTGTAGGATAAGGGTAACAGGTTTGTATTTTTGGGCCAGCTTCCAAGATCCCCCAGCATGCTCACCCTTGAGGTTTTCCGGTGCACGCTCAGCCACAACAGGGCTGATAATCTGTGTTAGATAAATTTGGGATTCTGAGCTTGCACTTCTTGAGGGTCAGGGCTTGGAATCTCCTGTGAGTCTGAGCTGAGCACAGAGCCAGAGAGTGGCCTGTGCATGCTCAGCTTGTCCTGCAGTGGGCTGCTGGGGCTCTGTAGTGCCCAGTTGCTTGGAGGCATCCGTGCTCGCTGCATTGCTCAGCATTCCAGCTATTCTCTCTTCCTCAAACAGCATGCCCCCCTTATATTTCTATTTTTTATCACCTCTGCTGTGTCTTTCAACTGAAAGAAATGATGGCCTGCATTTTTTAATTTGTACTTGGACATGTATCTTTCCTTTGATGCCAAACAATGGATTTTTCCCTGTCAGCTCCAATTTATGAAAACTAAAAACCAGAATTTGATTCCTGTTTGGCCTGTGCTACCTCAGTGTCCTGCAAGCCTCACCTCTCTGGCCTGGGTTGGACACCAACCCCCAGCAGCACTGAGGAGGGGGCTTTGGTCTCCCTTCCCTTTGGGAGGCACTGGGTTAGGAACAGGACAAAAGAAAAAGAGCTCCACCCATGCACCACAGGCCTCTGCCATTCCCCCAGCAGGATATTTTGGGAGCCACATTGCTTTTGCCACTTGCAATGAGCCTGGGTGTCTGACATTGTAATGATGATAAAACTGCAGTGTTCAAAAGCTGCTCTTGCTCCTGTGCCCCAGCTCCAAAAGCAGAGCAAGGCCCTTGTGATACCTTGGCTGATGGAGGAAATAAGCCTGGGTAAAATGGCTTTTCTCTCCTTGGCTTAGAAAATCACTAAGCAAAAATTGTTTTAATAATTTCTTAGGGGTACCTTTTCTAAAAGCCTGTGCTTTCTGTAATTCAGATGTGCTTTTTATCTCATCAGCATTTCAGTACAAAGACCATCAATGTTTTAAATGGGCTCATTTTATGTTTATGAAGGCTTTCTATATTTTAAAAAAAGTCAATTAGAAAGCTCGCTGGTATATACTGCTACTTCAAAAGGACTGGAGAAAGATGTATGTTTTAGATGGTCAGGACTCCTGGGGTGAGTTTGGTTTAATATTTTGACAAGAAGAATTTCCATTAAATCCATATAATTATCATGAAAAAAGGTTTTTTTTCCTTTATTAAAAAGATTAACATTCTAACACCTTTAACAAGAAGGTGGATTTTTTTTTCTGATGACATCCACATTTTATTTAGACTATTGGATGTGTAGTCCTTGCTATACTCTGCTGCTGTAATATTAGTGTGCACCCTCAGTTTATCAGAGAATATCTTCTTTTCCACAATCTCAGCTCACTTGCCTCAAATAAATGATTTGGGATTGGGATTTCATGATTATCATATATACTTTTCACTTCATTGTATCATTTTAAGGACGTCATAATGTGAAAAATCATAATTAAAAGCACCCGATTTATTTTTTTTTTTAATTTTATCTTATGAAAACTGAAATTAATTAAAATAGAGGCGCAGCTCTGTCAAGACATTGCTGAAGATGAGCAGCACCAGCTGACCTCAATGTACATTCCAAATGCCACGTAGCCTGTTTTTATGTCAGTGACACAGCCCACTGATGTGGAAAACATGGAGCTGCAATAATATGTGCTCAGCTGGCTCCTAGTTCATGGGCACAGTAATGTTGGCTCTACTTCTGGCTGCCACAAAGCTCCTGCAAATTAACCAGTCAGGGTGGGAAGAGCTTGGCCCTTTGGAATGATTTGAGATAAAGAAAAGTAGAAAGGCGACTTTAAGCCCCAAGCAATTTAGAATCTGATTTCAGAAGAATATGATACACAGGATAAGAGTAAAATTGTAAGATAGGGTGTGATACTGACAGCATTTAGAGCACTACTGTCAATCTCAGTGAAATGTAGGTTATATGGAGGGATTTGAAGGAAGAAAATGAGAGTGCTTTGCTGGCAAGGGAGAAGGGTGTTTTTTTAAGTAAAAGAACTTTGCTTTGAAGAGGACAGCAAGTTTACAAGAGGAATAGACAGAAAAAAGGCAGATGTATGAATGGTGGTATTATGATGATGCTAATATCTGTAATGTTTAAGAAATAATGAGCTTAATGGCATATTTGAAAATTCTTTTGGAAAGTATTGCAGGGAAACTTACAAATATATTTTTAATGGTTAGCACTTGCTAAATCCTACCCTCTGCCTCAGAGTTTCCTTTAATGGGTTACAGAATCAGCTATTGCCCTGACTGTATCAGGAGTTTAAATAATATTTGTTCATTATTTTCCCAGTTGAAGAAAGGAATAACAAAGGAAAAAGTCAAGGCATTTTGGAAATTATTTTAGATTTGTGTTTTCAAAGTAGTTAAACACAGGACTGCATAAAAGTGTCATGTACTTACTCATCTATTTCATCAAATCACTGCATTTGCTTGTTTTCTGATTAAATTTAAATTCTCTCAGGGTGGACCCCTAAACTGAGTAATGAGAGAGAAAAATACATTTGTATTATGTTTCTGTATCAGAACACTGAGCAGTTCTTTGCTTCTTTACTTAAAAAGACCCTTCCTCAGCTGCACTCATTAGCCACAATGATGCAGAAAAGAGAAATAGGGTGAGCTAGAAGTATTTTTAACCTGGTTAAGTTGGACAGGGAACTCTGTAGAGTGAGACAAGGGTGGGGTTCTGGAGAGTCAGCCTTAGAAGCCGCAGTCAATCCTAGGCAGCTGTGCAGACACTTTGTCTCATTGTGCCTTTGTTGTATGTGATGCCTGGCCCTGTCTCCATTTGTTCAGAGAGGAACTTCTGTTCTCTGATGCTTTGTCTCCTCCAGCTCAAGTTTTATACATTTGGGTATGAATTCACGCCATAAAACCCTAATGAAATGTTTTCAGCTGGGAGGCACCTAGGAAAGCCAAGAGTGAGTTATGAGGGAACAGCACACACATGGGACCTTGTGGGAGTTTAGGATTCAAAATCACATTGAGGATTTGTGATTGTGCACCAGAGTTGTCCCTGCAAACCTGCTTGGCTCTTTCTGGTACACTGGTGTAATGAAAAGAGCAGCAAAACTTTGGCTTCGCCAGTTGGATGTATTCTGTGCTGGTGAGACAGGCATTATGTCCTAATGGCATAAACCAGCCAGGACAATTGTCACTTGTTCAGCTGCTCCTGGTCAGGGTTAGAGGGCTGCAGAGTGAGCCCAGGCAGTGGGAAACCTCTTAGGAATACAAATAACTTAATCAAGACCGCTTCCTGCCTCACAAGTGGAGTGGCCAGTGTGGAACAAATGGCTGGCACAAAACCCCCCAGTTCCACCCAGGATGTTGCTCCTTTAGGGGGAAAAAGGGATGCAAACATGGGGCAATGAGAGGATCCTGTTAATTCTGTAGGGATACAAAAGTTCTCTCTCAGAATACTGTCAGGCCAAAAAGCTGGAGCTCAGCTGGTTTTGAAGACCCCCTTTTCACAGAGGTGAAAGCAGAAAACACATTGCAGCTTCCTTGCAGTGATTTCTGTGAATGTGTCTCACTGATTACTCTGATTTAATAGCAGCCTGGTGCTCAGTGCTTCAAATGCTGAGCTTTTACTCAGTCTTCAGCTGCTGTTTATTTCTTATTAATTTCTCCTCTTGATTTGACACTGAAAAGATCAACCTGCTTCATTCATTTCTGCATTTCAGAAGATGTCTATTTCTGAGCAGAGTTGTTTCAGATGGGGTGAAGTTTTGTGCAAGAATAAGCTTGAAGAGCAGTCAAAAGGTTTAAAGCAGGAGTATTCTCTTGCCTCCTGGATTGAATGTAACAACACAACAGAGGAAAAAAAATTGTGTGTAGAACTTCCCCCTTTTTTACATTTTAAAAGAGAACAGAACAATTAATCTAGATCAACAGTTTTGTGGCATGCATTTGGGTGGCAATTGAACTACTTGAACAAACACTTTGAAAACTTTTAATAGAAACACACAGAATTCTTTTAATAGTTAATATTTTGTGGCTTTTGGTTGACATTTTTTTAAGTGGGTTGATGTTCTTTCCTAGTCCTAGGCTTTAAATGTGTCATCCTAGTTTTGCCTCTGAATGCGAGGGAAAAATCTACTCTGATCTTGAAACTAGCGAAAGAATTGCCTTTAAAATTTCTTTTTATTTCTATGTATCAGTCATTTATTTGTATAAATATGCATATAATGCCTTCCTGTATGTTGCCTTTCTAATCTGTTCATCTTCCCCTTTTCTTTCTCTTCTTTTGATACAAATTAATCTTAGCCTTTGGAATTGTCCTCTTGGAGAATGCTGAGTTTGCAATTCCCTCCTAATGAATTTGCCCTGCTACCTAAGTACTCTTCACTTTCTCTACAATGGATGCTGTGTCCCAGCAATGACTCTAGTTTCTAATATTCCTTTTTACTCACAAAGAAAATGAGGGCCAAGCCAAACAGATAACTGATGTACCTTGAGAATTCAACATATTCTCTCCTCAGCTCTGAGTTTATTATCTAGAACTCCATGATGGGTGCACAGGCAGGGTTGCCTTCTTTCAAGGAGGTGTGAAAAGAGCAAGGTGTGCATTTTATAGCCACTTAAAACAGTCCTGCTGGACATCCAGCTGCCTTTTGCTAGCAAATAGAAACCTCAGAGGATGTGATCAGCCCTCCTATGACACATGGAGCAAAAGTGATGATTTGAATGCAAACCACCAAGTCCCATTTCCTAAGACCTTTAGTTTACAGCTCTGGACTGAGGCTGCTCTCTAGCAGGCATTTACTGGAGGAGGTGGAGGGTATCACTTCCTATTATCTAGTAATTTAGGGTGCACTATCATCCTCTGCCTGAGGGAATGAGAATGGATGCTTACCTTTTACCTGAATGCTGCTTTAGTAACTGCTCTCCTTTTCTAATTCGTTTTCACACACCTCCAAAATCCCTTGGGACAGGGAAAGAAAAAGAAAACAACTATCTCACTCTGTGTGAAAATGTTTCCTGGAAGTGGAAGAACTGAGGCTTGTGGCCAGCAGCTGTTTGCTCTTTGAGGTGTATTATATGGTAATAACTCTTGTGAGAAATTATTGAAAGAGGCAAATCATTCATCACCTTCCCCTCCCTCTGCTAAGGAGCACAGATGGGCTTCCCCTTGCTCACACGTGTGAGTTCATCCCTGAACTTGCACAAGGCTGGTTATTTGTAGCTCCTTCCCCTTGACTCCATGTTTTGGGGTTTTTTTGGGTTGTGTTTTCTCCAAAAAGGTGTGGAACCCTTTAAATGTTTTAGCCACTGGCTTAATGCCCCTCTCCCTCTTTCTCCCCCAACTTCTTTTTTTACTAAACAAAATGAGGACTAATGCTTTAGATGATTTCTCAAGGCTGAATTTCATGCCTACAGTTTGAGGTGGTTTTTTTTTATGTTCAGTTGGCTCATTGGGGCTTTCTCTTTCCCAGTAATTAGTTTATGTACATGTTTATTTCATGCTTTGAAAGATATATCTAACCTCAAACTGGTTTGGTTTTCTGCCTTATAAAGATTGTTCCTCTGTGAAATGCAACTTTTTTTTAATTCTTGAACCTTCATATATTCATGATGTTTTGGGGATTGCATTTTAAGTGCAGAAAAGGCCTACAGTAAGCCTGATGTGAAGTCTTAATAAAAAATATTCCCTTCCAAACTTCTTTCTGAAGTTTAGCTAGTTTTATTTTATAGGAATGAAAGAGCAGGGATTTATTGAGTAAATGTGCTGTTAAGCTCTACAGCTCAAGAGTACATCTGATGTTTACTGTTTTGACCAATTTGTTCTGGTAGCTCTAATTCTCTGGTCATGAGGAGTTTTGTCTTTACCCTTTGGAGGAAAAGTTAGGGCATGCAGGCTTACAACTTGTGTATGGTCAGTAAATATCAATTAAAATTATTCTTGAAGATTTTTGACATTTGTTTTACCCCCTTTACAATCAGATTGACATGAAAGACTATAATAGCTCCTGAGCAGCTGTTAAATTCCATTGCACTGATGATCTGTGAACTAAACAGAAGTTGACTGATAGGCTGTGGCTCGATTTGAAGGAGACCATGGGCCATTGGGTCAAAAATGGTCTGTTAAGAAGGAGCCTAAGTATAAATTCATAACTCCTTGAAAGGAGAATTAGGCTGCCTCAGGCCTATTTGGATTGTGTTTCAAAACTTTAAATGCTTTTCAGTGAAAAGCCTTAGAAATGGTATCTGTAAAGCACCAAGCGCATCTGCAGTGAACAATTATCATCCACCCTGGTGGTGTGTGAGCATCTACAGCTCTAGGAGGGATTGGTCCCTCACCCTAGGGCTGTGTGTATCCCCTGGTTTGTGTCCAAATCTGTACAAGGTGGCCCTTGGACCTGGGATTCCTCTGGGTCCCCAGCACTGCTTTGCTACAAAATAGTTTGTGTGGCTTTCTCAGTCTGAAATATTTCCTATCACATCCAATTGTAGCTGTCTGGAAAATTGGTTTTCTTTGTCATGAACCCTCTCACTGGTAAATAACTGTAGAGAAAAGAGTCCAAGTCCTGTGGAATGCTGTCTTTGTCACCTCTGGAGTGAGCTCCATCCCTGGATGTACTTGGGCAGCGTGATACATGTGGATAATTGAAATACCAAACCAGATAGAAAAGAGCCAGCCTGGATGATCAGGGTCCTGTGCCCAAACTTGTTTCCTGGTCCTTTTTTCAGGAATTACACCACAGCTGTGTGTCTCTTTGTGCCACCCCCCTGCCTGTACAGTAACAGCAATAAAGTTCTATTCAGAAGGCTGCATTATTGTAGGATTTTCATTTGTTTCTCTGCATTACTGAGTAAAGCACTTGGTGAGTGTCTGCTGACATACACTCTCCACACCTGGCCTATTGCATTTGGAGCCAGCTAATGAAATTCCCATTCAGGGCTGTCTTGGGAAGGTGTAGAAAGGAAACAGCTGGCTGTGACAGACAGTGCTTTGTGTGCTTCTGAAAGGTGCTAAGCATTACAGAAGAGCAAGGATTGTATGGGGGGGAAAAAATCACAAATCGGATGTTTTGCTAAATGAAGATGGCAAAAGGAGTTTTGCCTTTGGCTGTTGCAATATTCCTTTAGATGCATAAACCAAGCCAGTGCTGAGCCTCTTGGAAAACTGGCAGCAGGGCCCTGTGGCAGTCACTGCCATAACACCAGGAACTCTGTGCCTGCGCAGCTGTTGCAGACCCAAAGGATAGAAAGATGGAATAGTGGGCTTATGTGTCAGGTTATTCCCTACCCCAACCAAATTTGGGAATTCCTCTTTTTGCCCCGTTACCTGTCGTTTTTGTCTAGCCTGGGATCAGAGAAGTGTGCATGTGAGGGCAGTGAGGAGGTTCTGCTGACCTGTGGCAGGTGCAGTTTAAATGACCTCAGCTGTCTTTGATGCAAATTCTCAAACCGGGCTTTGTTCCCCTCTGCTATGTGTGGTTTGCTGTGGTTGTAGAGAATGCACTTTCCATGCTTAACTGTCCTTCTGAAAAGGAATAACTTGTTTGAGGCTGGAAGAATTGTCCAAAAGAACAGAGTTATTTATTCCTAAGTAAATTGCTGTGAATTCAAAGGAAAAAGTCAGTAAGATTAATAGTCTAAATTACCCATTCTAATTAATAACCACAGGGAAGTTTTCCCTAGCTGCTTGCAAAAAAATTGTTTCAAAGTACAGAAGATCTCCCCATAATGCTAATTGGTTGTGAGTTTATGCATCTAGAGTTGCTCATCTTTGGACCTATAATGAGGTTGCATCTGTGTGTTGAAAAGTGGAGCAAGCACTTCCTTTTTTTAGTAGAACCACATCAAGCTGATGAATGGTGAGTGATTTGCTTATGGAAAATATCCTGAAGTATGACAACTGACAAACAAAACTTTCTCTTCTCAAGTCCTGTGGAGAAATCTGAGAAGCAATGAATGCTTGCTTTTGTTCATGACAATGTATTAAAAAAGGAAGCTGCTGAATATCAAGAACAATTTTCTCCTGAAGACATACAGAGAAAGCTGACAAATGCCAAATGGATTCTTCTGTTATAATGAGATGAGGAGAAAGCTCACAGCTACAGCATAGATGGTTTGCCCTATGCTTATTAAAATTTATAGAGGAGAAACTAATTGTTCACTTGCAGGGACTCAGTCAATGAGCCAAAAATATTTGCATAATTATGAATATTCTTGAGCACGTGGTGTTAGTATACACTCCTTGGTTAGGCTAAGGATCTTTCCTGGCTGCTTGTTTGCCAAAAGAAGGGATGAAACTCTTTTTGCTCTTGGCTATGCAGAGATGTTCCAGGAGCACCTCACAAATAAAGCCTTTTTACTAACTTGCTGCTTGGCTGAGTCAGAGCAGCATGAAAGCACAATAATGTTAAAGAGTTACAAGCCTGAATTAGAGCACACCAGCTGGTTTAGACTGGGTTTATGCAGCTTTGTTTAACCAATACTGCTAAGGTAGTTTGACAGGCGTGGAGGGGGATGGAAAAATGTTTTCCAGAAATGGTTAGAATTGTTCATTGCTGTGGGTTTGACAATGAAAAATCCTCCATGAATCTCTGGTATTAAAGTCACTGCAGTCTATAGCACAGATGTGTCAGATGAGAAACAAGGATTGCTGAAGATGAAAGGGCAGGATAGGAAGTTGAGTCCTGCCTGTAGTGCCCCTTCATCCCTTGGAGCAGACAAGATTTGACTTCTCTGGTCCACAGTAGATCTGTGACTTCAGGGAAGGCATTAAGTGATTTAAGAGTTCAGGCTTATCTCTTTCTGAGTAGCATTTACTTCTTTTCTCTGGGGTTTCTGCTAGAAGTCTTTTATTTTTTTGGATGCTCGTCACTTATTTGGGACTCTGACGGAGGATATGGTTTTTATTTGCTCACTGTTTATTTTGTGCTCTGGGAAGGGGCTCGTTGTCACCTGTGTGCATTTTGGAGGGAGGGTGGGAGGCTGGTTTCACTGCAGTGAGCAGCAGACAGACCATGGAGGGGGCAGAGCAAGAGGTGGCCAGAGGCAGAAAGCAGAATAAAGACAAGGGTATTAGTTAGGGGAGCAGAAACACAGTTGTGCCAGCAGCCTAGCCCAGGAGGATGTAGAGTGCAGGAAAAGTCAGAAATGAATTTTTTTGCTAACCAGTCTCTCACTGGCAGATCTGAGCTGTTAGAGGTAGTGCTTGCTCTGATAAGACATTGTGTTAGCACTTGCTGTTAAGGAGAATCTTTCATACCTCAAAATTGCTAACTGAGGATAGCAGCACTGCAGCATTTAAGCTCTTTCAGGCAGAGAAAAGACAATTTTTTTTTTCCTTAATTTATCTCTTGACACATTTATGATATTTTATTAATTTTTGTTTGAGTTAAAGCAAATAGAGAACACTTGGAGCACTCCATAGCCCAGCTACATTTTTTCAGGTCATTTCCAAATTATTCAAGACATGCATAAGACTTAAGGAGTGAAAAGGAGAGTGGGAAATGCCATAGAATTTTCTTCCAAAAGCAAGGGTCAATTTTGTCTGTTGGTCCCCATTCTTGGCTTGTTAACTCAGAATGATAATATTCCAAAATAAAGGATCTCCACCATCACCTTTGATCCAAGGCTTGTATCCTCCTTGTTTCAGGTAGCCACTCCTGCTGTGCAGCCAGGAAAGGGATGTGTCAGCTGTCTGATGATACAGCAGCGTCTACTATTCAGATGTAAAATCTGCAAGGAAATAGTTCTAACAGTGTTTGATCACAATTTGGTCATAAAATATGGATTGCATAACTGAAACAAGTAGATCACAGCTCTCTGCTGTTCAGACTGAGACTCAGCTACTCTTAAATGCACAGTGACTTGACATAAGTATCTGCATTTCTTTTTCTTTCTTGCTCGAAATGAGATCACTTTTATAAGGCACAGCCCACCCCTTCCTCTACCATCTTAATGCCAACTTTTAAGTTCCCTTAGTAAGGATTCTGGGGAGGTCCTGAACTGTCATTGTGTCTTCTCCAGTCACCAGTCTGCCCTCCTAATGGCATCTTTTGGCTGTGCCATAGGGAAACTGGTGAGGGGGCTCTTTACTGGCACCAGCTCCCTCTGATGCTCTGAGTTAGGGAGGAGAGGGGTCTGTGTCCTTCACTGTGAGAGGAAGAGGGTCTGGTGTCCCTGCACTGCCCTGGCCTGTTTAGGGCAGCTTTTGGAGGCTCCAAGATCATGTCTGCCATGTGGAAGAGCCATATTCACACAGACATTTCTCCTAGCATGTTCTGGACTGTTCTTTCACCCTCTTCTGTCCTGCAGAAGGACAGCCCTGAGTCAGAAGCCTAAGAATGTACACTGGGGTGACTTCTTGTAAGAAGGAAATCAGCAGGCAGCCTCCCATCCTGCAAAATCATGTGCCTCCCTAGCAGTCCCCAGGGGCATCATCTTTTCCGAAAAACATCTCTTTGACTTCTTGTTTCACTTTCATAGATACTGAAAAGGGTATTTCTGTGCAGAGTTCTTATGCATAATTCAATTTCCAGTGTTGGTTTAGAAGCTGCCTTTAAATCTGAAGGCAAATGGGTTACTTTTTCTTTGCCCCACCTGCAAGGAGAATTTAAATTTCCTCTAGAAAAAACTGCATCCACTGGATTGGGGTCACTCCTGCCTTATTATTCTCCCATCCATGTCTCTGCAAAAGCATGTGAGGAGAGCTGCATTAGGAGAAGCCTGTAATCCAAGTCCCATCACAGAAATCTTCAGCCAGTCTGTCTCATTCTAGGCAGCTCCTGGTATTTGGCCATTTATTTCCTTTATTCTTCCTCCTGAAATAACACATAATGGATGCACCTGTCCAGTCATGCAGAGAAAATGAGGCTACTGCTTGTAAGTTAAGTAATGATTCTCTCACCCTAAATGCATCCCCCAGTGCTTTGGTCCCCCCCATGTAGTGGTACTTTTTTTTTTGTCTCTCTCTTTTAAAGCAAGACTCAATTTAATTCCCTCTGAAGTGTCAACTGCTGTGATTGCTTTATTACACAATCCTATGCCACTCATAGCTTATCAGATTTTAAATTACCATATAAATCTACATAGTTTGACAATACAAGAAACATCCAATCTCATTTTCAAAGTTAGATAAGAAACAATCAATGCTTTAGAATGAAAGTGATACCCCTAAGCTAGAAAACAGCAACCTAACAAAATTATCTACACTAATCATCATTAACTATAATAATACTTGCAAAACAAAAAGCAGTGGTATAATTAATTGCCACACCTAGAGGGCAAAAAGGACCAGACAAAACCCAAAATCCTTGGATTACATGTTGTTTGCTGATTCTACAACATGGTAATATGAGGGTTTCCTAATTATATATGCTAATGGTGCTGAAGTTTTAGCAGAATATTTGTAGTGCACTGCATGTATTATAATGTAGTAGGCACAGCACAACCTCTGTGAATTTGAACTCCCTAAGTGGAGGAAAAAAACTAAGCCAGCAACAGGGCTTGGCTGGAAATCTGTCTACAATTACCTCGTGGTCAGCGAAAAGCAAGCCTGCTGCAAGACCTGGGAGTAATGCTTAATTAATATGTGGGAGGAAGATGCTTTGGAAGAAACTTTTGCCTGCCTTGGGAGAGGAGCTTTGGCAGGAGCTGAACAGGGAATAGTGTACCAAAGAAACAAATCAGGAAGCCTTGTTTTGAATTTTATTAGTTGTTTGAAAGCAAGCTCTCCAAAGCCCCATTACTGAGGAAGGAATCTGAATGCCTGGGTGAGGAAAGGATCGGAGATAAACAGGCCTGAGGCAAGAGCAGCCAGGATGCCATGGAGTAAACATGACTTGGGTTGTGTAAACCTGAGCCTTAGAGCCGGGTCTCTGAGGACTGAGAGGTGCACTGACCACAGAAGTGGCTGCCTGGTGAAACTTGATCTCCTGTGGTCCCAGCAGAGGTGCAGCATCAGCTCTGTGCTGCCCTGAGCGCTCGCTTATGGCCGTGGTGCTTGGGGAGCACTTCTGGCTGCTGTTCTATTAAATCCTGTTCTGAACACACAGCAAGGGGATTGTTGTGCTTCCCCCACTGCCTGCAGGGGTTTGCCCAGCTTGGTTCTGATTCCTAAACATTCAGCCTGTGTCTGGGCCTGCAAAGCTCCCTTTTGTTGAAAGGACCGTTCAGCTGTGCGAATGAGAATTGACACGGGTGATGGAAGCTTGAAGTAATGTGGCTTGGGCCAACATATGTGAAATGAAATAGAAGTAAGCTGGAAGTGATGGCACTTCTGAGGAGTCTGCCCATCAACTGGATGGATGCCTTTGTGCTACAAAAGCCCATCTTATAATTTCTGTTATAACCTGCATAGAACTTCTGTTTTTAGGAGCCATACAAAAGGTTTCTGAGACCTACATCTGCTTTAGTGTGATAAATGGGTGTGGCTGCATTTAAAAGTTTCAGATGGTCTATATTTTGCCAAAAAAAAGGAAAAAACCACGTTGTTTTTCTCTACCTAAGTTAAAGATGAGAGCCTGACTGAGAAGCTGCAAAGCCCTATGATAAAAGGAATAAACCTGCTGGGTTTACTCAGGGGAAATCTCTGAATTCTGTGGCTGATGCTCCAGACAAGAGGAGCTTATGGTCAGGTGTCTGTCTCTTAAGCCTTGGGAGCTGAACCTGCAGCAGGTTGCACTGGGGGCTGATTGCTCCCAGTTAACTGCATGGGAGGGGAGCTGGAAATGGGAACGCCAGGTTCAGGCTTGGCTGATTAGAGCGACCGTGCCGCACAAAATCAACTTGTTCTTTCCCTCCTTTCCCACCTCTGCCTCCTGGAGCTGCACGTGGGGCGTGAAAGGCCAGACAGCCGCTGCCCACAGAAGGGAGAGGGAGGGAAGGAAGGGAATGGCCAGTCATGCCTGACAGGAGCTGTCAGCTCTCTCCTCTCTGCTCTCCCCCACTGGCACCTGCAGAGCCTGTGGGCAAGCAGTGCTGCCTGCCCTGCTGGCTGCTGTCAGGGAAAGCTGGGAGAGATCCCTCTGCCATCCCCACTGGCCAAAGCCTCTGCGGGGCTGGGGGTTTGCCAGGCCCCGGTGCAGCCTCTACCTGAGCAAAAAAGCTCCCCAAAAAATTCTGGAAAGATATTCATAAGGGTGGTATGGTCAAGCCCCCAAAGGCAATTGGGGTAAAAAACACCTTTTTTCCTGATTGTCACAACATGAGGCAAAGTCCCCAGTGGCTCTAAACTCATTTGGCTCTACTACTTTATTGGAGCTGTGCTGGTTCATCCAGGCAGATGAACTCATTCAGATGTAGTCAGTGTCCAAGTTTCAAATTACTGGGCTTGTAAACAATTGGAAAGCACAGGTACTTACAGTGGGGAACACTTAAAAATTGGTTTTAATTGCAAGAACCTCTGCTCTGCATTTTAGCTATTTGTTTTGCCTGTAGTTTCCCAGCACTTCCAAATCTGTTTCCTTTTGATAGAATGTATTTCATAAAGATAACCACATCTCATAGAGATGAATTTTCTAAAGTCTTCTGCTGCACTTTTTCTTTTAATATATTTTTCAAAAATAAGGAGGCCCTCTCCTTTCCCCCTCCCCCTTACTGTTCCCTTTTTTCCCCTCTCTCCTTATAGTGGAAATTCTGTGTATAAATTGCTGTTTTACAAAAGTAATTCTGGCTGACTCCATCCATTTTTTCTCTTATGATTATGCACTGTGTTTGAAAATGCAAACCTACTACAAAGTGAACAGGAAGCTGGGCACTTTTTTACTTTGATGTTAGTTCTGCTTTTTGGAAAACTTGCAGAACATGAGCTCAATCTGTCTAGCATGCAAAATTCAGTGTGATATGTGTATAAATTTGTGTAATGTTTCTACTGAAACCTAGTAGAACTTATGAACTGCAAAGTGGTCAGCCCCATCTTATCTCTAAATAGCCGTGTTGTTTAAATATTCTGAGATGAGAAGTAAAAGGCAAGTATGGAGGGATGTCTAATAGAAATAATAAGTTATTAGAGTGATGGTTTCAACCGAATAAGGTGGGATGAGGTCCTGTTACTGAAGTAAGTATGTGGCATGTCTGCTACTTGGCATCTGATGAATGTTTCATTCGCATCTTGTTCACCATCTCTCTGGTCATCATGAATCAATAGATTTTTCTTTTGTTGTTTTTGTTCTTGGGTTGTTGCTTTTTGTCCCCCTTTCTGACTACTCAGATGACCAGGCTTGGAATTCAAGAGACACAAAAAAATCAAGGATATGTATTGCTCTAGTCACTTCTATTCTGTATTGTGACAGATTTTCCTTCTGATATTCATTTTCTTTCTGACACCTTATGAGATTACTGCAACTTATTTTTAGCCTGGGAAATGGAATGAAAAGTTGAGGCCACTGTGGGAAGTAGCCCTGCTTTTTAACTGATAGTAGGGGGAAGAGGCACTTGCTATGATGTAAATAATGTAAGTTGCCTCTACTGCTCTGCCACTTTTCAGCTTGTCGGTCCCCAGGCTTTGCTGCTGCCTGGACTTATTTTCTTCCAGGTGCAGAAGTTTCCTTATGTCCTTGTTAAACTCCCTGAGTTTTCTTGTTGGCCAGTCCCCCTGTTATCCAGCTCATGGGTGAGAATATTTAACACTGTCCCCTCAGAAGTCAGCCAAGATCAAAGGATGGCAGAAGGGTCCTTGCCACTGGCTATGAAAGCAAGCCTGTGGAGAACCTTCCTGGAAAAAAAACAAAACAGCTGCTCAGTCTGGTAATACCTGAGCAAAGGAACTGACCCATTACTTGAGTCTGTTTAACTGCTTAGGCAGGGAAACTTTATCTTTCTTGTACTTAAAACCCCAAAGCAATCAAGCCCCAATTTCAACAAGCTTTTTCTCCTCAAGTCCCTTCCTGGACTTTATGGGTCTGAATGAGTAATTCCTTAATTTTCTTTCCCCACTCTCCCTTCTGTACTTCCCTCCTCGTTTGCTTCTTTTTTGTTTTTGTTGTTGCTTTTTGGTTTTGTTTGAGATCAATGCATGGAGTAAGTTTTTCTGTGCTGCTCAGGTGAAGTGGGACCAATGTGGTTTTATATCAGCGTTCCTCTGCCTCCCCAGCAGGGAAGATGACTGGGTTGCTCTTTTAACATATTCTTGCTGTTCTCAGTTATCAAAGAATCTGTTTGGGGTCAAGGACATTTTGGGAACAAACAAGGACTTGCTCCCAACAGCCCTCAACAAGGAAGGAGGAGCAAATGAAAGTAACATCTCAGGTTAGACTGATAAAGAGGTGCTCATCACTCTCTTGGTGGTTTTTCTCCCCTTAGTAGTTCCTTCTGTTTTAGAAAGATCTCTTAAATACCTAAAATGAATGCAGCAGTGATGTAATTTGTACTCAGGCAATAACATAAAAAAATACTTAGGTAATGACAAATAAAAAGTGTGACTTTTGCTGTCGTTTGTTTCTCTGAGGATTATTTTCTTTAGATTTTTTTGCTGGATTTTCTGGTTTGCATTTTTTTTCCCTCCTCCCCTCCAAGTTCTAGGACTTGATTTCATCTCTTTTAAACCTAAAAATTTAACTTTTGGAATCGTAACAATACACTTAATTGCAGATTCTTTTCCACAAACTGAGGTTACCAACCTGAATCGTAATTACAAGAGTAGTGAACCTCCAGAATGTTGATGTAATCAAAAATAAATTTCAAACTACAGATTACTTTTTTCCATCTCGCCAAAGAAATTTTTATTTGGAGTTGGGTTTTGGTTTTTTTTGCATCATAGTGTATAACATAATATATAGGATGGAAAAATATATTTTGGCAGGTTTATTTTTTTTGTGGAATTATGGGTTAGGGATCTCCTGTTTCTAGGCTTTTCATCTAACTGCAATTAGTACCAGGTACAATGCTATTTTTTTCCTGCAATGTATATTGCTTTAACTATAATTCATTTGCAGATTGACTTTTATTCTACAGTTTTTTTTCTAATTGTGCAGAGATGTTTTAGATTAGTGCGTGCATGCTCACAGTCAGACCTTGGTTCAATATCTCCAATATGGTCAAAGCAGGTGGGATCTTGCTTGTGGAATTTTTTGCCTGATTTCATTAAAAGTTTCATAGAAAACAATGTAAATAACCCTGCTACTGTTGCTGCAGAAGTTTCTTTTTTTCCTTTTTGTTTTCATAGGATATTCTGATTATTGATGTTTATACTGTTAAAAGAGATACAATCTCATTTCAATGTTTGAAAAAATTTGTTCTCTGTTTTCTTTGTAGTCAGTTTATCTTTTTTTTTTCTTTATAATCTGTTAGTAATGTGGTTGGTCTGTCAGCACATCTCTTTTCTCTCTGACTTCATGGAATCACAGAAGGGCTTGGCTTGGAAGGGACCTCCAAGCAAAGTGCCAGTGATGGAGGTCTCACATTGACTCCAGCCCACTGTGACTTATTGATTATTTTTAAAGATTATACGCCATGGCTGTGCAAAAACCAAGAATGTTTTTATGCTTCTACCCTAACCTCTGTTTCCAGAGGTTGAGGGACAAACCCTTGCTGTCATTAGCCTGGCTGCATGATTGGGTTTAGCTTGTTGTTTTGCGGGCAGAATGGAAATGGCAAAGGGGTCTTACTGCTCCACAAAAGAAAACACCTGATGAATATTTTGCAGCTTGAAGGTCTTTCAGGTGAGACACTGCCAGGCTTTTCTGCCAGTGTTAATGCAACTGGAGCATTCTTTCCCAGCACAGAAATTCAAGCATATATTTCTACTGATTAGGAGGGGGAGAATTCTGCATGCTGAATGTACCAATTTTTCTCTTTTTTCCTGGTGAGATGACATCTGCCATGTTTGCTCTTGGTGCTGATTTTGAATAATAAGACTTCTGCCTTTTTTTTTTTTACCTGAAGGTTAAATGTTAATGTGCTCTGTATGGGACTGTACCTTGAAGTCATTTGTAAGCTGGATACAAGCCCCAGACCTGTTGCTTATTATGAATCGCTCTGCCCACATCTAAAGACTTACCAAGAATTATGTCAGCTATTTTGATGTTAAGGTTTAAGCTAAGCCTCTAAGATTTGACTTAATGCAATGTTAGGCCTCCCTTTGTATTAAAAGTAACAGAAAAGAGGAAGATCTCAGAGGACCTGTGACATGACAAACAATATCAGTTTTTCCAAAGCCATTATCATTTCTCATGTCACTGCAAACAAATAAGGAACCTTTAATCCAAGGGCAAACATCATGTAACACTTTTATCTGTCATCTCAATATACATTTTGATATTTAAAAGTATCACTCAGCATTAGCAAGCTATTGTACTGCATACTAAAAATATTGTCAAAAAGTCATCAGGGTGTACGTTAACTGGCTGGGAAGACTCATTGCTTTAAGTTTGGTTTATATTTCTAATTGTAGGTGATTGTTGATTTCTCTTGTTTTGTCAATTTAAAGGACATCTACCTGTAGAGGTGACTTATAACAGTGTATGTTATGTAATACAACAGGTCAAAAACTTATTCAAGAGAAAATAACATGAATTTGAGACAGAAATATTATTTACAGATTGAACAAATGGGTAAAAAAGTGATTTTTTTTTTTGGCAGGGATAAAACTTGCTACTGCATTTGACATTTCCCTTTATTGTGCAAATAATCATAAGAAAATTGTTTACTTTTTTAAAAATAAGGCGAAGATACATGTTCAATAATCTCTTAAACTCCTTTTGGCGTCTCAGTAATGACCTCAGATTCACAGCTTGAGGGATATAGTGTTTCCTTATACAAAATAACAGCCTGGGTCAAGAAATCAAAGAACGTATCTGTCCATCTCCGCTCGAGAGAGCAGCAATGGAGTTGATCTTGATGTTGAGCAAAAAATAGCAGCATTTTAGGGGTAGCTTGAAATAGTGCATGACTAAGAAGGTAGAGAAGTCACTGTGATCTAGATAGTTCTCTGAATCACTGCTCATCCTGCTTGTTTGAAGGGGGTAAGGATTTACTTTTAACCTAGTGAAGTAAATTGCAAACTTTTCCACCAACTCTTGTTTGCTCAGCTGCTTTCATCAGTGAGTTGGAGGAGGGATGCAAAGGGGAGAGTCAGCAAGTGCTCTTTTCTCTTCTAAAACATGCTGATAAGCCAGGTAGCTTGAGGTTGATTTCCCTTGTGTGACTGTACAACCTGAGACAGAATTGAGTCTGACTAAAGCTGTTCTCAAGAACAGAAATTATTTACTCTGCTTTTTCCAAAAACAAGCAGAGCTGAAAATTCACAGTGGATTATCTTTTTCCTACTGATTTTGCTTGTTGGGTTCTGGGGTTTTTTTTCCTCAGTTAAAGAGAAGATTCCCTTCTGCGTCTCTACAGTGCTGCTTAGCCTCTAGGAAATGGAGTATAAAGATATCCATCACAGTACTTTCCAACATTTTCAAGTCACTGCTTCAACCATGCAAATGCCTCTCCATTGCATGGTTGCAGCTGGGAGCTGGCGTTTGTGTTCTTGGACCTTAGCGTGCAGATGCTAATCTGCTGTCACACAAACCACTTCATAGCAGTGTGGCATTTTGAGCCTAAATGCTTATAGTTAGTGAAAGGGAAGGTAAATAGAGTCCTGGACCACAGGTGCACTCCACCAGTTTCTTTTTCACTATCTGCTTTTAAAAAAAAGGTGTATTTTGTTCCTTTTTTTTTTTTTTCTAGTATCTTGTGGTGTTTAGTTTGCTCCCACTTAGTCTCCCAAATGTTGGTTTTTTCCTCCTGTAATAATTTTGTTGCAACCAGAAAAAATGGGTGTGGTATTTGCTGGGTCCCCAGGACAAAGGAGGAATTGATGCATCGGACTCTATATTCTTAGAAGGCTAATTTATTATTTTATGTACTTATATTATATTAAAGAATGCTATACTAAAACTATACTAAAGAAAGGATACAGACAGAAGGCTTAACAAGATACTAATGAAAGACTTGTGACCTCTTCCAGAGTCTGACACAGCTGGACAGTGATTGGTCATGAAGTAAAAACAATTCACATGTTGGATAAACAATCTCCAACCACATTCCAAAGCAGCAAAACACAGGGGAAGCAATAAGATAATTACTGTTTTCATTTTTCTCTGAGGCTTCTCAGCTTCCCAGGAGAAAAAAATCCTGGCAAAGGGATTTTTCAGAAAATATGATGGTGACAAACAGGTGGAATTAGGAGCAGTCCTTGACACTCTGAAACATTTTCATGATCTTTTGGCATTCTTCAGTTTCTTCTTCCAAGTCTCTCCTTTTTTCTTCAAAAGCCTTATTCCCACCCATGTTTTCCCCTTATTCTCACTCAGTTTATCTTTTGCTCCTTATCTCACAAGTCTTGATGTTCTCTAGCTGTCCTTCCCCTGCCATCAATCCCTTTTTCACCTTTCCTTTCCCTTGGTATTTTCCTCTTGCTCATTGCACGTTTGCTCCCCCTGTTCCCATGTGGATGATGTCCTGAGGTGTGGATCTGAGGCACCAGCCCCACAAGGAGTTGTGAGAGCTCAGGGGTGAAGGGAGAGGGGGAGCAGGGACCTGCAGGGCTCTCTGTGGCTCCCTGGCATCTCTTGAGTGTAGCATCACTTCAGTAGCACAAGTGGGAAGAGAGAGTTGCTTGGTTCATCCCACAGCTTCTATTTCCTTCCCATACCCCTTCTTCTCTCTTCCCAGCCAGCAGGAGTAGTCATTCATGCCCCCAAAAGTAGAAAAGTGTGTGTGGGCAGAGGAAATAATTTTTTTTCCTCCACTTGACTCTCTGTTGTAATATTTAAGTTCTTAATATATTTTGCTGTAATAATCAGTGTGCAGTTCCTGGGGAGAGGGTGAAGAATGGTGAAAACATTATTTTTTACTTCCCTGAGGTTGGGTTTGTCCTCTATTGGTCTTATACAGTAACATGAATACATGATGCAACATGGGGAATAACACTTCAGACAAACACTAAAATGATTTTCCTTTGTTAGGTTCTTGGCTGAGAACTGGCTGGCTGAGGGGAATGAGCCACTCTTTCACTTACAAGTGGGTGCCTCCAGCTGCACAGGAAAGGAACCTGTGCTATATTAATTCTGTGCAAAGATAAAGGGCCTCGCTCTTCTAGAGCCTTTATGATTCTTTTAAAGAGGTTTGGCATTCTGAAAAAAAAAATAGAAGAATAAAAGGCAACAAAAACCAAGCCCAACCCCCAAAGCAGCAAAAGATTAAATACATTTGAGGGGAATGATGGAATGTAAAATGAAGGAAAATAGGAGTTGTCTTGCTTGTTGCCAAACTGTGCAGTATGTAGACAGTGTATCTGTAACATGGAGTTTTGTGTTCCCTGCTCTCCCTATCCCTGGAGAACTAGAGTGCTACTCTCTACTAAAAAAGTTAAACTAAGTGCCAATTCTAGTTAACCACTGAGAGTTTTGCTGTTGGCTTCCATGCTAGCAGAATGTCACTCCATGTGCTTCCTCACAGGAGCAGACCTTCCAGAGCTGTGGAGAGAAATAGAGGGAAGAGAGAAAAGACCCCCCAGTTTCTAGTCAAGGTCAGGAGCCATTCTTAGAGGGCTTTCCCAGCACAGAGTGACCCCCAGATATTCCCAGCTCCATCACTTTGGGAAATTCCCTGCGGGCAATTGGACCAGGAGGATTTAGTCTCTTTTTTCAGCATCCTCACAGATGTCAGAGAAACATCCCTATGCTGGGCAAGGCAGACTCAGAGTTCTGACAGAAACCAAGTTTTCCCTGGGAGTGTTTTGCCAAGGGAGGCATTTTGCAGAAACAGTGATGAGTTGGGTCATGTTGGTGGAGGATGAGGAACCTCACCTGGGACCAAGATCTTGGGTGTGAGACAGCAAGAGGTGATGGATCTCACCTGTTACTGCTGAATTCTGAGTGGGGTGGTTCTAAACTGAAAACCCCTTAAAAAGAAGTATAATTTGCCACAGCTGTATGCACTGCTTCAAGTACTGCACAGTGAAAGAGAGACAACAGCAGAGGCAAGAACCATATCTGCTAAAACACAGCCTGCTGCAGAAATCTGTGCCCTGTGCTTGACTCAGGCTGCACTCCAATGAATCAAATCTGGCACTCTTTTGTAAGAGTTGAATTTTGCTTTGGGAAGGGTGAGTTTTTTACCTCTTTTAAAACATTCTGTAGTGTGTGATTCTTTGAGGGAAGGAGGAGGGAGAGTAAGGCCATCATGCAAACCTCAGTCCTGAGGCTGAGAGTAATGACATTGAATTAATCCTGGACTCCTTAAAACCATAAATGGATATGAGAAGTCTTGGTCTGAAATTACATGTCTAAATGTATGATTCCCACCTCTGTGAAAATGGAGGTAGCTAGCTGAATGAAATGTTCTGTCTCATACCATTTATTTTTCCTGCCTCAAAAATATACTGAAATAGAAGAACTGAGCAGGTGGTGTCCGTTTCTTTTATTTCTGTAACAAAACACCTGATGAAATACAGAAAGAACAAGATGAAGCAAAGATGAGCATGGTTTTTGTGTTCCACAAATTGCATTTCTCCTGTACCTCTTCTGTTCAATAACTGGACCTAGAACCATCTGACTTCTGTATTTGAGCAGTTTTAGTATTTTTAGTCACACTGAGTAACAAAACTGTAAAATAAAGAAACCTACTGAAGGCTGAGTAAGCCAAACCCTGTTCTCACCATCTTGAAGCATTCACCAAGGTTTTTCTTGATTTATATAGAGCAAACTTCATGTACAATCTTGCCAATTTTCTGTTTCCACAGTTTCCATGTTGAAGTTCTCAAAACTGTTGTAAGAAAGGTTTGCCCTTGTATGAATTTAGCATAGAACACTTCTGAACTCTGGAAAGAAATGCTGTCAGAAAGCATCCTCTGCCTTTCATTTTTAGTTTTTCCTTTGTGTTTGGTGGGCATGGGGTGCAGCACTCCTTGAATGAAAAAGGGCTGCAATTTGAATTGTTCCCAGTAGCACCTGTGAAAGCTGCTGGCATCAGAAGCAAGAGCACAAAGCTCTGAATGAAGACTTCTCACTGCTAGCTCCTGACCTGTCAGTAACCAGTGAAGTGAGAGAGAAAATAACATTTACATTTTCTCTCTAATTTAATGAGAAATGAAAAGACAAGATGAGGGAGAGCTTGGTTAATTTTCCATTCAGCATTGACTTCAGTGCTTCTACAAGGACAAGCTAAGAAAGGCAGGAAGCTGTGGAGGGTAATAAATCTAGAGCTGCTTGGGTAGCTGGGAGAGGATTCTGTGGTGCTCAGTTCTGGGGTATAATCCTGTAATTCAGTGGCTCCAGCCCAGTGAGTGCCACATTGCTTTCCAAGAAGCTCGTTTATGATCCCAAACAGCTCTTTGCTGTCAGTTCCTATTTGCATCTTCTCCTCACCTCTTTTTTTCCTTTCTCCACTATCTCCCCTGTCGCATTTCATCTTAATTCTGATTTCTCATCATCTTTTTTTTGAGCTGTTTCAACTTTTTTTTTCCCTGCTATCACCCACCATTTCCATCACAGAGGGGCTAACAGAGCAAACCACCCTTAGCACCAGCACAGGTTCTTTGTGTACTTGCTATTTCTCATGTGCCTAATTTTTGCAATTAAACCTGGAACTCTGCTTCCTTCTCCCATCAAGTTTCCAACAGGAAATTCTCAGTGATGGAATTGTTATAAGAGTCAGTGGAGCCCCACAGCCAGTACATGTTCTGGGACTGGCACAACTGGTAGTGGTTTGTGCTGAAGAGGAATATAAGCTCTTTCAGTCTGATATTTTTTGATCTCTATTTTCTGTTTAATACTTCTACATTCTTGAAGCAGTCAGATTAATCTTCTCTTTGTCGTCTACAGTTTCTTGAGACCAGACACTCATTGCAAATTGATTTTCATCTGAGTGTCTCTGGGTTATTATTTGGCTTCATCTTCTAAATAAACAAGTAGCAAATTGTTAGTTGGTGTTTTTCTGAGCCTGCAACTTGAACAGGTGTGTGCCATCGCTGTTTTCCATAATTTCCTGCTTGTTTTACACTGCTCCTCTTGAGCAAATTCCATTCCCATCCCCACATTAGTCATGTGTAATCTTATCGCCATGAAACTTTCTCTTGGCTTGGTCAGTGACCCAGCCATCTAATTCT